>NC_140031.1:69556872-70068744 GCF_963513975.1 Fringilla coelebs | reverse complement strand
AAAAAAATGTATAGCCTATAAATACATGCCTACCCTCCCACCTAGCAGCACTTAATTTTGCACACAGGAGCCAGGAACAGAGGGAGCTCCACAAAGAGTTCTGTGCTGGTCTCCTGAATTGGTTCTTATCTGCATTTTTTTCATGACCTTGTCTGCCCCCAGCTGTACTCTTCTGCAAATAGTCTGAATGAACTTTTTGTTGGTTAACTTCTGCAAGTTAACCAACCCTTTTTAAAATGAACAGTATTTTCAAATATGCTCAAGCTATCTCAGGAAGAAATAGAATTCAAATGCTAAGAAGTCTAAGCAGGTCAATATCAACATCAGGTATGTGTCTGAAGGGAAACCTTTTCTCCCACTTGATTTAATGCAAATATTTATTTCAAAACATCTTACCTCCAGTCCAAGTTGGACTTCAGACACCTAAGTAGTGTTGCTGTTCAGAAAACCTACATTTATCTGCAATTAACTTGAAAGCACACAAGTTTCACAGGCACTCCAAATTTTGCTGTAAGGCATCTAAAACCTGATTTACATGTTGGATCAGGAACATCTAGGTCTCAGCCAGGAGAAAAGTACCTAACCCTCATCCACATTCATAATCCTGCATAAGTTTCCATGCAGGGCTTGGCCGTACAGCCCTGCAACCACTAAATCCAACTCCTTGCACGGTGCAGAAACCAAGCATATTGTGTAAAACAGAGGAGAAATTACAGGGAAAACAATTATTCAGTTCTTATCAGCTGCAGTTTAAACCTTCCTTATTGCTGCAGCAAGTACTGCAGCCAGCAGATCAGCAAACCTGGGTGGGCTGTACGCTGGCAGTCCTGCCACACTCATTCCTCTCAGCCCCAAAGGACAGAAGGTCCCTGACTTTGAGAGGCTCTGGGAGTGTGAAAGTTGCTTTAGCCTTGCAAAATCCCATAAGCAGAGGGGATGAAAATCTGACTGGCACCTAAAAAAGTATTTCTCAGCTATGGAAGTAACGGAAGAGGAAAAGAGAACATGTTGGCAAATCACCTGCAGAAGGGAAATGTTTTGACAAATAAGGGTAGCTCCCTAGCACCTGTTTCTTTTGAAGCATTTTATTCTCCTTTCCTGGGACAAGACAGGCATTTGACTGACCTTGAAATTACACAACTTCTGTCCCATCAGAAGGTCACTCTCCAGAAACACAGACTTGAGGGAAAAAGGTCCTGCTTTCCCTGACAACAAAAACAACTCCAAAACTTACACAATGGCTTTGTAAAATGTCCAAACACATGAATACGGAATCTGGTATGATTCTCCAGAGATGGGTTTGAAGAGACAGGTTTTGGTGGGCCACTAGTTTGATTTTGAGAAAAATGAAGCTTGGAAGCACCAGAGCACTTGCTGGTCCCTTTAAGAGATAAATGTTGGTAAATCTACCTTGAAACTCCAGCCAAGGAGTTATCATCACAGCATCATTAGTAATTATTATCAGATGTGTGAAGAAATGTTTTCTAAACTTTCTCTTTTTCTAATGTAAACCAAATGTTGTTCTCCTCACCAGTGAGAAAAATAATGTGATATTTTCCTTTTGTAACAGGACTATCAGCTGTATACTTCATTAAATTTATTTATTTCTGCTGAAAAACTTTTTACATTTTCTTCATGAAATTCTTTGAAAATACAGCTGCACAAATTACACAGAACATCATAAAACACTAGTATTTCTTCTCCAGTGTAGCTGAGAAATCTGCTACAACAAAAAAAACCAGGAAAGTAAGTTCTTTAGCACAACCTCTTACATATGTTTTCCAAGCCAAAATCACTTTGGAAGCCTGCTTTTAAACATGGGTCTTGTAGCAGCCTAGAAAATAGCTAACATTTCTTATGCACTGATATGTCTAATTTCTCTTTTTCTCCCCAGACCTTGCCCAGCTCTGTAAATAAAGCGCCCCTCCTCTTAACCGCTACCACTTTAATATGTTTGACCTATCTGATGCTCTTTTGTTAAAAATTACCAGTTCCAGATATTAACTGCAAGCTTTTGTAGGAGCAGATTTAAAAAGCACTGGCAGCAAAGGGACAATTATTCACATCCTTAGTAGAATGAGCATTACCTTCTTTGTCTATGTTTGTTCCTCACGTGGTTCAGAGGCTATGGGCACTGTATTTATGGTTCAGGCCAACCCTAGAGCTGAGGGATTCTTTTTAAGGCACTGCCCACCACTAATTACTAAAGATTTCTGTATTTGAAATGATCTCAGTGTCACATGAACTTTCCAGACGATGGTACTGAGATGACTTCTGAAATCTCCAGCTGCTCCCTGGAGTGCCTGGGGTCTGCTGCTTGCAGCTTTGTGGCTGGCTGTGTCCAAGGCTGACCTGAGGGAGCTGCCCAGGCTGGCTGTGGGTGAAAGGGGCTGTGCTGCCACACAAATCTCAGCAGATGTGTGGCACCCGAGGCACACGTGGACCATATCTGAGTATTCCACAGTGGAACGCTGGAATCATCCCCCTGCAGTTTAAGGAAAAGGGTGTTGTGCCCTCGGGCTCCCACGGGACCAGCTGGAACTGGCGCTCCTGCCTCTCAGGGTGAGCCCCTCTGTAAAAGAAGCCACCTTGTCAGGTAATGTGTGCCAGCCTCTGTTCTCTATCCACCTGCAGCAAGGGGGAACCTTCCAGCACTTAGGAAATGCATCACCTGGCTGCTGAAGCCCTCTTTTCTGAGACCTATCTGAGCATTCCTTTTCCTCATCCGAAAAATGAGATGAAGGCATACCTATATTTATGTGATACCACAGGCACGTGAAAGAGATAAATAATAATAAGCTCTTATTGGAGATAATAAACTTCTGCATGTGCAATACCAAAGCAGCCTTCTGATAAGATTGCTGATCAACAGCCTCCTTTTCCATATGGGAAAACTTACAGCTGGAAATAAAGGTCTTCATGTGGAAAACCCAAAATACAGAAGCATAATAAGTGTATCAATGTTGCTTTCAGATCTGAAGCAACTCTAAAATATTTTGCCAGCTCTGTCGACTTTCTCTTAATCCGACATTTAAAGGATGTTTAAAATTAAACTGCTGCTGAATTTCTGAATTTCTTGGATTAAAAACATTGTCATTGACTGGTTTTTGCTTGCAGATTTTCTCTATGAAATTTAATTATTTGGTAATTTAATACTAGTATGAATCCAGCTATGTATTTACTCAATTGTAATCATCACCAGAATCTGAAAAATGTAGTGTGTCACTCCTGTTTTAGTAGGAGGTCACAGCAGCTGGTGCTAGCAGTAACTCTGACTAAGTCCAGACTTGTTTATTTTTTCAATTTGCAATGAAACATGACATTACAGCTGCATGTCTGTTTCTTTCAGCTTCTTATCTCAAATGAGATCTCAGAAGTGAAAGTCTTTTGGGAAATATTTATACATATATACAGAATATTGTCTGTGGCCCTAACTTTAAACTTTTTTCTTTTTTTTTGCCACAGACACTTTGTTTACACTTTACAATTTGTGTTTTTGTCCTAAAAATTACAAAAAGGGCAATGAACCATTGAACAGGAAAATGGCTTTTATGATCTTGTTAAGAGAACTGCATAACGAGGTGATTTCCTCAGAACAGACCTATGACACATTCATATTTATCTTCAGTGAATCATGTTGTAGGCAAAAATCTTTGTCCACAGAACAAGATAGGAGATCTCTAGTATACACATGAATAAGAAAAAAAAAGGTCAACACGTTGGTGCTATGACAACAGGGCTGGATGATGACCTTTGTGGGAGAGGTCCAGGCAGACAGCTTGCTGGAATAGCAGCTGTCCAGCTGAGAGCTACTCAGCGCTGTAGGACACAACACAAAACAGTTTTCAGCAGATAAGAAAGGGACATTCATGAAGTTAAGGAGATATTGAATTTTGGAGATGAATAGGATTAGGAAAATGTCTTTGTTCACATGCTTTTGTTCACAATACTGCGGAGCAGAGCATGTGAACACTGCTGTGGAAACTGTATGCGGAAATAAAAGAAAGTTAAGGGATAAAACAATCAAGCAATTGCCTTCAAATTACCTCATATCACGAAGAAGGGGGAGAGAGGAAATGGCCACTGCCTTGGAGGAGCTGTTTCTTGCCACCAAAACATCACACCTCTGATCTCCCAGCACCGATTCTGAGGGGAAACTGGCAAGATACATTTGGACAAGGAATGTATTCCCTCAAGCTTCTGCTGGGCTTGTGTGGCAAGCCAGCCCCGGGTGGGGAGGACACTGGGGTGGCTTCTGTCAGAAGTGCCATCAGGCCATCTCAGCCAGGGCCAGCTCCATGCTGGACCAGGGCCGAGCCCATCACCAGCAGCGGTGGCAGCTTTGGGATTTTGCACCAAAGCAATGTTAAATTACAGCAGCTGCAAGAGCCGAGTAAGAACAGGTGAAAGAGGCAGCCCTGCAGGTCCTGCCATCAGGGCAGGAGGGAAGGAGGTGCTCCAGGGCCAGAGCAGCCCATGGGGAGGCAGCTGTGCCCCTGCAGCCCGTGGGGTCCGTGGGGATCCCCTGCAGCCGTGGAGCAAGTGTGGCCCCATGGAGAACAGGCTGGACGGAGCTGGCTCCTCGGAGAGGAGCCCACGCAGGTCAGGGGTACTGGGGTACCTGGGACCCCATGAGGGACCCAAGCTGGAGCAGCGTGTTCCTCAGGAACTGCACCCTATCCTACAGTTCCTGAGGAACTGCACCCTATCCTACAGTTCCTGAGGAACTGCACCCTATTCTCCAGTTCCCGAGGAACTGCACCCTTTCCTACAGTTCCTGAGGAACTGCACCCTATCCTCCAGTTCCCCAGGAACTGCACCCTATCCTACACGGGGGGAGGATTATTTCACGTGGTTGGGAACCCATGCTGGAGCAAGGGAAGGGCATGAGGAAGAAGGAGAAGCTCAGACATGTAAGAACAAATAGCAACCCTCAACTTCCCAAACTTCTCTGCCACTCACAGGAGGAGGTAAAGAATTTGGGAATGAAGTTCAGCTCAGAAAGAACAGAGAGGTGGGGCAAAGATGTTTTTTAGTATTTGTTTTTGTTTCTCATTATCACGGTCTCTTTAATTAGCAAGAGATTAATTTATCTAAGTCTGTTTTGCCTTGTCAAGTAATCAGGAAGAGGTCTCCTAGTCCTTATCTTGACTCATGATGTTTCTGCCACTTTTCCCCCCTCCTCACAAGCCTGTTGAGAAGTAGGAGTGAGAGAGCAGTCTGTGACCACCTGGTGGCCAGTCAGGCTCAACCCATGCAATGCTGCATCCGTATCTTTATCAGATGATAAAAATCATTGAGTAAGATGATGTTGGGAGGCAAGGGGGTAGGTATTTGCCACTTTGCAATTTTTGATCTGGCGCAAACATTCAACATACAACTGTCCACTTTAATCCTTGCTTTATTCCCCTTTGCTGGATCCCACACTATTAATTTGGGAGTAATTCCTAGTCCTAATATATTTACTTGGGATGGTTGTCTGCCAGCACCTCAACAGCTTGGCCGTGCCTTGAGGACCCACTCAACTGCTCTGCAGCACCACTGGCTTCATTTTGGGGTTGGTTATGGAAGGTCTGAGACCTCCCCTAGCTGCAGCGAGGTCTGGCTTCCCCATCCTCTGCTAAAACAGGTCCTGAGCACAGGAGACAGCCCAGCTCCTGAGGCAGCAGCCATAAAATGCTTGGTGCCAGTCATGTACCTATCTTCTCGGCCCCTCTTTGGGGTCTGTGCTCCTGCAGTGGTTTCAGAAGGTCACGGATTGAATGCTGGGCCAAGCTGGTCTCCATGCAACATCTGTATGTTTGTACCGCGTGTCTTCACAGACAGCCCTAGGAGGGAGGTCCAACAGGTACATTCCTGTGGCTTTTTGTCTTCCTGTTTGGCATGGTATGGGCAGGGAAAGCCTCTTGCAGATTTCAAGGCTTGTGGGCAAGGTTAGACAACAAAATGTTATCTACATTAATGGTGTTATCTACATTTAAACAAAGAAATTAGTTTCTCTGTGATAGAATTCCTGCCTATCAAAAGCCCAAAATTGAAGATTTGTCATTTATTCTTTTCCTTGAAATATGTCAGCCTTTCAGCTCACCAGAAAATAAGGTTTGTAAGTCTCTAAATATGTACTTATACATTTATTTTATGAATTATTAATTAACGTAGTGAGGTTTATATTCTGTATTTTTATTGATATTGTGTTAGGCTTGTGTGCAGGACTGTGAGGAGTCTTTCCTATGAGGAGGAAGGTCCTGAAGACCACATGTGCTGAATTGATCATAACCCCCATTCCCCAACCCCTTGTGCCACTCTGGGGAGGAGGGGGAGAATTCAGCCCGGGAAAGAGAGAGAGGTGAAGGAAGGGTGTTTTAAGGAAGTAGCTTTTATTTCTCATTACCCTACTTTGATTTCATGGGAAATAAACTCAGTTAATTTCCCTAACTCGAGCTGGTTTCACCCATGACAGCAACTGCTGGTGATCCCTCTCTCTGCCCTTATCTTGTCCTTTCTTTGAGCCTTTCATTACATTTTCTACCAGCTGTCCTGTTGAGGAACAGTAAAATTGAGTGGTTGGGTGGGCATCTGGCATCCTGCCAGGGTCAACTAACCACAGTGTCCTCACTTTTGTGGGAAGCAGTTTGCCATAAAATGTTTAATGAAGTTTAATTCAGTTTTTCATTATAAAAGCTTTAAAGTTGATACTCTAACAAAATCAGAAAAAATTAAAAAACTAGTGAAAAAGATACAGTCTAATCTAATACCCAAAGTGTAATTTTTATTTCCTTTTGTAGCAATTATTTGAAAGGATCTCAGAAGTATCTCTGCTAATTCATCAGCAAGACAGACTCAGTGTATTCAAAAAAAAGCTTTTCTGTCTTGAACTTCTCTTTCCATCATGTGAGAACATAGAGTTTTAAACTTACACAGAGAATTTCAGTCTGGAATGAGATCTTTAATGAGACTCAGACAAAACACAGCTTCATGTTTTCACTGAAGAGTCTTTTTAAAGTAATTTTGAGTAACTAATTTATGTGATATTGAATTAGCACCAACATTTTTTTCATGATTAAAAATATGAATAACCACCAAGAGTACAGTGGAATTCCTCTTTTTTTTTTTTTTGAACAATTACATGAATAGACTCCAAAAAATATTTTCTCACAGGCATCACAAGCTAGACAAGTGCATGACTGTGTTTATATTTATTGTGTTTCAGGACAGGTTATACCTTTACTCCATTTGGAAAATTCCTGGTTTCAAACTTGCCTTTGGAGAACTCCAGCAGACACTTTGCTGGTTTTCTTCCAGTATTTTTGCCCTTGAAAAGAGTTCTTTGCAGTCTTTATTAAAATTACTTCTTTTGTCAGATTTCATATTGACAGAAACTTTACCTGAACAAAGATAACTCTTTTCCTGTTTTAGTCCTTCTAAAAATAAAAACTAGAATATAAAATTCTCCATAGATCTTGCCATCTCAAGTGTTTCTCTTATTTGTTTTTGAGCGACTATTAAAATTTCATCCCTAGTGTGTCATAAATTATAAATAAACTCTTTAAAGACATGATAGACTTCTAAAGAAGAGACAAGTCTTTAGGGAACAATTAAGATACAAAAATTTCTTAGCTCTTAAATCTTTTTATGTTGATAAGACTGGACTATCTATGCACTTGAGCAGGCATACAGGAATATCTTTTACATAGTCAATAGTTTCTCATAATTACATATTTTTGTGGGGGGTTTTTGTGCCTCCCCTTCAGTTCTTCCAAACCACAGAAAGTAATGTGAACAACTAGAGAAAATTAGCAATGGTTGAAATGTTAGAGTGAAATTACAAAGAGTTGCGGAAGCTCTGGCTCAATATCCATGATGTGGCAATTCAGAGCAATCCTGAACACTTTCCCAAAATAACCAAACGTTTATGTTATGAATGCCAAAACAAAACTTCACATTGTCAGTGTGACACACCATGAAATTGGGAAGTGTGCTTGTGGTCAGTTCCTCCCCAATAAATCTGAAAGTTTTTTTATGGGTTAAAGCTGATGATTATTATTAGCAAATGGCAAGGCTCTCTGCCAAAAGAGTAGAATTTTAAGCGTATTTCTTACCAAATGTCCCTTATTTATCTTGATTATACTCCTATTAAGCTTTTTTTAATGCATAGCACATGCCACTTGGAATTATACTTAACATTTTTCCAACTTCTGGACAAAAAAGTCTGGCAGTCAACCAAAGGGGAGCAATAAAGCTAATCTGATGTCTAGGAAGAAAAACCTTATGCAGACTGATCTGAGGAGTACAACAAAAGCTCTCACAAGAAGAGGCTGTCCCACTTTTGAGAGAAGAAGGCAAGACATGAGAACTGCCTTCTGTGAAAGACAGCTGAAACACAAGGAACCCTGCCTGCTGGCTGTCTGGAGGCAGCAGGGAGACCCCAGGAAGGAGCTCGGGGCTGGACTCCAGGAATCCCTTGTAGGAGCCACCAGCAGCAGGATGCTGGGGAAGGCTGCCTGGCACACCTTCACCACCACCCTGAGAAGGGACAGGTCTCTGTGTTCCTGTCCTGGGACCAAGGGAACAGCCTGGGGACCTTGTTCTGTGATTCAGTGCCCAGGGATGTTTGGCAGCAGTCTGAGAGATGAACCACAGCGTAAAATTTGTCTCGAAATTGCTGCAGTGGCAGCTGGGGGAGTTCTGCAGTTACGCAGGTGCCACCCTCAGAAAAGCTGCAGCTACATCAGCACAGTCTGTTTTATTTAATATTATTATTTAATAATAAAAATGTATTTAATATCATCTGGCTGAGGCTCAAATGGTGTGAGCACTGCTGTAGCAATACAAACACATCCTCTAACTGAGCACAGAGGCTGCACTGCTTTAACCATACCACAACCTCTGAAGGAAACTCGCCTCCCCAAGTTACAGACCTTACAGACAAGCAGCAGTGATTTCTGTCCCACACCCAGACACGTCCTTGATGTTGAATTTAAATGCATGATTGGCCCCCAACACTGGAGCCACTTTCTTGCTTCTAAGTCTTACATTGCCCCTTATATTTTGCACTCCTAACTCATGGCTTAAGCCCCCTTGCAAGCAACTCCTACATCTCACCTGCTCCCTACTGGTTGTACTCAGTCATGTAAGACTCAAGCAGCTTCTTTCTGCTCAAGAAGGAAGAATAGCAAGGTTTTTACACACTTTAGTGGCCTGTTTGTGTCTGTCTCTCTCTTCCACTGTAGATGTAGTTTTCTTTACAATAATTTCCTTCTGTTGTACCATTATTTTTATCTGTGTTGTTACTCACAGTGTCTTTTGGAGGTCTAGTGTATTAAAAGAAAGAAAGAAATACCCCAAGCCCACTCAGAGAAATGAAACACAAGTAGTACTGATCTGTGATGAAAAGAGAAGAAACTGACCGAGGAATAGAAGAATTTCACCTGCTGGTTACATCCCTTTTGTGCTTTTACATTCATTTTACCACTTACACAGGAAACTCACCAGACTTAATTTGACACCATGAGCTCAAACATAAAGCTGATGAAAAGTCACTTCTGAAGGCTACATAAGGACCTCATCAAGCTTTAACAAAGAAGAAGGTAGCAAAATATCCCTGAAGAAACTCCCCAAACTGTAGCTCTCCTGCATTTCACAGAAAGGTGCAAGATTTATTTAGAAGGGTTTCATGACAGATTGCTGATCCAATAGATGCAGCAGTTTCAGATAAATTTTACATAATAAGACAAGTTAACTGTTTTTTTAAAAAATAACCATTTGAAACAATGTTGTGCAACTTACTGAAAAAGGAAATTAATAAAAACACTGACTAATCTTCCACCTTTTGAACTATTATATTTTACTGTTCTAACATGGGAGATGGATGATTTTTAGCATTGCTAATATTTAGCATAACAGCGGGAGTGCAGAGCTTTGAATTTTGAAATTAATTTGTATGGTTTATTCTTGGTGTCTAACTCACAAATTCATTCATACCATAAAGAAACTTTATGATATCTGTCTTGAATAACTGGTAAGTTTAACAAGAAATTCTGCTTTAAGGAAACAGTGTTGCTCACTAGAAGTCTTGGTGGGAAAGGATTTATTAAACCTGAAAGGAGACATGCTTTGGAGCTGCCACAATTGTTTCATGTAAATACAATATGGGAGAAGGAAAGGAGGAGAAGAGAAACATAGAAAAGTAGCTGTACACTGGCTCACATAAACTTTTGGGGAAAGGCTGCAGGAGTTTGAGAGAAATAGATATGTTTTATATTTCCTAAACCTAACTGCCTGATGCACAAATTCATATCACACAAGTAAGAAATAAAAATACAATTAGTTTAATTTTTGGCTCACACTTCACGTGGCTCACGCACGAAAAGAGTACCTGGGAGGCTGATTAATGCAGCCTGTGTGAAAAGCTGTCTGAAGAACAGGTATATGAACCCTCACAATACGTTTATTAATGATCTGTATGCTGGAGTTGGATGCACCATTACCAAGTTTTTGATGCTACCAAACAAGGAGGTGAACACTGCCTCGAGGGACTCCACACTGGAGGAAGAACTGGACAATTTTTGTCACTGTGAACCTGAATGAGCTGTTGCCAGGTTCAGAAGGAGGGCAAACCCCATCCTGGGGTGCATCAAACACAGCACAGCCAGGCAGTCAACAGAGGTGATGGTGCTGCTGTGTTTTGGGAGAGCTGTTCTGGGCCTCACGCTTCAGGAAGGATGTGAAGGCACTGGGATGCACCCAGAGGAGCCAGTGGAGCTGGTGGAAGGGCTGGAAGGGCTGTGCAGTGAGGGGCAGCTGGGAGGTCTGGGTTTGACCATTTTGGAGAAAAGGAGGCTGAGGAGTGACCTCCCTGCTCTCTGCAGCTTCCTGGGGAGGGGAAGGGGAGATGGAGGTGCTGATCTCTGTTCCCTGGGATCCAGTGACAGGGCACATGGGAAGGGCTCAGAGCTGGGCCAGGGGATGTTCAGACTTTGTTTGTTTAAAGGAACAGGCTTCCCAGAGAAGTGATCGATGCCCCAAGCTTGTCACTGTTTAACAGGCATTTGGACAACGCTCTTAATAATTTACAGAAACACACACCGAATCTATAACTTAATTTAAGGTCCAAAGGCATAATATATCAAAAGTGCTTTCACACTTGAAGAGTTCAGATAGTATTAAATTCACATGTGTATCACAGAGCACTAATTAATTACCCTGACTCTGGGAAGGAAATTTGTCCAGCTGCAACCTATACATCCTGGATCATGTGATTTCTGGCTGGTTCAAGAGCCATCATCTATTATGAAGGTGTATTTTTTTTGTTTCATTTTTGAGATTTCTGGGTGGTATCTATCACACAGCATTTAGCAGGCCCCTTCAGTGCAGTCAGAGGTCTCCCCATCACACTGACACGGCTGAACATGAAGCAATGATGCCCAAGATGCATTCAGCCTCCTGGTGTTTCCTCTCTGCTAGCACACTGACAGATTCCCTGCCCTTGTCCTGGTGCCACAGCTGGGTCACTGTTCTCTTAGTTGCTGTTATTACCTTCAGGGTCTCACTGGCATGGCACTGTTCCTCTCTTGAAAAGGGATGGGTAGTTCCTCTCGGGAGAATTGCCTTTTTACAAGCAAAGTGAAGTGAAAATTGTTGCCATGAGGCCACTCTCGCACACAAAGTATTCATGTGCAACTTTCTTTGACAGTCCTCTACCATCCTAAAAATGTTTCTGGTATGATTTAACACATTTTCCCAGCCTTTTGATAAAGCTACAAAATAGCTTTGGCCAATTGTAATTTTTTCCCCCCACCTTTTCTTTTTTTTTTTACATTTTTGCTTTTTCCCTCCACTTTTTTTGCACTTTTATGGTTATTCTTAAGTGATGCCAGCTTCTAATTTATTTAATGTCATCTGCATCAGTCAATATGTTGTTTCCTCAGTAAGTTTTAGATCAGGGAGGAGAATAGTGGGGAATAAGCCAAATGTCATAGAAATGAAATATCACAGTAATGATTTCTGTAACAATCTACATTTAAATTTTTACCTTAGAAGTCATCACACCTCGCTAAGTAAAAAACTCACAATATCATGTTGCCTTAACATTAATCAAAACACTATTAACTGTTCACCATACTAATTTTTTCATCTGCTTGTTCTGGAATGGTAGACTAATTTTACTACAATTTAACACACTACAGAGTTATTTGCTTTTTCAAGTCATAAAAAAGTTATCTTGTAAAAGTTTTTTTTTTATAAATTACAAAGGGTATTTTTCTTAATGCCCAGCTTAAAATTATTAATTATTAAAAATTAATCAAGTTTGTAGAATTTCTAGTAGTTATTGGTGTGTCTTCTTTCAAAAATTCTGCTTGCAAATAATGTCTGTGTATTTTGACTGAGCAGCTCCTGCAAACAGCATGCTCTGCCAGTGTATGGGCCAGAAATCCTGTGTAAAATTCAGAGATGTAAGAGCACTGTCCAAACACTTCTGGAACTCTGTCAGCTGGTGCTGGGGAGCCTGTTCCAGTGCCCAAACACCCTCTGGGTGAAGAACCTTTTCCTAACACCCAACCTAAACCTTCCCTGACTCAGCTTCATGCCATCCCCCCTTGTCGTGGCTCTGGTCATCACTTCCTCTCTGCTCACAAGTTGCCTCAGAACTACAAAGTAATTATAAAACTGGCACGTAAGTGGCATAGGAATAATGAGAATATGCCAATGAACATACATAGCAGAGAAAAGCCAAATTTAGCTGGGGATAATGCAGATTTAACTGGGGTAGAAGTTGGTTACTGCTCTCTGCCAGCTGTTCTCTAATCTACATCTCCCCAGTGCACAGTGAGACCTAGAGGAGGGAATCCCAGTGTTTCACGTCTCCAGGCTTTTAATCCAGTTGATCTTCATGAAAGAAAGACCCAGTCCTTTGCTTGTTCCATGGAAAATTTCCTGCTCATTTAAGACATTGATCCCCCACTGTTAGAGGTTTTCCAACGAATAAACCTATTTGTGAACACAGAAAGAAACTTTTCACTCGGAAGCAGATGATAGTTAGAATTGAGTTCTTGAAATGAAGAGAGGGGAAGATGTGGAAGGGAATTTGTTTTGGTATTCATATAGCTGTTCCCATGAAAATTCTGCTTTCCAGGTGAAGGCCATCTAAGTGATGCACAGGTAAGAAAATGAAGGATCAGAGTAAGTTGCATTCCACAAAAATACCAGAACACTGAGACACGTGAAATGACTGACCAGTAAGGAGGACATCAGTTTAATTACCATAGTGGGGACTAGAGACAGGAAAAAGAGCAGAGTAAGGCAGCCACTCCTAATTTATATGCCAGTGTCAGCATTGACCAAGATGTCAATGTTTAACACAACCAGTGACTTCATTCCCCAGGAAGAAAGCGAAGAAGAAACATCCTACAAAGCAAGAAGAACTTGGAAAAACTCAGTGCAAAGAAAAAAGTAGACAATGTGAACAAATGGCACAGTAAAGGTAAAGGAAATTGTTAAAAAGCACCTTTTGAAAAATTCTAGTGTCATTACAAATTAAAATAGATGGCATCATAATCAGAGACAGAAGAAATGTGAAAAACATAGTACAGAGGTCTAGGGAGATAGAGAAATATCTCAAAAGGGACATAAGAAAAGAATAATCAGTCATCACCTCAATATCCCTCCAACAGGAAGGCTGTCAGAGAGCATAGAGCACCAACAGATGAGGAGGGTGTAAAAAGGATAGCGGAAAACATGGCCTTATCAGAAGACAGGAAAGTTGTCTGTGCTCACAGTAGAAGGGCTTCCAGCATTTTCAGAACCTCTGTGGGTGTATATAACAGAAGTGGTAACTCAAACTTAGGCAGCAACAAAAGACCTTTCAGAAAAAAACCAACAAAATTAATAGCAACAACTGCCACATTTATTCCCAAGCCATCAAAGAAAGATGGACAACGAAGTAGTTGAATTAAGTGGCTTCAGTGCATCACCACTTAAAAAATTCTTTGGTACCTGAAGAGTAGAAAGTAGTAAAAATGATGTTTACACTTTTTTCAAAACTCTATAAGGGATTACTCAGGAACCTACACATAGTAAAGATAACTTCTACTCTGAACAAAATAACTTAAAAATCCGTAAAGAACAGAGTTAAAGGTCTCAGTTTTTGAAAATTGCTTGAATACTTCAGATGACAAAGCCTACTCCATCACAATCTCTGGAGGAAACTTCCAGGTCAGCACAGGTTTCTCAGAGATTGCCATTTGATGGGTTCTAATGTCACCATGCAGAAAAGTAGAAGGCAAGTTCCCGTTGCAGTGATGATTTGATACCCTCACAGAGGGAAAAGACACTACAGTATCAGTATAACAGACAGACACACTGCCTTTCCCTGTGCCAAGATGACAGAAGCACAGAATTGTGCTAAGCACAGCATAACAGGTTTTTTTCAGGAGAGTAAGGACCTACATTCAGACCTCATCTGACTGCAGGTACAGACTGATGCTCTTCCTGATGTATTTGGGAAATGACAGGCAAGGAAATGCACACACTGGACTGAGAGGAGAAAGGGGTCAGAAGAATGCAGGAGGTACCAATTTGACTTGTTTCACCATGGCTTGTCCAGAAATATAGAACAGTATAGCAAGAAGAGGAGAAAGATTAGAATTTGAACTATTAACCTGATCTGGGCACTTTGTGGAGCAGATTATGAATGAATTTGTCTTGATGTCAGAGAAGAAACTTGTTGCAAAAGTAGAAGCAGGACACAAAGTCACCCCTGGGCGACTGTGCCTCTGCTCTCAGACAAAAGCAAATGCCACTCCTATTCTTCTGCATCTGAAACTGCACTTCCTCACTTCTGCCCAGACATTCATTTTTCATACAAGACATTCCATAACCTGCCTCTGCCCCTCCAACATAAAAAAAGAAATTAAAAAATATTTCAGAGCCACTATTTCCTCTACTGAAATTGTAATTTAAGAATGTTAACACATTACCTACCAAGTGGTGGGTAGTCCTCTTGGCATCAGACAGTCACCCATTATGGAAAAACTTTGTGAATTGCAGACCTTTGATCAGCTGCTGCTCCTCACTGTGGTGAAGAATGACCTACACAAGTCTTTCTTTCCTTTTTCTTGTGTTTGTGCCTCCCTCCCACCCGAGTGCTGGCAGCTCTGCTCTCCAGCTAGTTATTGACTCTGACCATGTTTCCAGAGCAACAAAATAGTCCTTCCCCAGGGCTGTAGTTGTTGCAGCAGTTGTCATTCATTCTCCAGCAGGCAGTGGTTATAAATATTTAACTGCCCATCCCTGATTTAGTACCAATTTCTGTACATACTTCCAGGTTTTTGCCTACATGTGTACCTACCTGGTGCGCCACCCACAGATTTGGTTGAGGTGCTAGGTACAAAAATGGGAGAAAATAAAAAGAAGCTTCCATCCTGCCCACTCATTACAGAAATTATGACTTGGCATCTAAGAACCTGGTATTTGTTTATTGTTATGGCTAGCAGCGAAAAGGCAAAGTCCCACTGAATATATGTTTGAAGGTGTGTTGATAGGTCAGAAATTGGTTTAAAATGGAAAATATATCTATTTTAAATAAAGACAAGCATACATTGGCTGTCTGGGCATCATGGTCATGTGGTGCCTCCTGGTACTGGATGCCTCCTGATGCAGTGGCCCATGATGACAAGGTTGTTGAAAAGCTAAATGAGGAACACACATTCTACTGTTCCTTTCATAAGCCAAAGGATTACTGGGTTTTAGAAACATCTTCCAAAGTCAGTGATGTTTTGAACAACATCAGTAGGTTTCTGACAGAAATTACAGCTGTGTTTCTTTCAAACTATTGTCTCACTTGTTCCTAAGGTCCTAATCCATATAATCCCTGTGAACAGATTAAATGAGGGAGAGGAAGAAAAAGGGATTTCAGGAGATGGATATGTGTCTGGAGAAGTGGGCAAGCAGTACCATGCAAGCACTGGATACAAAGAAAACAACCTCACATTAATGTCACAAGACAGACCAATACAATGTTCTTTTCCCAACACGGCAAAATCAACCTGTTATATAATTGTTGCATAAATATAACTTTTCTTTCCCCCATTGAAATGCATTTGGGCTTACATGATTCCATCATTCATAATTTTTTATGCAATCAATTGCTAAGCCACACCACTTTTAAATCTAATTAGTAGCAGTTCCTTCATAATAAACCAGAAACAGAGTTCCCCCCAAAACTACCAGTTTAGCATCATTATGATGTTGCTCTGTTTGGCCTGATTAACCAGTTTGATGATATTATTATAGCTCTGAGTAATTCTCTAGGATTGATTTAGCATGGACAAATTGCTTCTTCTGGTTCTGTCTGAGGTAGACTTAATTTTATTCATGGTAAACTAGCATTGGGCTGTGTTTTGGGTTTGTGCTGATAACACAGGGATGTATTTGTTATTGCTGGGCAGGGCTTGCACTGGGCCAAGCCCTTTTCTGCTCCTCACCCCCCCAGTGAGCAGGATGGGGGTGCACAAGGAGTTGGGAGGGGACAGCCAGGACAGCTGACCCCAGCTGACCAGTGGGGTATCCCAGAGTATCTGACACCATGCTCAGCATATGAAGCTGAGGAGAAGAAGGAATGGAAGGACTTTGAGAGCAATGATGGTGTTTGTCTTTCTGAGTCACTGCAACTGTGATGGGGCCCTGCTCACCTAGGGATGGCTGAACGCCGCCCAGCCAGGGGAAGCAGTGAATGAATTCCTTGTTTTGCTCTCCATGTGTATGCCTTCTGGTTTTTTCCTATTAAACTGTTCTTATCTCAGCCCACGAGTTTTGTAATTTTTTTTCTTCTTCAATTCCCTTACCCATCTGACCACAGGGGAGTGAGTGAACAGCTCTGTGGGGCTTAGTTGGTGGCTGGGACTAAACGATCAAAGTACTTCATTAACAGTAAAATATTGCTTCTGGTGCTTGAAGAATAGCCAGCTGAAAGGTGCTAAGTCAAACTCCTGTGGAAAAAGAAGCAGACACTGAGGGCAGCAAACTAAAGAGCACAAGACACCTGTGACCACACCACAAGCAGCATTAAGCCAAAAGAGACTGTACTGGATAGAGTCATTAACAAAGATGCCTCCCTAAAAAAAGCAGACAGATCTCACAAAGTGACTGGGGACCAAAGAAATGCTTACTGTTCTAGCTCCTCTCAACCACGTGCTTTTTTTCTTACAGGCGCAGTCACACAGAAAGTAACTGCACATCATTTTGTTGCTCTTAGGAGTAAAATGTAAGTGCAACAGCTTCTGGCCAATGAGAGCTTTTATTTCCTTTACTGAGGGCTCAGCAAATATTTCTGCACCCCAGCCAGATTTTTGTAATCTCCTGAAAGAATTTGTTCATGTGATTGTTACACATCAGTACTGGGAATGCTATTTCCCTTCCTTTTGCTATAGCTATTAAGTAAAATAATTGCAGGCAAACACTGTAAGTGCAGAAAGTTAGGCACCTTTTAGAAAATTGCCCCAATAATTACAAACACTATGAAACAAACTTCTTATTTTTTAACATCTGCAAACCTATCCTTACCCAGTCCCTGCATAGCTACATACTTCCAGTTACCGCTCTAAGGCAGCCATTTAGCCATTTGCATATATATGTGCAGTGTCTTTATATAAGTTGTGTTTATAGATATATATATTTGTTGTATATATATATATATATATATGCATGTTAAAATACAGCTAGAGCTGCCAACAGAACATTATCTGAGACCAACTCAGCTGCATGACTTTTAATCCCAGCCATCTGAAGTGTTAAGGGAAGACTCATCACCCTGTGAATTCATCAGTGCAGAGTATAATTCACAGTCTCCACGTAATGCTCAATTTGTATGTCCTGGTGGCAACTTCTGGCAAGCACTCCAGGACCAGCTGTGGGCAGCATCATGCACAGTGCTGAGTACCCAAAGTGCCCTTCATTTAAGGGAACATGGAAACAGGGGCTGGATATTTCACTGGAGAGACATACAGAGCAAAGACAGAAAAGGCACGTATGAAAAGCAAAGAGAAAAGAGAAAAATTAGAAAAAGGTGGAACAATTGAAGCAAGGGTAGGCAACTAGTACATGAAGAGGCACTGAAATTATGTGTAAAGCCAGGCAGGAAGAGGAACCCTAGAAAAGACAGGAAAAACTCGAGTATATGGGAAATGTCTCCTGTCAAGTACAAATGCTCCCTCTAACAGAAGAAGTCATTAGTTTAATAAATCTTACTATACAGATGCTTACTTCACAGATGTTTTCATTGGATTTTAATTTTAAGGATTAAAATGCAAGACTCAATTTTTCCCCCTAAACATTGAAGCTATTGACAAATCCTTTACACCAATCCATGGTGCACACAAAGCCATGGGGAATGATCAACAAGCCATCCTGGACACTTGCACAGAGAAAGGAAGCAAATGATTCCTGTGCAAAAGAACAGGTATCAATCCCTTATGACTCTGTCATTTGCACTCCATGTCATATGGAGAACACAGACCCAAAATCGCTTGCAGGAGGCACAAAGGATAAAAAGTAGTGTTTGTACAAACTCCAGAAGAGGTATATTCTCAATTCTTTGGCAGCTCTGCTTCCCTTTGAGATCACTGTCAGCACACCCCACCTCATCCTCCACATCACCCAGCTCTGCAGGAGCTCCAGGAATTCCCCCAGTCTCAGTGTCATTTTCATGATGATCATTACATCTAGAATTATCCTGACCTGGTAACCCCGCACAATTGGCAGAGTTTGAAGATGTGAGGAGTATCCATTGACTTTTTTTTTTTTTTTTTTTTTTTATAGAGGGGAACAAAATACCTGACAGATGACTTGCAGCTACAAAGACAGAAGAAGGTGAACACCCAACCATCCTGTTTTGAATTCCCTTTTCTTACTGGAGATGAGAGGACTGTGTGTCTGATGCACGTGCTGATACGTGCTGGTGTGTGCTGATGACTGTCCCACTGAGCAAGCAGAAGCCTTAGTGTGCCAAGAAGTCTCAGTTACAGAACTTCCCAGTTAGTCCTTAAGTAGGATTCCCACTTCTTGTATTGCACACTCTAAACTTTTCCTAATACTTTACTAATTAATAGAGCAAGCATACACTGATGTTTGTTTGGAAATTCAAGAATTTTTAAGTTGCTGCATGTCAGCAGCATTTCCTTTACAACCTAAAATGTCTTGACTTTTCTTTCCATTGGGAAAAACTGTGGAATCACAGAATGGTTTGGGTTGGAAGGAACCTGAAAGATCATCTACTGAGGGTGAGGATATCCCAGTATCCCAGGTTCCCAGGTGAGGACATCCACTATCCCAGGTTGCTGCTCCAAGCCCCATCCAACCTGGCCTTGAACACTTCCAGGGATCCATCTCCAGGGGCATCCAGCTTCTCTGGGAAACCTGTGCCAAGGCCTCACTACCCTCACAGTAAAGGATTTTCTCCTCATATCTTATCTAAGCCTACTGCCCTTCAGTCTGAAGCCATTTCCCCTTGTCCTGCCACTACATGCCCTTGTAAATAGTCCCTCTTTATCCTCCTTGTGAGCTTCCTTCAGGTACTGGAAGGCCATAGTTAGGTCACCCCAAAGCCTCTGTTCCAGGCTGAATAATCCCAATTCTCCTGGCCTTTCCTTGTATGTTGAATCTGTATTTAAATACACAAATATTTTCCCTTTTGTAGAGTAATTGGAAGCATCCCTCAACAACAGTTTTTATGAAGATCAACTGGTGGTACATTGAGGAAACTCCATTTTTAAAGAACACTTATGAGACACAATGTATTAGGGGAAAAAACACACAAATGAGGTTCTAGACCCATTATGTTGTCAAATCAATACAAATGAACTGCTGAAGAGAACACGACACATTAGTTCCCTTGACAAAAGTAGGCTTTATAAAGTAGCTGCTTTTTATTAAAAGAAAAAAAATGTATTAGCCAAAGTGAATATTATTTAGTTCATTTCAAATAATGTCAAAATTTTTATGCAACAGTTACCTGCTTCAGAGCAAACTTTTTTGCCCTTTTTTTTGGTTTTTTTTTTGTTTTGTTTTGTTTTGTTTGGTTTGGTTTTTTCGTTTTTTTTTTTTTGATTGTATTTGAAATAAAAAAATCTCCATCTTTCAAAGAAAACACTATAGGCATTTTTAAGCTCCTGAAACACAAGTAGCTACATGACAAGTCTCCTTCCCCTCACTGTTCTCGAGTAGCTGTTGAAGTGACACATACCTCCTTGTCAGGGTGCTCTCAGCAGTAAGCACATACTTGGTTTCAAGAATCCCCTTTTCCATGCCTTTGTCTGGGTTTTTCTCAAGTATCATTTTGCATACACAAAGCCAGTCCATGGGAAGAGTGTCTGACAATCCTGCCCATGCTTGTATTTTGCAGCAGGTTTGGGCTGATATCTCTGCCCACAGAGACCATAAACCTGTCAGGGGGCTGTGTGGCCATCCAAGGTGTGTCACATCCCTGTCAGTGGCACTGAGCTGGGCTGGGGACAGAATCAAGGCATCTGTGCATATTGGTCTTTCCTCCTACAAATAATGCTGAAATGCATTACGTACATAAAAATGTATGTAAAGGTATAACATACCTCTCCTGAAAGGTATTGCATAAATTCAGGATCCTATTTCAGATATCAGAAGCTTCAGTGAGTTACATTCACTGCTGCAGGAAAAGCTAACCTGCTGTTTTTCAGGATGCAGACATCCTGGAACCAAGAATCAGGAACACCAGTTTACAAGTCTGTTGCTTGTAAAAATTCAGTTTGGGAAAGACATGAAGCACCTTGGCAGAACAGTCAAGTTCCATGCAAAAGGCCCTTTGCTCTGGACTTGCCTTAGTGCTAAGCATAAATAAGAGCAAGACTCAGAATTTCAGGTAAAAGTTAAAATGTCCCTTTTGATTTTATTACTTTGGTGGGTAGGAGTCATGCTCTGATCCTATGTTTTGAAAATAAGGGAAGAGTGATACAGTATTTCACCCAGATCAAGCTGTTACAGGCAATATGTACTGCAGCCAACTCATTAGCAGTTTGAATAATAACAAACAAAAAAAATCTGTAACTGCCATATTAGACCACTCTATGATGGTATTTGCATCCATTGAAAGAGTGCCTCAATTTGAATGGAAGATGTAGAAGACTTTTTTCCTCCTATTGAAAAAAGAATAGCTGGCTTTTTAGTTGAGTCAGTTTCCAAGTATCAGGACTAAAAAAAAGGTATATCAGGGTTAACACATTTTGTGATTTTAATTTATCTTTAAAAACACAATTTGAAACATAAAGGCTGAAATAGACTTCCAAATGAAACCTGACATAAATGTGACATAAATACACACATAAATACATTTGGACATAAATACTATATTTATACATCTGGACATTTCTACATTTTATTCAGCTTTTGCAACTGAGAACAATAATCACTGACTTTGGTTTCTCTGTGTTTATGGACAGTCTCTACATTCCATTTTCAATGTTGCTCCTTTTCTGCCCTGAAATCATGTTCCAAATTTGCCAGGCTGTCTGTGAGGAGGCTGGAGAGCAGAAGGTAAAGAACAAATTATCCTTATTCTATCAAAAAAATCTGAAGATACAAGTTTTTTCAAGTCCTTGAATTCAGATTTGCTTTTGAAGAACACAAATTAAGACATTCCCTTCTTCTGCCCTTGCTGGAGATATGTATTGCATATTCTGAAGCAAAATCAAACAAACAGATTATTCCCATTTTCCTACCACCTTTTTTGCCATTCAAGTTAGGGAATGCTCCCATTTTATATTGCTCTCAAATCTCACAGCAACAATAATTAAGTGTGTGACCCCTTCTCCTTGGTTATCACTGAATAAGTAAATAGTTTGACAGTGACCATAGCTAGCCCTGAATTATACCAACAAAAATCTTAGAGCTCAGCAAGAAGTTGTGCATTGATGGAGGGACAGGCCTCATTTACATCATGTACATTGATTAGGTTCTTCAGGTGGTTTTCAGTAACTCCCAAAATAAACTTCCTTTCCCTATATTTTCACTAGGTGCTGAAGGGAGGCTGACAGGCCTGCAGTTTCCAGGGTCATGCTTCTTGCCCTTCTTGAAAACGGAGACAATGCTCACCAGTTTCCAATCGACTCAGACTCCTACGGCTTCTCAGGAACGTTCAGAAATCATTGAGAGAGGCTCACGGTGGCATCAGCAGCTCCTGGAGTTTTCCCAGATGGATCCCACCGAGCCCTGTGGATTTGCAGGGATGCAGCAATGGGACCTGCCCAGGCTCGGGGCCAGCTGGCACTTTGTCACCCTGGCAGTCGTGGTCCTGCAGCTCAGGCACTCGGAGCCCCTCGGCCCATCGGCAGCGCTGGGACAGGGGCAAGGACAGCACTGAACACCTCTGCCTGTCCCTGACCCTGCTCAGGAGGTGGCCACCCTTAGCCTGAGGTGGGCAGTGCTACCTCAGCACTGCCTTTTGCCATTAATGTTGAAGGAAACCTTTTCATTGTCCCCCACAGTTCTGGCCAGTGTCAACTCTAGCCAAGTTTTGGCTACATGAATTTTCTCCCTCTCAGCAGCATCTCTATTTTTCACCCATGGCACCTGACCCTACTTCCACTGGCCATATATGGTTTTTTTTTTTTGCTCTAGCTCCAAAAATCCCTGCTCATCCAAGCCAGCCTTTCACCTCACTTGCTTGACTTCCAACATTCTGGAATTTCCTGTGTATATAGGATGGGGTGCTCAAAAAGTGACCAGAACTGATGAACTCTGGCACCTTCTAAAATGTTTTCCCAGAGACCTCATTACTAGTTCCTGAAGTCTGCTCTCCTCATGTCCGTGACTGAGGTTCTTTTCCTCCTGTCAAGAGATTTTAAAGTGAATCACTTAATGGTCACTGTGGCCAAGATGGCCACCAATCACCAATTCAGCCACAAATCCCCCTCTGTAAATGAGCAACAAATCAGGGAGGGTGTTTTTCCTACTCAGCTCTTTTACTAACTGTGACGCCTTGGTACCTAGAAGCGATGACCCAGGAGCTTTAGGAATATTCCAGACACCTGAAGGACAGCACAGTCATCTGTCACAACCAGCATGGCTTCATGAGGGGAAAGTCCTGTTTGTCAAATGTGATTTCCTTTTTTGACGAGGTAACCCACCTGGCTGATCAATGGAAACCAGCTGATGTAATTTTTTTGGACTTCAGTGAAGCTTTTCATATTGTCACTCACAAGATCCTTCTGGACAAAATGTCCAGTCCACAGCTGGAAAAACACATCATGTGATGAGCGACCAACTGGCTCACCAGTCAGGCACAAAGGGTTACAGCGACTGGGGTGACACCAAACTGGGGACCTGTCACTAGCAGGGCTCTGCAGGGCTCCGTCCTCGGCCCTGTGCTCTTCAACACCTTCATGTATGATCTGGACACAGGACTGCAAAGTGCACGTAGGAGTTTGCTGATGACAGGAAACTGAAGGAGCTGCTGATCCCTCCAAGGCAGGGAGGCCCTGCAGAGACCTCGATGAATCAAAGGACAGCTCAACGAGGAAACATGCTGGACTCTGCACCTGGGATGGGGCAGCCCTGGATGTATGGAGAGACTGGGGAATGAGAGGCTGGAGAGCAGCACCGTGGAAAGGGACCTGGAGGTCCTGGTCCATGGCAAGTTGAACGTGAGCCAGCAGTGCCCTGGCAGCCAGGAGGGACATCCCTGTCCTGGGGGCACCAGGCACAGCATGCCCAGCTGGGCAAGGAAGGGGATTGTGCCACTCTGCCCTGGGCTGGGGCGGCCTCACCTCCAGTGCTGGGGGCAGTTTTAGGTGCCACAATATAAGATATAAAGATATTAAAGAGTGCCCAAAGGAAGGCCATAAAGATGATGGAGCTGAAGGAAGAGTCTTATGGGGAGCATCTGTGGTCACTTGGTCTGTTCAGCCTGGAGAGGAAACCGAAGAGAGACCCCATTGGAGTCTTCAACTTCTTTGTGACGGGAGGAAGGGGACAGACAAACTTGTGTGCGGTTACCAGTGACAGAAAACAAGGGAATGGCCTGAAGTTGTGTTGGGGAGTTTCAGGTTGAGTATTAGGCAAAGGTTCTTGCCTCCAAGGGTGTTTGGGCACTGCAACAGGTTCCCAGGGAAATGGTCTCAGCACCTAGGTTCAAGAAGTGTTTGGACAATGCTCTCAAGCAGTTAGTGGGGTACTTGAGGCGCCATGAACTGAACTTCGATGATCCTCGTGGGTCCCTTTCAGTTCAGGATATTCTATGATTCTACTCAGTGTTTGTAGCTGCAGGCATATATCCAGCTGAATGACCATGTGAGATGAATACCTTCCATATACTTGCTTTGAACTTGCTGCTAAATTCAGAGGAGCAAAGAAAAACATGTAAATTTGAGTCTTACAAATTCTGCACAGATCTGTAAAACTGGACATTTCATATTATTACAGTGCCCAGCGCAGATCAAATCACGTGTGCCTCAGAGCAGATCTGCTAAATGGAATGAACACATCTGGAACAATCCTGGAGAACTCAGTATTGGCATCAACACTGGATCTAAAAGCTCCATTGTAACACAACTGAAAGCCAAGTGTCATCTGTGTGCTGTCCATGAAAGAACACAGGCAGATATTTGCCTGCTTCCAGGAGGCCTCATAGTTCAAAGTTTTCTGCCTGTGCTGTTTTAAGTTACGGCACATGAAGGCTTTCCTTGTAAGAGGATAAAAGAAGCATGGATAAAAGAAGCCATGTCGTGCTTCACTGGGGGAAAACATCAGAATCTGGCTTTCTTCAGGAACACTGACCTTCTTGAAATCAGCTCTCTTCTTTAAGGATACTAAAAAATATAGTAAGAAAAACAAGGTACAAAAAATTGTTTGCAGCAGGCACAAGAATTAGAGTAAGAATTCTTACTCTTATGCATAAGAATTCTTCATATTTCACCACAGCCTACTTTCTACAGACAATTCAGTGCTTTGTAGTTTTCAGGGGTATCTCTTGCTGAAACCAACTGGTCATTTGCGTGAGCTAAAATTTGAGTGCTTCAGATTTAAAATCCAAATGAAAACCAGAAACACTTATGATTTAAGAGGTTAAAATTACTTTTTTCAGCCCATAGTCATTTACATTTTCGCATGGGCAAAACCTTAGCAACTCTGGACAAAATGTATTTTGGAAGATGAAAAAAAGTATACATGAAAAATCTAAACATGTTCATTCTAACTACTGGAAAGAGGACCAAAAAAGTATAGCCTTAAGCAAAAGGTTTTTTCCACCACAGAACAGCTGGCTACACTGACAGCATTCTTTCTCACCCTGCTGACAGATCTGAGAACCTAGACTACAACTGCAAAACTGTCAGCAATGAAAGCAAGTCTTTGACACAATAAAATATTATAGCAGTCTCTAGTGTCACTCTTGAGAACTCATCTTCCCTCTTGAAGGATTTATACAAGCAAGTCCTCCATTTCACAAAGGAAAAAGCCCTAGAATTTTATTCCTAGAAAAACAGGACTGGCCAGTTTCACAGATACATGTGGAAGTGCTGGACTGCAAGATGCACTTAGTTATTGCTTCAAGGCAATTGTGATAAAATTGTTGGTTACAGCTGAATTTAACACATTTGAAAAGGCCAGTTTCATGTATTAAAAACTTGACTGGACAAGGGCATGTACAAGTCAATGCTGTCCGTGCTTAGTGCAGGAATTTGAACTGCACAACCTGCTGAGGTCTTTTCCAGTCTGGATGATTCTCTGGCATGGCCATCTTAACACTCATAGAAATTTTTCAAGAAACCAACTCAGGAACTGAGTATTTTATCTAAGATCTTGCATGCAGTTTAATTCATGTTCTCGCACTTACGAAAGTCGAGGAACTTGAAAATGCCACCCTGGAATCTAACAATAAAACATAACACACAAAACAGGATTCCTTTACATGCCTCTTTGGTGCAATATTTTATAATACTTACAGTGAATTCTCATTTTATTTAATACACTATACACTAGAATTGCAATCACCAGTATTTCAAAAGAATCCAGTTTCCAAGTTCACCATACTTTCCATTTCAACACTTAGGCATTTAAAATACATGTAAGTTAGATTACTAACAAAGTAGACCTGATATGAAGTCAGAACTTACAAAGAGCAACATTGTATTATTTTACCATGACTACTTTCCATAAGTGGTAACTACACAATGATTAATGTTTAAAATGCAGATCAGTTTACAGCATTCACAAAAACAGACTTGCCACATGAATGTGAAAAAAGCAGCAGCCTCTCATAATTTAAAAGTGACTTTCCACATGCTTGTTTTATTTGCAAAAACCATCTCCCAACCCCCATATTTACTGATCAAACCAAGGATTAGGTTATTTAGAATGATTAAAAATCATCTTCAGGCTGAGTCTGAAGGGGGAGAGGGCAAAAGTGATTTATTTCAACAGTTCCCTTGCACATTAACAGACTTAGCTCTGCTCTCTAAAAATATTTGAACTAGCAGAGATTTTAAATTACAGACATCAGCGGTAAATAGTTAAGGAGACAATTTTATACACACCCTTCCAATCTAACAAAATAAAAACTCTAGGAACAGCCAATTGTTTTCTTAGGCTTTCTTGTAGACTTTGAACACCACTACTACTACTACACACAGATTTGTATGATTATTACACTCTCATATGGAGCATGAGAATAAAACTAAACCCTGAAGTTGTCAGTGGAAAGTCAACTAAAAATGGCACTTACACATGCACACATCAGTTTCTATTTTGCTTTATTCACACACTTAGTTATTGTAAGCCTTGCAAACAAACTGCAAGACAGCCAAATTTGCATTCTGTGCAGCTTTGCCCCACACCCATTTTTCACTGTTTTTATACAAAGCAAGAGATTCTCACTTGTCATCTTCTGCCACACTGCAGCAAAGTAAATCTTCTATACACCTGTAAATAATAACATTAAAGTCTACTTAAGTCACTTTTACAGTTTCTATTTTACTCACAGCTCCATTAACAGCGAAGTTGGAAACATTTTTAAAAGACCATCAGTCCCCTAACTGCAAGTTCTTATAACTTAAGAAAATAAATTCAACTGCTTAACAGTCCATATTAAATATCAGATGTGATACTTACAAAGCAGATACTAGCAATTCATATCCATTCCTTATGTCAGTGAAGTGGTAAGAGGAAAAGTAAATCCTCAATGCAATCACATTTGAAATCTGATCCCCTTTGTATGACTGCATATGACATATTCAATTTGTGTCTGTAATTTTTAAACAGTCCTTTTTTAATTACACTTCGGAAACTATATCCCCATTTTTAAAACAAGTTGTTCTACAGTGTAAGGAGAATCCACAGTGGATTCCCCAGAGTTCATTTTCTAAGCCATTTAAACACTAACTAGGTTAGCAAGTCAATCATGTCCAATGTGCTAGATCCAGACCTGGACAGATTAAGAAACGTTTTGAAGCAGTGTTGAGTAAATAATTTTGGTAAGCTGTAAAACTGCCACATGCAAGGTATACTGTATTATAACAGCTCCAAATCCTTTATAAAAACCTTGCATTCCTTCTTCCCGTTTTATAGTATTTATGCAGTCTTTCATTCCCTCATACTGAGTATTGATTGGAAGCACTTCATAGCCAAGGTCTGTATTGTCAATTATTGTGCGTGTCCCTTGAATATGAAGGCGGTGCAAAACTGTTTCCAGCGGGTAAAGCATGACATCAGCACAAAGGCTAGCAGCAAAGCTAGCAATAAGTTCTGGAAAATACGCATCCAGCATGCTCTGCACAGAAGAGGAGCTCTCAGTAGGAAGGTTCTGGGAATTATCCCTTTTCAAAACAAACAAGACAAGCTTCTGGACGACGGCACTGATGACGTAGTGAAGAACTCCGTGTAGAGCAGTGGGAAAAGTCAGGACCATCAGAGGAAGGAGGCGCTTGCTATGGGGTACTCCCAAGCCTACAACTCTCCCAATTCCTTCCTTCACGCAGTCCAGGATGCCAGGATTGTCTCGAATGATTTCACTCTACAAGAACAAACAAGGAGTTACAACTTGTGCTGAGCACTCCAAAAACATCCTGACATCCACTCTGACACTTTATCACTTTAAAAGTTCACAGCTAAACTTTTAAAAAGAGTTAAACACTTGCATGCTATTATGTCTACACAGTTGTACAAATAAAAGTCCCTTGTTATAACACTCTTCACAGCATTCCATTAAGCTTCCTTTTCAAGAATGAACCCATCTTAAAGAGGTGAGGGTTTTTTAATGTGTATTGCAGTTATCTGTGCTGCTACCAAAGAAATACAACCTTCAGCCTACTGCTGAAAGTATTAGAATGTAAAACAGTCATGAACTTATAATGTCTACATCTGGAGCAAAATGCCAGGAAGTACTTATTTAATTCAAAATTCCTTTACTTTAAAGACTATGACTACAACCTTTGAATTTGAATCTACATAGTAAAGACTTCTATAACTAGTGTTCAAAGCTCATTTTTGACATGAATTTAATAGTTCAGTTTTGAATGTTTTCATGGCATTATAGGCATTTAAAGCAGTATTCTTTACTCACACTGTCTCTAAGTGAAGGGATAATTACTCTATTCATGTGCTAAAAATAAAAATCCTGTAATAATTATTTTCTCTGTTACAATCCACCTGTGATGGTAGGATTAAATGAAAAACATTATTTCCCATACTAATAGTGTTTTATCATGTGTTTACATCCAAAATTCAAGATTTTGGTAACCTTCTAAATGTCCACGTCTCTGACTCTATGACCTCATAGCAGAATAAATCATCAGAATATTCCTCAGTATTTTGAGGAAATAGTAAACAGCCTGCAGAGCCTCGATGGTCTTTTCTGTGTGGGCGAGAAACTAGTCTAAATGCCTAAGAACATGTTGTTACAGACTTTAAGTACAAGTTAAGCAGCACAAACACCCTACTGACTCCTTTTCTGTCCCACATCACTACAGTCACTGCACTCCAAAACCACTCCTGCTTGGGCCTAACACGCCACCCTGAGGTTTGACATGCTAATGACAAAAGAACAAATGTGACAGCTACAAATTTCCACACTTTACAGCTATTTTGGTGAAATGTACACTTGGATATGTGTAAAACAGATACTGTTGAACAGCATGGTTTACCAGAATTAAGACAGTCAAAGTCAATATAAACCTGCTGGTAGGAAATCCAACAATCTTCAGCTTTTCTGGTTTGCCATTGGTCATTGTCTTCTTGCAGCACAGGAATGTAATGCAAACCTGGCAAGCCAAGTTGCTCTCCGGCACTGATTAATATAATATAAAAATCCTCACAAATGCTATCATTATCTCTGCTGTGTTTCTAATAAGTTTATGATGATGTTTCCAGGAACTCAAGAACGCATTTTGTACATCATATATACACTTACAGACAGACACACACTTGTTCACTAAAATACTTGCACACAGCTGAAGCTACTGATCTTAAAATCCTCAGATCTCAGTGAAATTTTCATAATCAATCCATTACAGAGAAGATCACCTACCTAAAAGGCCAAGAGAGATGCTTTTTTGGTTTTTTATTGTTTTACTAATAAGTTGCTTTCTAGCAAAGAAACTTTATACTTTGCAAACAGAAGACAGGCTCTAAATCATGTTCTCTTTTATTGCTAAAAAATTTACCTGTGCCCAACATTACAGCTAATGCAACATCCTTTCAGACAAAAATATGAGCAGTAGGATATAACATTCCATTCTGTGGCCTGCAATGAACTCCAGAAACAGTAACTGTGTTCCACCACTGTTTCTAGTTCCAAAAACATGGCATACTCAGGGTAGAGCTGTTCCCCAGCAATTAAGAATTTGAGTTCCAGCCAGGTTCCCATTATGACATCAGCTAAGTCTCCGAAATATTCCCCAAACCAGAGATCCCATGAGGAAAGAAGGATTCTAAAACACACAGAGTCTCTGTCTATAACTCTCCCTTGCGCAGCTGCTTAATCTCACCTGTCCTGTTAATCCATAATGCAGCCAGTTCAGACAGAACAGCTCTCCTAGTACCTTCTGGCTCATTTCAGCTTGGACTGTCTGCCCACAGCAGAATCCTGCCCCTATCCATGCCTCTAAAGTACATGCTGAAACTAAGAAACTGCAGAAGTCAGCCTTCTCCCCAGAAAAAGTACCATTTTGGACACATACACCAGCAAACTAGTCCTGACAGTACATAGAACTTGCCCATGCTACGAATTAAAATTATTATTTTGATGACTCAGTGACACAAGAGTGACTATCCTGCACCCTCCATATGAGAGCTCAATCTACTGAAAGAATTCCATTAGCTGCACAGAGACTCTGTCACGTCATCTAAGAGCAGTAATTATACAGAGAGGACTGGGAGAATTATCCTGGATATTTCTGCACAGCTAACCCTTGCCTTTCTCCAGAAAGAGATGCAACACCTCACTGACAGGCAGTCTGCAACATAGTGCTTGGGGCTACTCTGCACAGTTACAGAACAAGCTATGAGACAGGTCCAGATTTTAATTTTTGTGGCTAAGGAAGAACTAGATGAAGATTAAAACGAAAAAGCTGATTGAATGAAAACAGTCCTGAGAGGGCAGAGTTGAGTATTTCATTAAAAATCCCCATTGAACTACTGGAAAAAACTTTACAGTTGTTGTAGGGGACAGTTGTTGTAGGAAAGCAAAGGTTAAAATTCTTACATGAGAAAAACTTCTGTATGTTTTATCTGCTGGAATACAGAGATATAGCATGTCCCTATTTCATATACAATATATTCCAACTATCTATATTAAATGTCCTTTCTAATTCTAGATTTAGAATTAAGATAGTAAACTGATATACCCTACATAGGTAACATCCATTTCAGCTCAGTCACACAGCCTCAAGCAAAACAAATGAAACTACTGCAACACAAACCTGAATTCAAAGATTCATCTCTCCACATAATCTAATCTAAAAAGAGTACCAGTATCTTTGACAATGTTCCAAATATATTTAAGTTACCTGTACAGTTTCAATCAGGCTCGCAGAATAAAAAGGCATTGCTATCACGTGTGTTAACCTGTAGAAATTAACAGTGTAAGAATTAACATAGTGACAATACTAAAATTTCAGCCAAACAGGCACCTCTAAGTTGATAGAGCTATTGACCAAATTATCTCTGAGAGAAAATTAACCAAGTATAACTCAATTACTAAAATGTACATCAACTTTTGCTTCAGTCAAAAGTTTAGTTAAATTCTATTTCCATGTGACCAGACTGGTTAAGGTCTAAAATAGTCTAATCTTTTAATTTAGTTGAGTTCCATAGACACAGGGATCTAGTATGATAAAACCTGTGAAAGTGGTGCATGTAATCAAGATTGTTCAAAAAATCAGCAATTGAAAAGTACTGTTAGCATCTCGTCAAGAAAATGTAGCAGCAGACTAAACTTATGTCCATTTGGTAGTTTTATTATGTTTAGATAGTAAGACATAAGACACATGCTGTACTTACCCTTTGAGTAAAAGGTGTCCACCTATCTGCTTGAGATTCCATTTATGTGAAAGCTCTCTAAAAAGAGAAGTAGTTACCATAATATGAATAATCATCCACATGTAATTCTCAAGCAATTCTTCCATGAGTGTCAACAACCTGTTGTCAGTTTTCATACTGGTGTTCGACTATTCAGGTTGTAATGTTTCCCATATTGGAAAGACACAGCAAAATATTTAGTAAATCATGCTTAACTTCAAGTAGTTTTTTGGGCCTGTCAGACAGTCTATCAAAAAAGGTTTCAGTTATTAATTACTAAGATGTTTTGCAGCTCTCACAGCCACTGACTTTAATCAGTTCTGTATTTATTTAGCAACCTTATGTACAAGCGCTTAAAGCAATTTTCAGGGAACAATGGAGTACTTTAACATCTTCCTACTCTTCCTTTATCAAGAAATCATTTTTATTTCATTTTGGTTTGGTTGCACTCTTCAGTTCTTTAGGTTATGTCTACCCTGCTGTTATTTCTTTCAACAAGAAAATATAAATCATATTCAGGTACAGTTAGATAAGAATAAATCAAGTACAAGAGGTCAGGCTAGAAGTTGCAGAGTAATTCCATATAGACATAACTGAAGCTTTTTGTTCTATGACCAGAGCTGGATGAAATAATGGGATACTTGTCTGTCTTGAAGTTCATGTTCTCTTGTTGAAGCCTTAACAAAAAGTTGACATCAAAAATATTTCCTTGAAGTAGTATTTCTAGTTACACATTTCAAAATATAAACAGCAAATGTTTACAGTCCACTTGACAAAAACGTAAACCCACCTAGCCCCAAGATACCATTCAAATACCACATGTACTGACAATGCATATGGTCAATACTCTAGCTACAAGGTATAGATACTGAAATGCTGGGCACACTAGACTCTACGTTTTTAATAACAAGCTATAATGTTTTCAGCTTCAAGCCTTGTCTGGGAATCACAATCAGACACTGCTTGTAGTTAACCCTAATCCAAGAAAGGCAAGATTTTACTCTTTCTGAAGAATTATGTGTTGTTATTAGCTATCACATTTTAAATAAATAGGTCAATCACTAAACAGGAACAGAAGATCATTTTTACCATTATATATTTCAGACACTTGGATCACATCCACTTACCCATAATACTTAAATGATGTGGAAAATTAAACCAGCCAAACTAATGTGTGAAAGCCTAATCTGTCAACCCACAAGGCATAACTGTGCAAGAACAATTACATAACAAGTTTGCCTTAGTACAAAATGTTCACACCCATTTCTGGGCTCCTCTCCTAAAACAGGGGTACTCCTTCATGTAACTATAACATAGAATTAGAATTGACATCTCACTTCTCTGTGCTCTTTGGACCTGATAACACAGTTAAATAACCTTTTAAATTAGATTTGCTGGCACTGCTGCTACAAGCAATAACCTTCTCCTCCCTGCGACCACCTAAACATGCAAGCCACCATTAAGAAGGAAGAGAGAGCAGTCCGTGAAAACTGTTGTGGGGTGGTGCATGTATGAAAAACCATTTTAACCAGATCACTTTCACAGTCCAGTTAATTTCCTGCTGTTCACACATTGTGTTTCCACAAAGATGGGAGTAGCACAGAGGAAGGAATGAACTGGTTCCAGCAGAAAGGTTTGATTCTTTTGGCAGCAGCACCAGCTTGCTTTCCAAACTTCTGTACTGGCCCACAAGTAGAAAAACATTGCTCACATTTGTGAGAATTCAGAACTATGAAGATATAAACACTGTATCACATCTCCTGAACTTAAGCATACCCTAGAGGTGTATCTAAAACACACTTGGAGGAAAGCACATGCCTGGAAATTTCAATTACCTATGAAACAGAGCTGACCAAAACCCTTAAATACACACTCTATACAATTTAAATATGAAATACTTTTGCTAATGCTTTTGAACTTGCAAATGCCTACTTTTATTAGTATGGATACATGCATCATAACAGTATTTGATTCATCCTAACCGTATTTCTTCTTTTAAACCCAGGGTAGTTTCCATGTCCCCAGATATTTTTAGCAAAAAATTACTAAACTTCTGCAGCAGAGGGTTGACACAGTGATGTAGAATGATGAATATCTCTTTAAATAAAGTCAGAAATTTTTAGTGGTAACGTCTTTGTTATGAGAATACTGAACAAGGTACATATAGCTGTTGGTCAAGGAAGGCAGAAGACAAAGCAGCTGTTACAAGGACACCCATTTACAGTGTCTTCTCATTTACTAAAGCAGGCCATTCTGTTCTCTCTCCTACTAAGGACAGTGCAAATATTCAGCAAAATGTCAGTGCTAGTTCATTAGCAGTGCAAATCTTCTGACCAGGAATTTTTCCCTTAGGTATGGTAATTGCTATTACCATACAATAAAAACTAAATAAAAGAAGAAAATTATGATTTTTTTTTTTAATTACAGAGTTGAATACCAAAGACCAATTTGCCACAGCATTTCTAAGCCAGACAAGTAAGCAGACACAAACAAATGAAGTTCCTAAAAAGAATTCCTCACTATTTACGGATTATAAGGGTCTCTTTTCCAAGACAATCACACTGTGTCTAGAAACACCTATTTATTGTCTCGCTGTTCTCATGAAGGAATATTTTTCAAGCAGCCTTACCAACACTTTGAAAATGAGTCAACAACTTATTGATTTGTTGGATGTGGTAAAAAAACATGCAATACCTTGGCAAAGGTGTAAATTCACTGATGATGCCTTCTGTTCCCAGGGTTATGCCCTGAACAATGAAAGTGCTGCCCATTCCTTTCCAGAGAGCTCTTGGACCCTGTGTGTTGAAATATCCAACATAAAACTCAAAAATATTTTCAACTTATTATTTAAAAAAAAAATCAGCAAATTCAGACCACACAGGGCGACAATTCTACTGTTCAACTTTACCATTAAACTCGGGTAACAACTAATTTTTTAATCTATGAAGAAGTTTTTGTTTTTCAATAATTTCAAAGACCTGTCAATAATTTTGGAGGCACATCTCCCACCGTTAATACTCAACACCATGTTTTATGGACAAAATGAGCTTGAGATGTCAAAAGTACATCCATAAGATATTCAGAATTAAGAATTTCTTCCTGCCTTCTGATCTGAGTTTAAGGATTGCCATTCCCCTGCAGAATTGGAAATGTATTCAGTACTACCTTTGGAAGGAGTCACTTCAACAATAACTTTATCCACATAATCATTAATGATCTTTTAGAAAAAAATTCAGGGACTTTTTGTTTTCTAACATCCATAAAACTCTCCCCACTAAGCACTGTACTTCTGAAAAAAAAAAATGGTTTACTTGATCTTCTTGACACACTTCTGTAACCATAAAACTAACAAACCCTCAGAACAGCCATGCTTTCCAACACCACCTACATAAACACGCAGAGATTTCAGTGTACATACATGCTGCAGGAACTCTCAGTGCTCACATACAGCCTGCCACCAAATACTAACCTGTGTCTTATTGATGCAGTACATGATATTGACAATACTAAATGGTGTGAGATGATAATTCCGTGCATGATAGTTAACCTGTTAAAATATAAATAATGGCAGTCTTAGAAACACACTTGCAGATGATACAACTCTGAAAGATAAAGGTGTTTCAAATATAAGAATTTTATCTCTGTAAAGATCAGCTAAATATATGAGCAAGTTCTCCCTGAAATTTAGGGAAATGGGCAGCCCTTTTAAGTATTCATATGCTGAAAGTTTAAACAATAAACCATACATAAATCAGAATCTATGAAACAAAGCATCGTGCTTGTAAATGGGGATCTGAAAGTTGCTCTGCAGAACACAAAATACTTGCTGGCTGTAATTTGCTTTTCACTACCCAAAGAAAAATGAGCAAGATTTTTCAAAATAAGCTAAACTGCAGAATAGAAAACATGTATTCTACAAGTAAAAACTTGTTAATGTAGCAGAGGCCCCCTAAAAATTACAAAGCTTCCTATAGTACATACTTTCATACAGAGATATGACAGTACACAGGAGCTTTGACTGGAATAGGTAACATAAAAGACATACCTGACATTGACGACGTAGAACAATGCAAGGATGTGCCAACACATTTTCTGTAAATAGGCTTTAAAGGAAAATTGTATTTAATGCACAAAAAGTCACTAAAAATTCCTAAGTAAAGGCTTGTTAATTGTCTTTAACAACAGCAAATCAGTATTTGGAAAAGCAATATATATTCTAGTGAACTAACAAGGCATGTTTTTGATGGCTATCCAACAGCCTCCCAAGGAACAAGTTACATGAAATCTGACATATACATTCACTGTGAAAAAGCACCATATATATGTAGTATGCACATATTTTTGTAAGCAAAAAAACATACAAAATTTCTTAAACTCATCCACCATAAAGTATCATGGTACAAAACAAACCGCAATTATTAGAGGATTAGTTCCAGTTTTATGCTAATTCTGCATACTGTATTATTAATCAAGAATCTCCTTAGGAGGGCTAGAGAAAGACTGTACTAGTAGCTGACTACCTTTCCAACAAAAACACTACTAACCTAAAGTAAATCTCCTGCCACTGCCAGAAGACATATTTCAATCAAAACTTCACTTCACAAAGTTGTCACTTGCAAAGCAGAATTCCTGGTTGCAGCCATTCAGAGAAAATATTGATTTGATCTCAAAGTGCCTGAGTGATCAGAGTACTTACCTGTACATTGTTCAAAGCTGGGACATGGATTTGAAAAGTAGAACATCCAGCATTTTTACAAACACAAGCTACAGAATCATATCTGGTAGGTTTCTGAACTTCTGATAAACAAGTGGCACAGGAAAACACGGGAGTTTTGTAACCATTGAGCTAATTTGTAGTTTGCTGCTACCGAAAGAGGCAAAACTTTCCCTGGACATCAGCATCTTAAAATACAGCCCTTTTTCAAAAATACTATCAATAATCAGGGTCAATATAATAAAGAATAAAATGGCCTTCAGACCACTTGGTTAGATGAACATTATGGTCCAAGGATACTTTGGTAATACACTTGAAGACATTTTTACTTTCTTAGGAAATATCTGTATTGCCTAAAAATATTAATAAACGTTGCAAATGTCAAAAAAGTCTCCTGGTGTTACTTTCAGATTACTTGGACAGGGTACACACATCCTGGGCATTCCAAATGAAAAACTGTTTCTTACATTCATGCAAGTATTTTTTGAGCAACAGTTTTAAAGAAAACAGAAATCTAAATAGGAGTAGTAAGTTTCTAAACATATTTCAACTACTTATGGCCATTGGAATAAAAACACAATATAGAAGTGTATGTAGGGTTTGTAAGACAAATGAGTTTTACTACTGCTTTGTCACTGAACACAACTCTTACCTTGCAAGGCCAATACCAAAGCCAGCAAATCTGTTCAACTGCTCTGAAAAAGAAGAAAAAAAACCAAAACAAAACCAGATTATACAGCAGTGATAATCACAAAATAGAGAAAATGCCATGCACAGGATGTGAAAAACTAATTTTATCCTGTACTTGCATTAGAAAATTACAAGCACGAAACCACAATATTTATGGCAGTTGAGCAACAGAGGATATTAAAAAAATATTCCCCCAGGAATATCTGCACTTTGGACTGCATTTGAGTTTGTGCATACTCTTATATATAAAATTATGCTTTTCTTATAGGGGAAAAAAAGAACAGTGAAAATGAACAGTAAAACAGAGTATTTTAATATTTTAAAAAACCAACTCAAACCAACTACTGAAAGATTTAGCATGCATGACTTCACCATAATTCTGAAACATAAATTCAGATAATTGAAGTGAAAATAATGTTAAAACAATAAGACGGCAAAATTTTGGGTGAAGTTACACAAAAAGCCAAGGATGAAGTAGCAAATATCAACACAAGGCAAATTTTCAAGCCAGTTGTTTAACTCCAGTCCTCTGCAAAATCTAGTCACTGGAGAATTACAAAAGTAATTAATTCAACTCTCTTTTGCCTGCAACCAGACATTGGATTTGCACATTGGGAATTATCAGAAGGGATTTTAAGATGAGCATTAGAACAGTAAAGGTAATTTAAAGGTAATGCTCAGCCCTACAATCTTCAAAGTGCAAGCAATCTGAAAGCATGGATAAAGTCAGTAACTTCAGTGGGGCTCCACACAAATGTGGCAGCCCTCCTAAAAATGGTAAGATACCATTTGCAGCTGCTGGATTCAGTGAATACAGCAATTCCTTATCAGTGCTCCAAAGTGCAGAGTGAACACACTTTCCACATGTAGATGGGGAAAAAAATGAAGTCTCCAGCTATGCAAAGATACTTAAACAGTGCTTCAACCAGGGCATGAACGGATAGAATCCAGCTAAAGCCTGTACTCTTTATAAGACCTAAATAAAAACACTACACTACAGGTCGGAGAAGAAATACTTGCCTACTAATATAATTTGACTTCAGGTAAATTACTATTTCATGTATCTTTTGATACTCAAGTGTCTGTAACCTGCTCCTTTTATTTAAAGAAAACAGCATACAGTACCCTAGATACAGCAAGTTTTCCTTATTTCACCTCAATTTCATTAAGATCTAAAATGACTTTATTTATAGAGGCATATACTCAGTTTCCCAGCAATTACTGAAAAGCTGTACTCAGCTGCTTCCTTAAATCCTACCAGTCCCACAGTTCCCTCGCTTTCACACGTGGACGGGGGAGGTTTACGTCAGCAGTTCATGTTTTAAACCCGAGAGAAGCCACGCAGTCTGTAACACCACCACAGTAACGCAGCACTCCCAGAGCCAAAAGCACTTCCTGCCCTTAAAGAGGGCGGAGTGTTTCTGCAGGAGATTTGTTTACATGGGCAATGAGGAGCAAGCCGACTGCACACTGCTTAGCGAGAAGCTGCGGGCGCGTTCTGGCACTCTCAAACCATTCTGCATGGAGTTGCACAGTGCTGGAGCGCAACAGGCAGCCACGGAGCAGTCCGCGTTCTTCTAAAGGACTTTTCTGCCCGGCGCTTCAGCACCGCCAGTAAAAAGGAGGGCCGGGCGCCGCTGGGCCTGGCCGCGGCACAGCCCAGGGCCGCCGCCCGCCCGCCCTTGCCCGGCGGGTCACTCGCGGGAGGCGGGAGCCGCGGGTCAGACAGACCGGGGAGCGGCGAGAGGCGGCGGCCGCCCCCGGGCTAGCCCAGGCCGGGCCCTCCCTTACCGGCGCCGGGGCCGACCGCCCCAAGGTTGGCCTCCTCGTTGGAGCCGGCGCCGCCCAGAGGGGTCCCGGCCCCATACGGCGGCGTCTTCTCGCCCCAGTGCAGGTTGCGGCTGCCGGGGATGTCGGGCGGGCTGGTCACCCAGGAGCCCAGCTCCGAGCCGCTGCTGAAGGGCCTGGAGCCAGGGCCCAGCTCGTCGCGGCCGATCCCGCGGTAGCCGAGGCCGTCGAAGCCGTCGGGGCGCCGCGGGTGCATGGCGGGGGTGGCTGAGGAAGCCTGGCGGGGCCGAGGGGAGCAGGAGGGGAGCGGGAGGCGCCGCGCTCGGGCCGTACCGGCGGCAACGGACCCGGACCTGCCGCCCGCCCTGGTACTTCCGGCCGCCGTGAGGCCGCGCGCGTGACCTCCGAGGGGGCGGGGCCGGGGCGCTGGGCCAATGGCGGCGCTCCGCTTGCCCGGTCCGGGGCGGGGCGTCCGGCGCGGGGGGCGGGAGGACGAGGGCTCCCCCTGGCGGTGCGGCGGGCGGAGCACGGCCCGGCCGGCCGGGCGGGGGGAGAGCCCGTGAGGCGGCTCTGCTCCCGGCCCGGTCCCGCCGTGAGAAAGAACGAGAGGGGGCCGGAGAAACATAAGGTGGTCATGCGGACCTGAGACAGCACTTTCCAGGGAAAAACATCCTTCTTATCGACGCTGGAGATGAACACGACACAGACACGGCTAGCGCAGGGATGGGGCCAAGAAGGAGGGCATGGAGAGGAACACAGAGCGCCCAAGATGCCCAGAGCCCTCCGACCCGTTTGGTAAAAGGTCTGAAAAAACAGGCTGCCCGTGATAACTGTTTGCATAGAAAGTGAGAAACACTTCGGTACGGAGAAGTCAGGCCATAGAAAGTATCTCCCAAGCCCAGGCAGTGCCCCAGGTTGGCTGGATGGATGCTGCTGGATCGATTCTGACACCAGGACTGACATCCCTTCAGCTGGATCAGTGCTGGGGCCAGGATCTTTTTCTTTCTTTCTCTCTCCTCTCTTCTTCACCTCTTCCTTTCTGTCTTCCCTTTCACACTATTTCTTTATCTTAGACACATTGCTATATGCTGGTATAGTAGGTCAGGGACTAGAATACCAATTTCCATGCCAAGTGTGTAATTTACTAATAAAACTTTCTGGCTGTTTGCAGACCCTCTGACTTTTGTTGTTTCTTTCAACCATGAGCATTTGTGGATCTTCCTTCCCCTTAGGAGTAGGGGGGCATGCCCTGTGGGTTTAACGACGCCTTAGCTCAGAATCACAGAACCATTTGGGTTGAAAAGACCTCCGAGATCACCAAGTCCGAACTATGACCATGTCAACCAGACCATGGCACATCCAGTCTTTCCTTAAACCCTTCCAGGGACAGTGATTCCACCACCTCCCTGGGCAGCCCATTTCCAATATCTGGTCACCCTTTCTGTAAAAAAATTTTTTTCTGATGTCTAGCTGAAACCTATCCATGCACATTAAACCATTTCCTCTCCCTTTGCCATTTGTTGCCTAGGAGAGGAGGCTGACCTCCCCCTTGCCACAATCTCCTTCCAGGCAGCTCTCTTCTAAGAGGCTCAACAAGGTCTCCCACAACTGGGTCTTAGTGTGACACACAGGTCTTTTCATTTTGTGCATTAGGTTAAGCCAGCATTAGTGCATTCTAGTCTAAGTATAGCATGAGTCATCCGCAGCTTTGTGAGAGGAAATCTCATTAATGCATATGAATATCTCAAAGTCAGGTGCCAAAGGATGGTGCCAGACTCTTTTAAGTGGTGCCCAGGGACAGGAAAAGAAGCAATGGCCATAAACTAAAACACAAGTTCAGCACATAAAGTTCCAAGATCGCTGTGACGCAGCTAAAACTTCTTACGCAGTTTTAGTCTTCCTAAAGTTGTGGAAATCATAAAATCAGACTAGTCAGGATTGAAAGAAATCTTTAAAGGTCATCTAGACCAACTGCCCTGTAATAAGCAGGGACATCTTCAATTTCCAGCAGGTGTTTAGGGCCCTTTGCAAATTGAATTAATGTTCCCAGGGATGTGGCTGCAGCCACCCTGGGCAACCTTTTCCAGTGTTTTGCCAGTCTCATCATACTCTCAGTCCTTCAGCTGTGTCAGCGGCACTACTCAGCTTCGTGTCATCTCCAGATTTGCTGAGGGTGCACTCAATCCCATGATGTCCATGTTACTGATAAAGATACTGAACAGTTATGATAAGAAATTAACTACCACTATTATTTAGAATTTCAGGTGTGGGTTCCATGCCTTCTACACAGTGTCCCCAGACCATTCCCTGGTGTTTGACTGTGCTCCTGTAGCACAGAACCTGTTTTCACATGATGCAGCAGAAGTTTGGGCTTCATTCTTTTCTTTGAAAGAAAACACAAAGAAAACAATTCAGAGGTTTAATTTTGCAGTGAGAAGAAGGTGGCAACAGCCTAAGTGCACTGAGCAGCAATTACAGTAGGACACAAAGCTTCCATGCTAATGACACCTTAAATTTAATTCTCATGGGACTTAATATAAAGCCCGGAATGCAGTTTCTGTGCTTGGTCTTGGAAGCATGAGCAGCCTCCAGGAGAGAAAACAGAATGAAGGTTGTCAATAAGAGAAACCAGTAAAACACAGTTCCTCAGAAAATATAGGAGAAAGAGTGTTGTTCCAAGGAAACCACAATCTTTTTCCACACTGGAATATGACATGACTGTTGGAATAGCCAGATCAGCTACTTTTTGTAAAACAATATTCATTTACTAGTATTGAGTTGGACTCAATGATCTTTAGGGTCTCTTCCAACCTAATCATCCTGTGAATTTTGTGAATGTGTGTGAGAGGGAGAATTGTTCAGGGTGAGGAAACTGTAGTCAAATTAAAATCTACATTTCTCTTGAAAAACAATGCTCATAGCTACTGCTTTGTTAGGCAGTTAGCGAAGGAGTAGAGTGCAAAGCTGCTGACTCAGATTTGATTTACACCGTGTCTTTGAGATCTACACAGTGGGAAGCTGCCCTCTTGTTCATATAATGGAATAGGGCAGCTGTATTCCACAGCAGCCTGGGGCTTCCAGCAGCACAGCTTGAAAGACAGTTCAGTTTGGTCAGTGTGTTGGATCTGTGTGCCTGCAGGAGTGGTTTCTGTCCGAAGACGTAAAGAGCTGCCCCTCTGTCAGGCACAGCCAGCTCCAGCTGGCTTCCAGCCAGACCTGCCATGGCCAAAGCTGAGCCCATCCATGATTTTAGTAGCAGGAGAGAGTAAGAGAAAGGGGCTTTTTCCAGTTTACTACTCCCTTTTAAACTGGCAATAAATTAATCTTCTCGAAGTGTGTGTCAAGTTTGAATGTTAGTTTGACATTGGCTGAGATGGGACACACAGTGGTGCTTATGTCATTTGGAGTCTCCACCCCATGCTCATGTTTTGCTTCCCGTAGTGATTCAGGATGAGAACACAGATGCTTGACACCAGCAGGAGGCTCACCCACTGCCTAGGGGAGCAGCAAACTCACCAGCTTTTTCCTGAGTCTCTTGGGCCTGACATCTATAGTGTCCTTTGCCACATCCCACTGGGAGATGTCCTAACAGCTCTTTCCCTTCAGCTGCTCGTCTGTTGAGTGCTCTCAGAAGAAAATCTTTGGTTTGCCTCACAGTTTTATCAGGCACATAAATAGACCCTCAAGCAAAAATCACCCCAAAACTACCCACAAAAGGGTAGTTTTAACACCAGCTGGCAGTCTGGACTTGAATACGTGACCTTTTCCTGCTGTACATCTCTGCAACTCCCCCAAACAGGAAGCTGGAAGGTGCCACAGGCTCTTGGGTCTCTCCCTCGCACTGACAGCTGGACCCAGTGTCTGTCTGTGCTTTGGCTGTGTTCCAGATTGCAAGGCAAGATGTATTCTATTGCCATCTGTATGGCAGTTGTCTGGTGTCAAGTGGGCAATGCTCCTTATCTCTCTTCCTGAGTGATCATAATCAACAGGGGGGCACCTGCTGATAAGAAGCTATTGAATGTCACCACATGACTGATAAGAACTATAGCATCCCATTGGGAGATGCTCCGCCCAGAGGGAGGAGCCAAGCATTCCTACCCAGATATAACCTGCACGATTCTGACACACCACACAGCTCTTCTTCACTGGACTCCCCAGAGGAACAGCAGCTGCTACTTCCACGGATCTGTGGAGGAAGAATACACCCCTTTCCTACAGGACTCCCCTGCTCCAACAGAACCACGCCTGACACTCCAGTCCAGCTCCTTTTCCAACTGGACTGCTACCAACACCCTGACCCACAGGGTGTCAGGTTGTGTTCTGACTCTGACAGTGTTGTTCTAGTGTATTGCATTGGTTTTTTTTATCCTTTTATTTTTTTTCCCTTCCCTATTAAAGAACTGTTATTTCCTGCTCCCATATTTTTGCCTGAGAGCCCCTTAATTTAAAATTCATAGCAATTTGGAGGGGTGGGGAGGGTTTGCGTTCTCCATTTCAGGGGAGGCTCCTGTCTCCTTTTGCAGGCATCTGTCTTTCCAAACCAAGACAGGCTGGCTTGTTCACCAATGCCCACAAAGAGTGATCTGGGCAAGGAGGAAGAGCCTGCAAATTGCCTTCATGGGAGAATTTTCATTTCTGAGCTGAAAAGAAACAAGCCTGGAAGTTAAATGGGTCTTTGCAGGGTTGTTTCTCCTCATAGCTGAATCTAAGGTGGGTGGCTGGATCATCCTTTGCTGCTCATGCAGTAAACACCTCTATTTCAATCCTCTTTTGTGTACAATGTGTAGAATACCTGGAATATTAGATAGATACCTCCAAACCAAACTGTAAGAGTGACACCAAATTGCAAAGCCAGTATTTGATACCATGTACAATGCATTAATGCTCTTCGAATGGTTTTGACAGCAGAACACCAAATTCTGTAAAATGCTACATATATGGTTAATAAATACAAACCCATGAATGAACAAAGTTCAGAATCTGTTCCTCAGCTGTGTTGAAGAACCATATATGGGAAATAGGAAATGGAACTAAAGAAATGGTAAGATTCTTGTTGTTGTAGGTTGTTACTGGAGTAAGACTACTTGATACAAAGTGGTGCTATCCTGGGGGGTTTGTCATGGGAAAAGTGCATTAGAGAACTTCTCTGTGATACAGATTTGGATGTAATTAATTTTAATTCATCTACACTACGGAGATGTGCAATGGCATATGTGTACATGTGGTGTGCATCCCCTGCATTCCTCCTGGGGCCTGACTGTGATCTGAGAAAGGCTCATTAGGCCTCCATCTTCACAAACAGCACCTGGGCTGAGCTCCTCCTGAGCTTATCAAAAACAGTCTGTTCCCAGGAACTAGTACTGCCTAATGAGCGCCTGATTTTTAATGAACAGCCTTGGAAACTTATTTTTCTTGCCTGGAAAACAACCCAAGCAGAATAACAATTTTGTTATCAAACTCTCAAAGAACATACTGGCCCAAGTTGCAGTCAGGATGAAAGATTATTATGACTGAAGCCTACTCTCTTGTGACTCTATAAACAATGCTCCAAAGTGAGACTTTTTGAGCTCTCCTGGACAGCAGAGACTTGACCAGCACCTCCTTCTGTGTGGGGCCTCTAAGAGCCAGAGAGCTCTCAAGTTTGCTAAACTTGGAGAATCTTTGAATGACAATGATGGAGCCTGGACTGACACCCCCACTTCTCCAGATTCAACCCTTTGCCCATTGGGAAGATCCCAAAGTATCAGATGTGTGTCCTTCACCAAATTTGAGGAGAATTTGTCACAGGTACTCTGTGAGTCTGTGTGCATGAGGGTGTGAATATGCTATAGCACAAGGAATGCTGCTCTCCTGGATTCTTAAGTACTTCAGATTTGTAAGTTAGGCCCATAAGTTATAGTAAATTATATATGAATCTTTAGATAAACTGTTTAATTTAACCTGTCACTTAAGTACTCTTAAGTGCTGTTAAAGCTATTGGCCTAACCTGTTAGTTAAGTCTGGGGCACAGTTTAGCAAAGGGGTGTACTCTGAAATATGTGGTGCAATGGGAGGGTCCTCCTTATTCCTGTTTGTCCGTACCCTTTTCCAATCCTCAACCCCAGCCACCACAGAGGTAAGTTTTGGGTTGGTTTTGGATTTCAATTGACCGGTTTTAGGTTTTAGTTTGCTGTTTTTCTGTGTGCTTTAACCAGAGCGTTAGTAGTAAGTATTAGAGGGAAGGAACCTTGTAAATGAACTACATCACACTTCCTGTTTTATACTAAACCTTCTTTCACCACGCCTTTGCTGTGATTCTTTAAGTGATCTTAAAACACTAATTTGCCACAGAACACTGAGAAAAATAAACACCTTGTCTTGGAACCTCTACTTCTGTCATTATAGATGTCCTGCTGGTGTATTAAGTCTTACCTGGTGTACTAACTCTTATCACTGTTAAAATCACACCAGGAGTGAGACTAATCTGTCTTCCTTGCTGAGGCTGAGCAGAAATGCAGAAGAAAAGCAAGCTGTGTGTGTTATCAATGAGGCAATGCCATGGGGTTTTTGAACTTTACGGACTTATGTCAGTTTAGATGCTGAGCTATAGGTAGAAAAACTGTCAGGCAGTCTGCTTAATAGACTCCCCATCTATTAAAAAGGAGAGTGCAGACACCCTCCTGCACATCAGTCCATCCTGGAGCATGGCATCAGCTCTCCATGAATAGTAACTAATACTGATAATAGCAAGTAATGCAAGAAAATCATGTTACAGAAAGGAGGCTGTGGCTGATGGCAGAGCAAAGGACAGAGATCTGTGGGCTGAATGTCACCTGTGACAAGGTAACGAATCTGTCTAGTTTCCATCTGAAATGCCTGATTTCATTGCAGTTTCTTGGGATTTCTACTCCTTTCAGAAATGAAGCCAGCCCTCATGCTTTATAGGCTTTTTGGCCTGACACCAGCATCTAAGCAGATGAAAATAATGATGATTGCTGCCACACTCCCTGGTACCATTAATTTTTCAAAAGGTCATGTTTTCTGTCGCTGCTTTAAGGGGGTTGCTACAAATGCTCAAACCTGGACCTGAAGTGCTGCACATAGGCATGTTGTGTTAACCCCTGACACGTGGGGTGTCCCAGGGTACTTGTTGGGCCGTCAGTTCAGACAGACACAGGTCCTGTTGTAGGTCTTGTGTCACATCTGCTGGCCTCCTCTGGGTGGTTTGTCTAAGCAGAGGTGTCTGAAGAGAGCCACCCCGCCTGAGTGCTATTCCTGGGCTTTGGGATTGCTGAGGCTTCCTTGCCCTGACACAGTTTCCAGGTCTTCATCCTTACATGTCCTTGTGTGGGATGAACAGAGGAGTGCTTCCTCATCTCAGGGAGGTCGTGGGGGAAGGAGCACACTCAGAACCTCACAAACAGGCTCGGTTATGATAGGTGGTACACTTTCAACAGCTATGACAGTTATTTCACAATATTATTTCAACTTTGTGGCATGTTTTTTCGTAGTGCTGAGGACAGACACAGATCCTCTTCCAAGGAGCTCACAATCTGGGAAAACAAATGACAGATGGACGAAAAGCATGCCAATAGAGTGACAAGGTAAATGAAGTACCTTATACTCTTCTATATGTTATTTATTCAAGTAATTTATTCAGATTTTTCTGTTGATTCTTTTATCTTCCATACAGTGTTTAGTGCTTTACAGCTGTTTATTAGCTATCCTTGCAGACTACACTGAGGCTGATCACCTCCAAGTTAGATACTTGATAACTGACAGAGAGGTTAAATCTTCTCAAAGTCTTACAGTGAGACAGTGAAAGATTTCCAGCAAGGTTAAAAGTCAGGCTTCAATTATGCACAGCTTTTCTGCAGTAATTGCTTCTATTTATCATGTGCTTTTATTTTCTTAAAAAGTATATAATTCAAGCAACTTCCCAACGTACGTGTTTCCTTTACAGATCAGAGTTATCAAATCAGACTCTGATCTTGCCCAGCCACAGATGCTCAGGAGCATTCCACACCTTGTGAGCTTTGGTGACTGTTACCTCAAATTTTGTCTACTTCTCTTCAGCATTCCATGCCAGCCAGCTGCTCCAGTGGGATGCTGTCTGCTCCTTAAAATAAACCCTTCCCAGAGCATTATCTTGACCTAGGGTAATTTGCTAATTTTTTGCACCCGAAATCTCTACCCCTTCCTGCATGCTGCATGTCCCGGGTGCAAAGTCCACGCTATTCCTAGACGAGTGACCACTTATCCCTGCCACATACCACCACTCTCCCCAGCCTTCTGCCCTCCAGCCCACTCCCTGTAGCCCTTCCTTACCCTTGACACAGACAGGGAAATCCCTGCTTCGACCTGCCGTTGTGCCTTCTCACAGCACAGCCAATGTCTGAGCTAAAAAAACCTCCCCAGCAATTTAAGGCAATCTGAGTCATACCATGTTAACAGAATTGTGTTCTTTGGATCATGCAGAAGGGTTGATGATGGCTCAGAGCCATTTTGTACAAAATTCCCAGTTCTCCATCTGGAATTCCTAACACAGCCCTGTTCCACCTGTGCAGCCCTTCTGCTCTGGTCTCTTTATTGAGGCAGCCTTATCCTATTTAGAGAAACCCTGAAAGCAGGATACACACAAGAAGGGCATCAAACTGTGTGAGTGTGTTCAGAGGAGGGCCACTATGAAGGTGAAAAATCTCGAGGGCCAGATTTACAAGGAAGGTCTGAGGTAAATTTGCTTGCCTGGAGAAGAGCAGGTGACAGCTCCCATTGCTTTCTCATGGGGGCCAGCAGCTGGAGAGGTTCAGGTTGGCATTAGGAAAAGTTCCCTTACTGAGTGTGGTGGGTCGCTGTAAGGACTCAAGGAGCACAATTGCCAGTCTCAAACACTACCACTGCAGAAGGACTTTGTTATGAGATAAGCACAGGTGGGAACAGCAGGATGGCTCTAACTCCAAGCCTGGTGTAACTGAGATCTGGCTAGCACATCCTGGGTAATGGATGCAGACAAAAAATCCCTCTGTGGCAAACTGTGTAGAGAAGCAACTGCTCATGGGTGTAAGATCCCCTCGAGTTACGGAACAGATTGCACCTGTGACCACTGAAGTTGCCACTTCCAAATATGCCTACATGGATACCTGCACTGTAAAACAGGCCACTGTGGAGGGAGAGGTGAACAAACCTGGGAGACAAGAATGTCCCTGAAAATGCACGTAAAGAATGCAACCATAAGGAAAGTGAACTCAGCAACTGTGCTGAAATCAGCTCTGAATGGGCAAAAGGTAATTCTGGCAGGGGGAGATTGTGACTACAAGTCAGAACCCACCTACTCAAAAGAAGAGAAAGACTGAGCCTGGGACTAATTAGTACGAGAAGAGAGGGAATCGTTTAACCAAGAGAATAAGAGAACTGTGTAAGGAGTTGTGAGAGGCTGGGATGTTAGTGGTTAATACTCAAACAATCTGCCATTTGAAGTGACTGCCCAGGTGCAGAGGAGCTGCACACCCATCAGCCAAGGCAACTGCTGAGTGTTGAACAAGACAAGGGAGGAGGCTGATAAGAGGCAAATCCTTTGAGGTGAAACAGTGATTTTCATCACCAGTGTCTCCCCTCTGGGGAAGCACCAGGACATTCACAGTAGGTCTGATGGTGCTCATCTCTGCTTAAGGGCCATTATTCACACAACTGATACTACACCAATGACAGAGGCAGCTGTAAAGTCTCAGAAATTGTCATAAACCATCAAAGATCCCCAGAATATTCCTTGATTCACAGCATTACATAATCCATTATAAAACTCACCACCCCAGGGGGGTACTTGGGCATTCTCACTGAGCCTGAGCCCCTATTAACCCACCAGATTTTGTGTTTCAGGGGCTTCTCCCACCTCAAAGGGATCAAGGTTGTCACCATCACTTTGACAGGACTGTGACCAACACGTTGACCAATGGACATAAAACTTGCAAGAATCAAATCTTGCCACAGAATCCAATCTTGCCACAGAATCCACAGGTGGTGACCATGTGCCTGTCTACACTTATCCTTTCTTTCTCTTTCTTTCCTTTACCTTATACATTTTCTTAAGTGCTATTTTTATACTTTTTTTTGCAGCATTTCTAACTCAAATGGCTACATTTTAAAATTTGCCAAGGACCTTATTTTACTGTAATGTTATAAAGTTTGCAAGTAAAAGTTTGTTATTGAACTTGTGGAGAATTTTGTTGTTTCTCCTGCGCACTGCCCAGGGTACACCAAAAAACACTCCCCTAAACTCCCCAAGCAGGCTAGGGCATAACACCAATGAGCACTAATTAACAATTTTTTTGTTGTTCGCTAAAATGCAAAAGTAGTGAAAAGTTTTGAACAGCCTTGGGACTCCCACTCCTGTGAAGCTAAGGGTGATTAAGGATCAACAGGATGCCACTGGATCTTTGAGTGGTGACTATCTTTTACTTGATCTGTCTGTCTCCCTCCTCTGTTTTCCATTTCTTTCTCTCTCTCCACATCACATTTTATTGTTCAATTAAATCCACGTTGTTGACTTTGGTATATGGTCACATTTGCACCTTAATTCAGGCAGAGGCATCTCCCAGTAATAGGATCATGTCAGGCACTGGAACTGGCTCCCCAGAGAAGGGGCCATGGCATTAACCTGGCAGAGCCAAGGGGCTGTCTGGATGATGCTCTTGGTCATATGGTTAATTTTAGGCAGTTTGGAAAGGAGCAGGGAGCTGGACTCAGTGATCCTTATGGGCTCTCTTCCAGCCTAAGGTATTTTATGACTCCCACCACAGCATGTTCTCCCAATGGACAGAAGCACTGAGGGCACAGCCTGGTTAATTTATACCAAGGCTGGTATTCACATATTCACAGCAAAAAGAAGATAAATCTGGATAAGTGGCATGACAGAGCACACTGCTATTTTCTCCACCTTGCAGTGTTTTTGTGGCAGGAAACTTTCTAAAGCTGTACAATATTTCAGGTTTATTTACAGCAAGGTCTGTACTGATTAGTATAGACATTTCAATTCAATCAACACAAGTGCTAAAACTGTACTTGAGAAAAATGCCTTTTGCTTAACTTTAATAGCATTTCTGTTTGGGAAAAATCAATGCCAAAACAAAGAAACTGTCAGTGTCAGCCTTACCTAGATTTGTTTGATCATGCTGTAACATATATTTGAAAAGCTCTTTCAAATTTTAGGAGCGAGTAAAGGTTAAGTATCAGCAACAATGGGCAAATGCAGCTGGTAACGTCATAGATAGTTAACAGTATTATATAGATGTCATGCTCTTCCAAAGTCATTACTGCAGTTTTGTCTTCAAAACACTGTGGGAATTTGTGGTAAGTTTGACACAAACTGTCACTGAAAACGAAAAAGAGAAATTACACTTCGGAATGTGAGGATGGAAGCATTTGCAGACTGGTATTGTTTGTCCAAATCAATAGAAGAGAGCAAATGATTCATTTTTGCTGGCTTTTATGTCTTACTGAATTAGTTACAGCGAAGGTTGCAGTTAGGGAAAAAACCAAACAAAACCCAAAAACTTACACTTACTGAAATGGAAGAAAATGACCAAATAGCAGACTCAGAATGGTAGGGGGACCACTGGAAATTTCAAAGCACCATTTTTTGCCATAGTGGTTTCCTTGCCAAAATGGCAGATATGTGCTTGCTTGTTGTGGACCCAATGAGGACAGAGGAGGCGAAGTGAAACTAGATGCTTAATGTGCCTTTGCCATTGCCTCTTTTCATAACATAGATTTTAGATCTATTTTTACCCTAAGCACCTTGCACATAATTCACAGCAAACCAGTCCTGAATAACGAGAACTGAAAGCAGGTCTCTGTGAAGTGATGAGTCTATTTCATCCCTCTCTAAGAATGGTTTCCCTTGCAGGGGGGTGAAGGAATTTAGTAGAGCTCCTTCCAAACTACTGCCCACCCTTCTCCTCGGCCTTTGTATCATTCTGTGAGTCCCCAAAACCTTTCCTGCTCCTACAGGCACACCATGGAAGGAGGTCACACCTGGTGCTTTGCAGTGGGAATACCCACAAAAAGCAGAGTATTCATGGACAGCCCTGGATGCCTTGCAGATCTCTCTGCTGTCTAAGCCTTCCCAGACCTTTCTCCAGTGCTTAAATGTTCCCCACACCAACTTGCTCCCTCGCCATGCTTAACTTTTGACTACTTTCCCACCCTTCCATGCCCTGCCCACCTTGTCTCCATTCTGGCAGCATTCCTGGTCCATTTGGTGGCTGCTAGTCAGCAGCAACAACTCATTCATATGCTTACTTCCATCTCTTGCATCATGTTAAGCCCACCTGAAACCTTAGCTTCATGTTATGCCTCTGATCCTTGGAAAGCATTTAAGCACCATTACTCCTGCTTTTCTTCCCATTAATAATCTATTTTTTCTAATCAGTTTAGGATAAAGCATTATTTGCTTTATGTATTAAATAGGTTTAAAATTCTATTATCATAGTGAGAAACTTAAATCTAGTGATCCAGGCAAATAAATTCCTTCAGCAGTTGCTTTTAATCTCATCAAATCAAACGATTACACAGCTGTCATGGGAAGGTATTTGCTAGTTAATGTGGATTTACTTCAGAAAGAAACCCCATTCTTCACTAATTCTCTGACAACTCCTCAGTTTCTCTCTTCATTTGCACTGCACCTTACCATCACTCCCTGCATCATTTAGCCACCTGAACTCTTGCAGAAGTCCTTCCTCCAAAGGCAGTACAGAACCAACTTGTTCCCTGCTTCCTCCATAGTCTTTTGGTTCTGTGTATGTGTACTTGTATAAGTTCATGTGGGGCTGTAGTCTTTCTGAGGCCAGAGGATTTCCCTATTGATGAATATAAAGCTATACAAGGGTATAGCTTTATATAAAGCTATACAAGGGTATAGCTTTATACTCATCAGTAGGGAAATTATAGCTTTGCAGACTGGGGGAATTAAAATCTGACCTGAAAAAGTTTCAGGTGGTGATTATTTGACCAAGGAACCTTACATTGCAATATATGTGATGCAGTTGTTTTCATCTCCCCTGCCGCTTAAATTTTTTACTGCGATGTTTGCCCTTATTCCTTTGTGTGTGTCTAGTCACTTTCTAAAGGATAGCCATCTATTTTCCTGTTTCTTAAGTTTCATACTCAAAAAAATTTAACAATTTTGCTTTTATGCTTCCTTTTAATGTTCTTTTAGTATTTTCCTCATTTACATTTCTGGAGAAAGAGAGGCAGTTAATTCTCTTTACTTGGATCCACTCAGGTTCTCTCATGTTTTTCTGTCTAATTTTTTTCTTTTAGTCAATTCCATTCATTATTTTCTTCAGTGATCAAGACATTTTTTCTAAAGAACAAGCATAGCTATTACCAGCCAAGTGTCTCTTTACTACATTACCCCTGAATGTAATGAAGTCATAGCTGCTCCTCCCTATGAAACTTCATTCTTATAGTCCCAGCCCCCATGGTGAAGTCTGGAATATTTGGAAATACCATCCTGCAGGTCCTTCCTCCCTTCCTCCCTTCCTCCTTTTGCTCTTCCTTCCCTCCCACCCTTGTCCCCAAAACTTAATGATATTTAAATATTTAGATTTTTAGTCCTTTTAGCAGTGGCAGTAGGCACTGGGTTAAGGCTGTCTATAAATTCTGTTTTAATCATCCAACAGAGAAACTGAGGTCAAGCCAAACAGAGTTCTTGTACTCTCACTTTCAAAGGAATCCTACCATACCAGGCAGAATCCTAGAAGCAAACCCAAACAGCATTTAGCACAGCCCTGCCCACTGACTGCCTGCAAAAAACTCTCTGTGTTATTGAAAACACTTGTGGCCAAATACAGCACAGTCTCTGGCTGAAAGGGGATGGCTCTGGGAGTCTGTGGTAATGTCACCATCGTGTTCATTTGTGTGTGGTAGATCAAGCACCCATAACCCTGAATAGTGTAAAATCTTTGAAGAGTCAAAAGCTGGTATAGTAAGTATTTTTGTTACTACCTATTTTTGTTTATTTCTAGTTTTAAAAGGGTGGCATTCATACATTGGCAGTGTCTTGACACTATAATGAGTTGCCTTAACATTATATTTCTTTATAATTATCCACAATGAGTTTCCTTATGAGATGTGAACTGGCAGATTGCTTTGGTTTCTGACGTTGTAGTGCAATATGATCCAAGTACTTTAAGAATATTTCATAAGAGAATCTTGCTCTAAAAAGAAAAAAGCACATCCCCAAACCAGACTGAAAAGCAGAGTCTATACTTGCAGGACTATAACTGCATTTCTTCAAACTGAAAGTACTTAGTCATTATCAAAAGAAGTTTGCTCCAAGTCACACATATATGGCTCACTATAATAAAGTCTTTTCAAAAGTCTGTAAGAACAGAAATATAGCAGTATGTTGGCATTTTAGACACTACTTTTGAATGAAACTTTCTTGTGCTATTAAGGCAAATTTCAGAAAAATAATTCAGAGGAGTGTAACACAATTCATTTTTTTCTAATATTAACCACAACATCAGAATACGTTGGTTTTTAAACTTCCAGTGTTTATAGAGTTACAGTGCTGTCTAATAAACCATGAAAATACATACAAAACAGAATTCTGGAAGAGGATTTTGAAAGTTCTTTACATAGAACAAAGAAAGGTAAGCATAAGCAAATTGCAGCAAATAAGAAACTTTAAATATGTCTAAAATAATTTCACTAAATGTGTTGAACAGCATGTGGTTAAAATTTTCCTTCCTGTAGATCATTTTATTCCAGCAAAAACTTCTGATTTAACTGAAGTGTTGCCTACTAAATGTCTCTATTTTTTGATTCCTTAGGTCTCAAAAATAAAAGACATATCCTTACTGAAAGCAAAACTGATCTATTTGTAGGGTACAAAACAGAGAGATTATCAATGCTGTTTGCTCTCAGTTTGCTGGTTTTTTTCTCTATCAGATTTTTAAGAGTTTTAACATGAGATTGTAAAAGCTATAATTATACTGACTTTACCAGATATGGTATGTTCAATAAAAAAAATAGCATGATCTTATTTTTCTTACTGATTTGAAAAACTAGCATATTTTATTATTTAATTGAACATACCCCATCTTGTAGTTGTGCCTGCTATGTTGGAATGAGTGTGTGATGGCCTCTGGATGAGCCCTGGGCTGTCTAAAACTTTAGGTCAACAAACCACTACAAAATTTCTTGTTATCTAACTGCGCTAAGTTCATCATGGTCTGAGATCACTGGTGATAATCCTGCAAGTCTTGTATATTCTTCTACCTGTGTTGACAGATTATTTTTCGTGCTCAACTCTGTAATCTCAGGAGCTGTGATCTTTGAATTTCAATCTGAATTTTTAGATTCAGAAGTTCCTTTGCTCCAGTAAAACTAATCTTTCAGAAGCAGAAGGTTTTAGATTATCTGTGCAAAGAGCCAAAAAGTATATATAATTTTAGAGGATACAATGCCATCAGACCTATGAAAAGTCAAGGAATTAGAGGGAGCAAAGAATTTGCTATAGAACTTTACCCTCCAAAAACTGTCAGCCTGCTGGTCTATACTGTTTTCCTTTCTGTTAAAACAGAAAGATAACAAAACAGAACAAATGTTTTAACATAGAATTTATATTAATACTATAAGATTTTTTTTTGCCTGTCCAATCATACATGACTTTTCATAGCAGTTTTATATAAAAAAGGGACAAATTGGGAGCATGGCTTCTCAGGAGGATATTGACTAGACAGCAGGGCTCCTCTTGTAGCCCACTTGCTGCCAGTGGGACAGCTGGTCCTGGCAGTTAACTCAGAGATGGAGCAGGGCAGCAAGCCTTCAGAAAAACGTTAGACCTGGGGTGACATAATTTTCACTCTCTGCCTGAATTTGTGTCTGAAGCATTTTGTGTGGAGTCATGTCATTATAGATCCATCTCTGCAGGAAAAATGACCCAAAGCTGACCCAAAGAGCTGCAGCTGTTGCCCTGTAAAGTGAGTGCTGCAGGTGGTATATGTAGTAGGGAAACCTTTCTATTGAAATTTGGGGAAGAGTGACTAAGAACCTGTGGAATTGTTTTTTGTGCTTTAGTCTTTCACAAAAATAATCCAAGAATTCATCAAAAATATAAAAGAATTATTAGAAAGGCAGACTAATCTCAACAGAACTAGTACAGATCTTTTAAGACAGTAAAATAGTAAATTAGTAATTTATTTTAAAGGTAGCAGGCAAGTTTTATTTCAGTGAGCTTTCTTTGTGCCATCATATATATATTTTGAAATGGTGACAAAATATAAAATACTGAATCATCCCTGTATCTAAATCATCCATGTTTGAGAGAAAAAACATACCTTTACAGTCACAGGTAATTGTCTTTGAAGCCTCCAAACTGTGGACAATGGATCCACAGTTTGGAATTATACTATAATTACTGGCTCAAAAGCCTTTGACAAAATTTTTGTTAAGATTATATTCTGGAAACTAAGTGCAAGTAGGATTAGAGGTGTATGACTGGCTTAGATAAGAAATTGGCTAAGAGATTGCTAAGAGATGGCTCCTGGATTGTGTTCAGCATAGCAGAAGCCCTTTTGTGGCACACTAAAGTGATTTTGCCTAATATGTTTGTCTGTTGCTGGATAAAAATATGTGATCAATGAGAAAACAGATTTTGCAGATAATACATAGTTATATTGGTTAGGCAAAATCAAAGAAAGCTGTGAAGCAACTCAAGGAGACCCAATAAAGTTAGATGAGTTGACAAGAGAGGTAAAAGAATGCATGCTGAAGAAAGTATTCTGAAATAACATTACATTATGTTAAAAAGGGCAATGGAAAGAAAATCCAAAATAGTTTGATACATAGTTTCAGATGCTATTATTACTTAGAAGAAATATCCTTACAAAATCAAACTGGGAAAATAGCTCTACTGCTTTTCCCCAGTCTTGGCATTAAGTTAGCTTAAGAATGAAAAGTTTTATAGTTATTTATGAATGATTGACTCCGCAGCCAAATTTAAAAAAATTTGACAAAGATTTATTAATTACAAATTGAAAAAAAAAATTCACCACAGCCAAGGCAGCGTCAACTCCGGAATTTGGCGCTGGGTGAACCTGGATCCGACTGACGAAGTGCCAGTGTCTCCCTGGAGGTTCACTCCGATTGTCTCATACGCCCGCTTATATACCCTATATTCTCCCTGAGGCCTGAATAATGTTTGTTCATATGCAGAGTTAGAACACAGGGATGCAAAAGTCAGTCCCGGTGCTTCTACAACCATCTAGGTCCTTCCTGGGTGTTCTTTTCACATGGATAACCGAGTCCATACGGATGCAAAAGGCGTGCTTTCACATGTACTGGGGTGGTGCTGGTGTTTCCGGACAACTGATGTAATCTGCTCCTGGCACTTTCTTGAATAGTCGAGGAAGACGATGTTCATGGCCTGGGAAGTCTTCACTCTTAGGGTAAAGACTTGATATTATCTTTAGGGTGTTCCGGGAGCTGATTGAATAGAAATGGGACTATGCTCCCGGCTGTGGTCAAGGGCATGTGGTGGATTCATGTAATATTTTATACATACACATATTTACTTACAGCATGAATTAACCATACACCTATAACAACTCTATCATTTTTCATAATGAAGGATAAGAAGGGATGCTGGAAGCCAAGGGCTGCAGAGGAGCTCTTGCCAAGCCTGGCCAGCAGCAGCCCTTGGTGGCTCTTGCCAGCACCTTGGGCTGACCCAGGGCAGTGTGGAGAGGAAGGCAGGCAGCAGAGCCCGGGGCATTCCTGCCTGGGCATCCTGGCCTGCCACAGCCTCCCGGGTCCTCAGCATCTCCTGCCGTCCCTCTCCCTCCCCTTCCTCTGGGGCTGCTATTCTCCATCTCTGGCCCAGGCCTTCTGGCTGTCGTTTCCTGCTGGGGTAGCCTGCAAGCCTGGACGTGCTCGGCTGGATCAGATGGGTGAAGCCCAGAGCTGAGTCCCTCCTGGCTGCAGTCAGCGCAAGCGCCTTTCACCCGCGCGAGCCAGGGTCGGGGCTCCGGCCTCAGCCAGGGTCCCCATGGAGCCCTCGCTCCCCTCGCTTGGGGGCAGATCTAGAGGCACCTGAAGCAGGAATTCCGGAGGTGTGTTGCGTTATTGTAGGATATTTCCGTACTTTTAACTTCCCTCTTCTTTTTCCTAATTTTTAAATGTTTTAAAATAATAATTGTTGATGAGCTTTAGTTCATCATACATGCTTGCTCGTGTTTCTGGTTTTGTGACTTTTTTTTTTCACTGCACTGCGTTGAATCCAATGTCACCATTTGTGAAGCCTTTTTTTTTTTTGTTTTTTGTGCAGTTGTCAGCTACTTGTTAAAAATAGCTACATTATACTGCCTTTAAATATTCATTAAATTGAGTTGTGGCAGGCTATGAGAAACATCCAATTAAGCAGTTCACTTTCTACACAGAAGTCTACAAATGAGCAGTCTTCTTTCTTTTCAATAATGCATCACAGGCTGCCCTTAGTATCTGTAAAATAATTGATAAGGCAAAAGTTATTTGTAAAATACATACTAGAAATAGAAAAGTAGATTAGAGGAGATGATTTTGCCTTGGAACTTTCTTCTGACTGTGGGAAAAGCACTGCATACTTTGATTTAATTTTTACATAGCCTGAGGGAACCTGAAATGCTGCACCTAATAATTCAATATTTTTCTATTTCTGACATGCATTATGTGCTACTAGGCCTTAAAAACCAGAGCAGGAAAACACATCATAAGCTTTATTCACCCTGAAACCGTTACAGGGCACTAAATACACCTGGGTGCTGGTCTAGGCACAGCGGTGTTTTGGATCTGTACAGCTCATCATTTTTTGTAGCTGAGGCACTGACACACCTGTGGATGCACGTGTGCCCAGGCTGCAGCTGGAGGCACGACTGCCCTCTGTGCAGGCAGAGCTGAGCTCGCTGGAGCAGCAGCCACAGCAGGGCTGAATTGGCTTGGGCTTCAGCTGAGAGCATCTCTCTGAATTCCCAGGGCCAGCCCGGCTGCTGACCCCTCCCTGGCGCCCTGATGGAAGGTGTTAGAGCCAGCTAGGTCTGCTGTAGGTGTCATCAAACTCTCCTCTGCAGTGCAGACGTGCCTCAGACCCTGCACCAGTCCTGCCAGAGGGGTGAGCAACCTGCAGTCAGGCTCTGCAGGGACCTGGGTCTGTGCCCTGAGCAGCTGGGCTGCTCCATGGTGACAGTGCCACAGGGCAGTGGCATCAGCTGGTGCCAGTCTCCTGTTTCTCCAGCCCTGGGCATGACCAGATACACATGGAATACAGGAGCTTACACAGACACAAGGCTTCTGTGTGAGCCCCTGCATCCCATGTGTATCAGGTTATACATTCCACACCTCTTGTGTAGCACCCAGCAGTTTCCATTCTGCCTTGTAGGTGTTCTACCTGCTGTCACTTGTTCATTATTTCTCAGCTGTCTTCACTTAATGATGGTGATTTTAAGTCACCCTTCTATTCAATTTCTAATTCCAGGGGATTACTTCCAAATGTACTTTCTGGTTATTACCAAAGCCCTGTGTACATGCCGGCCCTAAACTCCATGGGATATGGGTTCGCAGACCAGAAATTGTTTGGCCAACTCATTCCCATTTGACATGTAGGATTTAATAGGCTTAAACATGAAGCAAGGCACTACAAGATGCACAGTATTCTTTTTTTCCTTCTTTTTTTTTTCTTGTTTACCTTGAGATAAAATTACAATTACTTTCTTTGTTCCTACAGTGTAATATTTGAGACACAAAATCTTGTGTCGGCCTTGCAGTGGTGTCGGAGGAGGGGTCCTGCAAATGTGGCAGCTAACAGTGACCACCCAGGCTACTTAGAGCCTTCCAGACAGAGGAAATAGCCTGATAAGGGACCTGGCTCTGATAAGGGACCTGGCTCTGAAGGAGGGCGTGCTTTTTGATGGGGCTGAGAGCCATCTGCCACTGCAAACCCCAACCATACCAAGAAAAAGGGTGAAATCCTGGGAGAAGGAAAGGAAGGGAGAAGGAAATTTATGGGAACAGTGGTAAAATTCCTACCTGAGAAGCAGGATTTCTCATATGATAGAAGTGAACATGTATCCAGGCAGCAATAATCTCATTCTTTACTAACTTTTCAACTTGCCCTTGGGGCAGTGTGCAAGAAAAATATTTTGTGAACATTTAGATTGTTTTGTACCAGTACCAGTTAGTAATAGCAACACTGTTAAAGTTACATCTCCATTAAAATCTTATTTAAAACTATGAAAAGAATACATTTTATATCATAAATGCAAAGCACAGAAAATAGCTCAATTGGAAATGAAAAGTAAAGCTGCATACTTTTTTCATGTTTTCCACATTTTTACATTTCTACTCAGGAAATCACAGACAAAATCACTCAGAATTCCAATCTAGCAGAAAGTCCATGCTTGTCAGATGTATATGAGATGTATATGTACTGAAAGAAGAAAACAAGTTCTCTGCTATCTACTGCTATGTATAAATAATATACATTATTTATGGATTTTCAACAGTGGTTTTTCATATCCATCAACTATTTCTATAGAAGTAGAAACAGAAGTTTGGAGTTTTAATAATTAAAATGCTGAGATGATAAAAGCTGTGACATAAATGAAACAATATCAAAGTCAGACTGTGATCTTGCATACTGGTGTGTGTGGAGGCAGTAGCATTGTTCCTTAAAAAAGCCTTTTACAGATTTTATTCTGTGAGGCTTGCTACAATTTTGCCTGGATATCAGAGGAAATCTTCCTGCCAGGCATAATTAGAATTGCCAGCTTTTGAAGTTTGTCTTAGTATTTACAGAGATCAGCTAAAGCCCAGTCAAATCAATGGAAAAGCTCCTGGGATGTGTCTCTGCTGTGCCAAGCACAACAATATTAAGGAATGCCTGACTTGGTGTTAAGTGAGCTGCCGTGTGCAGGGCCATGCAAAAGGTGGCAACCAGGGGCTGGAAAGGAGCACAGTGACAGAGCAGGTCAGGCTCTGGTTCCAGGGGCTGCTCACTCTGCTCTGGTGCAGTCAGACAATGCATGGCTTGAGCACTATGAAACCATGAGTAGTTTGGCCTCCAACTGAAACTCAGGCAGTGTCTGATAGAAAATTGTCTTCTTAGGGTTTATGTGCCTCTCACCCCATTATTTACCCAGTAACCTGCAGGAGTGTAACATCAAGTAGCAAGCAGCAGTCTGCTCCTTTATTTCTAAACTGTCAGGTAATGCGTAATTCCTCTTACCTGAGGTAGCAGTCCTAATGCTTCCATAATACTTTAGAACTTCACAGGAAAGTATGCAGATTTTTAACTAGCTTGTAGTTGTATAAATACCAACTTGTGCAAGAGAGTTTTTAGTAATATTATGAGGAGCAGATTAGCTGTAATACTACTTTGATGAATTTTATGTTCCCTTTTATTCTCTCCATTAAAATCCTTGCGACTGTTTAAAACAGAGAAAACCATAACCAGCATATTCTGCAACCCAGAATGGTTTCTCATGGGCTTCTTAAGACAAAAACAGGTAATGCATAGAAGCAGAGTGGTCATTCTCATTGGAAAGTTATTACTAAAGCAATCCATTTGGCATGTAGTGAGCCTCATAGAGAAGGTTGTGGTGCAAATATAATTTGTCCTACATTCCAAATAGAAAATGCAGGGATTATAAAGCACACTGAAGGGCCTATTTGCAAATTATGGGCTTTCGTTTTGGGGGTTATCCTTTGTGCTTTGTTTCTTAAACTTGGCAGGAAAAAAGCGTTGGCTGAAAGAGCTCAAAAAAACTCTTACAACTGGCACTCTAGAATGGGTATCTTAGTGAGCTTTCACTGCTTTTGGGCTTGAGTTTAGCAGTCCATTTTTGTCCAAATAAAGCCTGGATTCATTTCAGCACCACTGCACTTTATAGCATATTCTATAATAAAGGAGCAGCATTTAGTGAATCAAAATCTAGAGATGAAATAAAATTGCCTCAGCTTTGTGCATTTACTGACAATGTTAATTTTGCAGTCTTCAGTCTGAAGTGGATCACATCTTCTCAGCAGTGTAGACAAAATTGAATTTTGTGGCATTACAGTTACAAAAAAAATAAATAAACTGTACTTCTTGTTTGGAAATAAGATGGGGTGCAGCTGTGAAATTGTTCTCCTCTAGCAAGCATTTTTAGCTCTGCTCTGCCTGATCTTATTCTTAGGCTCTCTAGCAGGAAAAGCTCTCGGCTTGTGAAGGCAATGTAGTTGGTAAGAACTTTTCTGTCCCTTTCTGGAATGACTTGACTCAGGTTAGACTCCACCACAGAAAGCTGCCTGGTTTTCCTAACCTTGCAGCTGGTCCAGTCTTTTGTGTCCAAAACTGCTGCCTTCTCATTGATTACACCAATGCTGAGAGGGTGGTCATATTTTAATTTCATAAAAATTCATAAATTTTATAAAAATCACATACATTTCACTGGTGCTTGAAGCCAACTGTTGGTGTCAGCCCTGAGCATCACTCCTAGGAGGGTGGTTGTAGTAAAAAGAAAGTTCTGGCTCTTTTGGTTTTTATAGGAATTGCTGATTATCTGCAAAATGCTAATGAGCTTAATTATTATGTATTTTCCCAGTTTAATAACCAGAATGTGCCAGCATTTTACTTCCTGTGGTTATAAAACGCTACATAAGAGGATGTCTAGTGAGAAAAAAGGGTTTTGATCTCCAAAAAGTGAATGACAGAACTTCAAAGCAGAGCAGGGTAAAGCATTTTCAGATTTCCCAGCCATTTTATTGCTGGAATGGTTATCAAAACAGTAGGCTTGTACTACCTTGGCTGGAGTTACAGATTTATTAAGAGTTATAAATAATTGTTTTTGTTGGAACGTGTTTAAAATGGGTAATAAAGCTGTAATTATAGGTATGAATGCCTGTTCTTACTTAAGTTCTAACTCCAGAGTTCTAACACTCATGCCTCATTAATTCCAGAGTTTTGCATAGCAAATTCATTTAATGGCCCTAAAATATGCAATTTTCTTCCAAATGAAGCTGGTTTTCCTGCATGTAAGAAAGATGTTCCATCAGATAAATGAGTCAAAAATTTTTTAAACTTTTCTTTAGCCTTTTACCCTTTTCCTTCCAATCAGAGAACGTTAGGTCTTAGCACTTCATATTCTAGGGAACATATGAATTTTCCAGTAGCCCAGAATGAAGCCATAATGCTTAGTGCAAATGTGGCGCTCAAGAAGGTATACAGTTTTCTTAAATTATATTTCTGTTAATTACTCCAAGCCTTTCTAATTAAGCTGTGAAAGGCAACTTGATTGCTCTCAAGTATAATATTTGGAATAAAGCCAAGATGAAAATGTCTTCTACTTCCTACTTGAAGAAGAAAATTTTAGAAAAGTAAACTGACAGTGTCAAAGTAGATGCATTTTCTGTCTGGACCTTCTCTTATTCCATTTAATGTATCAAATTGAAAAATCATTTTCATTCAAGCACCTGTCATCTTACACTTCTTATGAATAATTTCTTTATAATCCATTCAGAAATAACAATAACTATTATTAGAATGGAATTTAATGATACCAAACTGAGAAGTTTTACATAATTTCTTATTCACATTTTTCTTTAATTATTCTTATTAACAAAACTTCTGAATATTGAGATACTGTTTAAAATACAAATGTTAACTAGTTTACAGTTTGGCTTTACAAGTGAAAAATTTCTATGTAGTGATTATGTGTCTTTGTCCATCCCCTCAAAAACTTTGCTCTTCAGTTCTAAATCAAACTTAAGGTTTCAGAGCGGGAAGCTGCTGAGGTTTTGTGCAGATCAGAAGCCAACTGGAGAAGAGGATCCAGTGCTCTACTGTGTTGTTCCAGATTGCAAGGCAAGATGTATTCTATTGCCATCTGTATGGCAGTTGTCTGGTGTCAAGTGGGCAATGCTCCTTATCTCTCTTCCTGAGTGATCATAATCAACAGGGGGGAATCTGCTGATAAGGGGCTATTGAATGTCACCACATGACTGATAAGGGGCTATTGAATGTCACCACATGACTGATAAGAACTGTAACATCCCATTGGGAGATGCTCCGCCCAGAGGGAGGAGCCAAGCAGAGCCATGCAGATATAACCTGCAAGGTTCTGACACCAAGACAGCCTTTGCTCCACTGGACTCCCCAGAGGCACAGCAGCTGCTTCTACTTCCACGGATCTGCGGAGGAAGAAGACACCCCTTTCCTACAGGACTCCCCTGCTCCAACAGAACCACGCCTGACACTCCAGGAGGACTGCAGCCCCTTTTCCAACTGGACTGCTACCAACACCCTGACCCACAGGGCGTCAGGTTGTGTTCTGACTCTGACAGTGTTGTTCTGGTGTATTGCATTGTTGTATTTTATCATTTTATTTTCCCTTCCCTATTAAAGAACTGTTATTTCCTGCTCCCATTTTTTTTGCCTGAGAGCCCTTAGTCATGCCAATTGGGAGGGGTGGGGAGGGTTTGCATTCTCCATTTCAGGGGAGGCTCCTGTCTCCTTTAACAGGCACCTGTCCTTCCAAACCAAGACATGTGTGCACCGAGGGAGGAACAGCTGTCATTCAGAGCCCCATCCATTCTTGGAGGCAGGAATCAGGTGCCTCAGTCAAGATGTTCATGTGAGGTGATCTCTCGGCACTTTGACCAAAACCGGCACGTGCTGGCAGTCCATGAGTCAAGGAGGAAGGGACTTTGGAAGAAACAGGGAAGTATTGTGAGGAAGAAGAGGAAAAGGCAAGGGCAATAGGAGGGCGCTGAGTGTAGTAGAAGTGTCGAGGAGGTGCCTGGAAGGTCCAGATATAAGTTCACAAATAGGGGGGCTTCCTGTTGTGCTCTTTGTGGAGGAACTCTCAAGCACTCTGAATCACTCCTGGTAAAATCGGAAAAGAGGAAAATTTATGCACTCACCTGAACAGCAAGGCATATTTACTGTCACATGGAGCTTTAGGTAGAATAAGATTTATGTAAGAATAGCTTTATTAAGTAATTTAAAACAGGTTTCATAGACGCTTTAAGGTTTTTTTGGCAGTTGAAGTGCAGACTAAAAAATGTGATTTACTGTTGTGTAGGGGAAATGAGAATGATGGATGAATGTGTGTGCAATGTCCATGATGTACAGTCCACCAGGCCGATGTGTAGGACAAAGCAAAGTCAGTCACTCAGATTTTATTTTGTGGGGAAGATAGCGCTATGTGTTACTTTAGTCTCAGGGACAGGGTAGTTGGCCAGTAAAAGGGAACTTCAAAGGAGCCTAAGTTTGGGACCATGGTTTGCCAGATTTTGCCTTGTTCAGAAAGTGCTGATGTTGACAGGTACAAATTTTAATGACACAAGAATGCAAAAAAGATCTGGACTGCCAGTTTAACTAAGTATATATTATTGTTAAAATATCTGTTAGAATATATACTGACTCAGAATAAATCCTTAGAGATCCTATTTACTTCACATGCCAGTAGAGTTGTGGCATAAATCTATGGACATTTTAATGGTATTGAAAAATAGACTTTTGTGTAGGAGAATAGACTCACATGTCTACTTTTTGAAACATTATTGAGGAGGAAAGGAGATTTCTGTTGATAATACATGGATCCTGTTACCGGGCAAGTCAATTATCAAGACTTTTAAAATCTAATCAGTCCTCTAAACAAACTAAGGTGTGTTCTTATCACCTGCCTACTAATTATATGAATCATACATTTAAGAAATAATAGTAATGCACTGTTGTGCCAGTGAACCATTAATCCTTAGTTTAACCACTTGTGGACTGTGTGGGAACTACGTGAATATCAGGCTACACAACTACAAAAGAACATGCAATTGTTAAATATTCTGCTCTTCAAGAATCCTCTGAAGCAGAGAATGCTGATTGGCAGGTACAATCTTTCATCTCACTTGCATCTTGAAATAAATAAATTGATATCCCTTTCACTGGCTGTGGGGAGGAAAAACTTCAATATCATTTTGAAATAAAGGATGATTTTTTTTCCATGTTGATATGTTGGAGAGGAAAAGACCATAAGAATTTTACAGAACATCATGAAATGTTCACAAACTGTACAAAAAAAAAAAAAAGGTACTGTAAATTTGTACTGGGATTCTTACTCTGAGGGTAGAATTGACCTGACTATGAGTAGATTTCTATATTTAGTATAAAAGTCTTTCCTAAAAATGAGCTTCTGTAGAGTTAGAATTCCTCTGTCCTGTCTGTGTACTGAGTTAAATCTGGAAAACTGTGCTCCCTCTGTGATTTATCTTTATGGAGCTGTTTCAAGGTACCTGTGTACATTTCCCACTTGTGTGAAATATGTGTCCTGGACACCTGGTACTGAGCAGCAGTTAATCTCTTTTACAGATCTACTCCTACTGGGCTAAATCCACTTACTGACATAAGTACAGCCATATGGAGAGGACTTAGGTGGGGGAGGAATCAAGCAATGCTAAAGGAATTGGAAAAAGGGGCCTTAAATGTGGCATCTAGGACTATATGAAAAATAAGAGCTGAGCTAACTACTTACATTCTCTCAGATTTTCACAAGAGAAGAGCTAGGACTGTGAATTGGGGATCAGCAAATTTGCAAAAGCCTTTGTTACCAACATACCTAAGCATATTAAAAAATGTCCCATACTTCATAGTAGAAGCAGTCTCTCCCTTCCATTCTTGCTTCCATTTTTCATCCGCAAGAAGAAGTGCAATATCATTCAAGTGACTTACTAAAAGATCAGAGCCAATCTCTATACATTTCTGCCCTGATACTGAATATTTTTGGACCTGAGAATGAAATCTCATTTTACACCACGAAATACCAGCATTTCTCTGCATTACTTGATTCTATTTTTTTTTCTTTCCTTCTTTTCCAGTCCCTGAATTGGCCTTGCAACGACTGATGACACACTAGACTATAGTCCAGGTTACATTTTGATGCAGGCAGCACCATGCCACTCATGGCAACTCTCAGCTAGTTGCTCTCTGCTAGAAAATGAGCCTCACCCAAGTTCAGGGGGAGGCACTTTGGCAACTAATCAACACTTCATCTGCTTCAAGTTGTTGCACCTTCTCCCCATCTCTCCTAGGATGGTACAGGGAGAGGTCCAGCGTTCTCACATCTGTCACAAATTCTTCCATCTCTGAGCATCACAGAGTCAAAGGCTCTGTGTGTGGGAACATGGTGTGTGGGAGCTCAGCATATCAACAGCAAATTTCCAGAGCTCTGTTCTTAGACTAGGAACTCTCCTGATCCTTGTTTTCTGGACAGTCAGTGGTCTAGAGCTTTTCAAGCGAACACTTCTCCCTCTTACTCTCTTGTCACCAGTGGAGCACTTGCCACGAGAGGGGAGCATATCTGCAGTGCAACATTTCTGCTCTGCCATTTTCCAGGCCAAGTAACTAGGTCAGCATGGGGAAATCTTCCATGGAACTGATTCAGCTTAAAAGATCTTCTTGTGATCTCTAGATGCCTGTCCCTGCCTAGACCATCTACTGTGTTCAGCATATTGCATTCTGAGTACAGTGTTTACACCAACAGGAACTCACGTGTAGATTAAAGCTCATTTCTCAAACACTCCCTTCCCCAGAGCTTGCTGTTTTTAGCAATCATTTTAAGAGCAGTGCTGCTCTACTGTGGCTTTGTGTTTGAGGCAATGTGGTCCTGCTGCAGGCAGTCAGGGGCAAGCAATGCTTTTTAGAGCTGGTCTGCACAAACTCAACCCTAGTAGTGAATATCCATTATTAACACACCCCAGTTGGAAACTATAAACATCAACTCTGAAGGAAATTTTGCTGCCACTGCAGCTCCTGCTGATACTACTATTACTACCTCTCTGTGACAGCAGTAGCAAGACATGTCTGTGAAGTAAAGGAAGGTAAGGTCAGAAAGGAAAAGAAAGCCTTTACCAACACTATCCCTGAAAAAGTGCTGTCCCAGACTTCATTGAAGTGCCTGGTGTGGTTCCATCTGCTCCATCTCCAGGAGAGGGACCATTCAGAAGAAAGCAGAGCAAATGACCAATGAGATGAACCAGACAGTCATGAATTCTTAACTGGTTTTTGTTCTTCTATGATAACACTATTTACATCCAACATCACTTTTTTCACTCCATTTAATTTCTTTTGCTAAAAGGTTTCTCATCTTCTGAATCACAAGTCTCTGGATTAGGGCAGCCGCTTGTGGCTACACCTGATGAGCCACTTTAACTCCTGTCCTGCCTTTGGTGCCTGTGGTGCTGGAAACTTCTCTCTTTTGTACCTGTGGATTAGCCTGCCCTGCTCCAAGAACTCCATGTAGCTCCAAGGCAGTTGTTTGTTCACCTGGATATCTCTTGTTCAGTTTTCCCTCAGCCTTCTGCATGATGGCTGCAGCCTTTTGGCCTGCAGATACAGCCAGTGTTACCTAAAGGTGAATCAAGCAGAAGTGTGCTCTGAAGTGTTATGTCCATGTTCTCTTTCTCTCCTTGAGAGTGGTCTATGAAAATAATATGCTGTTAGGTGAAGATGGGGGCATGCCAGGGGTGTTGTCCCCAGCCAGCCCTCCCTGTCTATTGGTCTTCCTCTACTCAGTAGACAGGGCACTTTTAGTTGTCCTGGAAACTGGTGTGCCTTGTGTGAGCCCACGTGGGTCACCTCCAAATGGAAACTTCCCCTTGCCCTGAGTATTGTCTGCCACCAAACTCTGTATAGGTTTTCATGATTCTCTCTTTTTGTACCTGGAGTTGCCATGAACTCCATTAGATTTCTCTCTTCTTTATTTTTTCTTCTTGCACTGTTGCTGATCTGGACCCCAGGTGCAGGCACGTGGATAATTAAGAGATTTTTGTCACGTTGATGGTACCTTATTCAAGAGCTGCCCAACTGGTCATGCCATTACAAAAATTAGTTTAAAAAGGTAGAAAGATCAAAAGGCTTATTGCAACTGTCAGTATGGGAGAGCTGAATGACCAGTTTTGGCTAAGGTTTAAATGCACAGAATAGCATGGGGTTTCCATGGATTTCCATGGAGAATCTGTAAACAGTAGAAGAAGAATCAGGAACAGTCCGTGGAGAATAAGGAAATAGTCCAAACCAATATTTTTTTGTGGACATCTGCATATAGCTGCCTTCATGGGAGAAGACAGCAAAAGTGTTTCTTGATGGGAGAGAGGAGTCCAGGTAAGCATCTTCCAAACAGCAAACCACTTGAATCAGTGCTAGTAATCTACTTTTAGAGAGCTAAATTGCACCCTGACTTCCTGTCTCACTTGTGATCTCTAGGTGTTACTGTGCTATAAATAATAATAGCACTTCTTTTGACAGGAGAAGGAGGTTGAGACATTAACTAGGAGAAAGACTGATTTTTTTTCATCTTACAACATATGGATGATCAAGAGGGGAAAGAGAATGTGCTGAACTTGGAAGGTTTGAGTCAGGCTGTGGTTCCACTCTTCCTTGCAGGATTTGTGACATTTCTTTTCCTATGCAGAAGTCAGCAGTTAAAGCAGATAAAGTAAAGATTAAAGCACAATGACAGGCAAATTTGGAAAAATTTGCATAGTAACTGCCTAGCTAAATTTTGCCTGTGAGATCTATAAATCTGTCACTTTCATGAACATATGATTCTCACAAATCATTAGCCAAAAACTGAGAGAGCCATCACTAATTTTCACAGAAAAAAAGAATAGTTATAAGAACAATTTAACTTTCGTTCCAACCATGAAAAGCAATCCTACCTTCTCAGCCATCATTTTGTATGGCTGTGTTCACAGACATAATAGGAACAAAAATCACTATGTCTACTAGTGATTGATATTACATGAACTTTTAAAAGATGAACAGAACAGGTTTCGTTATACCCTCTCAATAAACTCTTTTATGTTACTTTAGACAATTTTGCATAAAATTCTGAAACACCTTAGCACAAAACATCAATAATAGTTCAACATACTTTATCGAGGAGAGAACCTCACTTCTCAAACAGGCTGCTTTACCTGCTTAGAGTTCAACAACTGTAATATTATATAATAAATCTTCCATAAACTCACAAGGCACCCAGTATAGAGCTTCATTAATTAATTTTTAGTGTTGTTTCTACTGTAGAAACCTTAGCAAGACTTTTAATTTGCTTGGACAGTGCTCTGATGAATCCAGGAGACATCTCTGCCTTACTTTTTACTGCAGAGTCTATTTTATTTAAAACCACCTATGATGTGGGACAAATATTGCACTTACATTCAAAAAAGTAAAGGTAACAAAGATTGTGAAATTTCTAAAATTGCCAGTAATTATCCATTACATGTCATAACCATCAATACTGAAAAATTAAGCTGACTTTTTGAAAGCTATAGAGATTCATATCTTCAGATTTGTCCATCAATACTGAAAAATTAAGCTGACTTTTTGAAAGCTATAGAGATTCATATCTTCAGATTTGTTGTACATAGAGATATAACTTCAGATTTACACCTTTACAAAATTAGTAGAATCCAGTCATTTTGATCATGTGCCTCCATTTCAGTACTTGAATTTTTTTGTCCTATTTGCTCACATTACGAGTTTATTATCTATAGTGCTAAATACTCATATTCCTGGAATTCTAAATGAAAGCTGAAAAAAATATCATTGATGATATAATTGGCAGAGCAATATTAAATGTGTGCCTCTCTTTATATAGATTTTATCTTGCATTAATTGATGGTGCTTCCTGATAAATTAATTGAATTTTTTATCCTCATAACTGCACTATCTGTCAATAAGAGTATCAGGGCACCTTTTTGAAAATGCTGTAAGAAGAAAGAATGATTCCATGGATTGGTGAACATCCAACACATGGGATTAATTCAAATTACAGATTATTTCTCTAAAGTTTTGAGGAAATATTCCAACCATATTTAAGACTTTATTTATGTTTATGTTTGGGTTTTTTGCAAAAGTCCGGGAATTTTTTTTTTTCCATTTTTCCTCTCAAGTTTTTCTTTAGGATTCTTTTCTAATAGAACTGCTACAGAGATAAACAGCATAGTAGGAATTGTGTTGATGGCTTATATGAGCACTTAAAACCTCAAAACCAGGTGCTTTTTTTTTTACCAGAGTGAAAGAAAACTAGGATTAGGTGTTGCTAAACCTTCTATTTTGCTATATCTCTTCACCTTTCATTAAAAGCATTTTGGCTGAAGTAAATACTGATATTTTATGGGAGGTTTAAGCAAGAGAAATTCGGCTATCTCATATTTGTCCTGAGGAACATAAAGGCATGCTGTCCCCACTCATCTCTGGAAGAACAATTTTCAGACCTGTCAGTTTTGAAGTTCAGGCAATACTGAGTAATCTATTTTGAGCAGTAAACCATGGAGAATAAAGTACCTTTCTGTGTATGCTTATAGATACAGAATGAAGTATTTGTAGCATGTGTTCATGAAGACTGAATTAATTTTACTCAAACCTTTAGAAGGATATTCACCTTTCAGCATGGTTTATACACAGAAAATTTCATCTTATAAGATATCGCACGGAAAATAAACAGCTGCAAGTAGATTTTTTTGCAGTCAAAATAGTAGCCAGAGATTTATGCCATCTGGACTTAATTTAATGGGAAGATACCTCAAAATTTCCAGAATACATTCATGCTGAATTAAATTGAAAACTTAGTGTGGCAGGAGAAGTGCATGTACAAGTTCTTATGGATCATGAGGCTGATAAACATTATGGAAAGATAGATAATTTTCAGGAATAGTGAATAATCAGTTAGTGTTCAGGTTTTTTTTGCTATACAGGTTGTGCTCATTTTGTGAGATCTGAAGTTTGTCCCCTATGGTGTTTAGCTCAGGCTGCAAGATCAACACATGTTTTAGAACATTTCTCCACTTCCCAAGCTTTTGAAAGCTCTGTCAGAGGGGCCCATCAGGGCCAAAAGCTGTTTTTTTGGTAAGTTCAAGTTCTTCTTATGAAAATAGTGTTACAATGAAAGGTATCTACCAGGGATTCTGCAAGAAGTTTCTCTCCTTGGCAGTATGTATAATTCTGCAGGCCAACAAGTCTGGATCTTTCCAGATATTTCTATTTTAATATTTAAAAAAAATATTATACACCAGGGAGCCCATTTGAAGTGAAATGTACTCTCTTTCTTCTGTTTAAAATATGGATTTAGGAAATTAATTTACTTTCTGATTTTTTTGTGTATCAAATGAACAACAAGAAAAGTGACTGGAAAGCCCAGTCCTCATCAAACTGAAAGTTGAAAGAGTTTCTGCCACTGACATACAGGTGAACAAAATGGAAAGCTGAAGAATATCTCCCATTAAAGCCTTGAATCTACTCGCATGTTAATTGCTGTGAATCTGAAAAAGGTGAAAAGTGGGATTATTAGAAAAAAAGTGAGAAACAAATCAAGTCTCATGGGTTGATCCCATAGTCTGTATGAAGCCTGCTGCCATTAGAATTTTAAAAAGTTAACTCCCATCAATTCAATGTTTTCAAAATTGAGGGTTATTGGATGAACCCTTCTGCCTTATGCACAGACAGTGACAAGGAAAACCCACATCGTGGCACTGTCAATAATAAGGGAAAAGAAAAGAGAAGTGTCCAAAGCTCAGGAAGAGTTTGTCTTCAGGTCAACCTCTGTCTCACTCTGGCTGTTCCTTCTGTCTTGTAAAAGCTCTTCAGGCTTCAGGGGAGTGCTGCAGTACCCGGAGTGGCTTGGGGAGTGCAGTGGGAAGCAGTGACAGCTGGACCCTTCTGTGTGCTGTGCTGGCATTTATGTCTGCAAGGAGCTGCAAGTGGCAAGCAGAGCCTGTAGGGCAGGAGAAGCAGGTGTGGAGATAACATCTTGCATTGAAATTTGCTGGAGAGATTAAGCAACACAGAGAGGTATAAAGGGCGTGTGATTTTTGCTGAAGAAGAGGAAGGCTGTGGGGAGGAGATGCACAAAAGCAGTTATACTTCTGACAGATTCCTACTAGTCACCATGTCAGAGAATTAAAAAATGTCAAAGAGAAATAAAAAAGTTTGTTTAAAATACTTGTGAATGTTTTATGCTGTTTTCTAATGCATAGGATCTTTTGCTGCCATTCCTGTCTAACTGGAAATTGATGAATGGGAAGTCAGATACTGGAACTTTTATTATAGGAACAAATTCTCTCACTTGTCTGTGTTTACAGGCTCAAATCTCAGGCTGAAAAGAAATCTCCCAAGATGTTTATAATAGAAGATATCCATTATTTCCCTTATTACTCCAGAATTCTCTCTGTCACCTACCTCTATCACAGCACATGAGACTGCTCTTCCTGCACATTGCTCAGAGGTATTACTTAGAGCCCTTGCTTTGGTTCCCCACATTCCTTCAACTTCCTCTTATTATAACTTCAGCTACATCAATCCACAACATATTTAGACCCTGTTCTTCCAAAAAAAACGTAAATTTATTTCTATAGTCACTTGAAGGTGTCCAACCATTCTAACATTTAAACTTGTGATTGGCTTTCAGAAGTTCTCAAAATCATGTTCCTTTTCTGCAACAATGGATTTAAAGAAACAATTGCTTCTCTTGTTCTTTTGGCAGGCTTTACATTTTTTCACAGCTTGTACTTTGATCTGTAAAGCCACATTCAGGTCTGTGAGACATCAAATGCAGAAGATGATTCTTGTCCTTCAAAATGGGCATGATCACATTTCCATATTGTCCCTTCCCTTCCCTTCCCTTCCCTTCCCTTCCCTTCCCTTCCCTTCCCTTCCCTTCCCTTCCCTTCCCTTCCCTTCCCTTCCCTTCCCTTCCCTTCCCTTCCCTTCCCTTCCCTTCCCTTCCCTTCCCTTCCCTTCCCTTCCCTTCCCTTCCCTTCCCTTCCCTTCCCTTCCCTTCCCTTCCCTTCCCTTCCCTTCCCTTCCCTTCCCTTCCCTTCCCTTCCCTTCCCTTCCCTTCCCTTCCCTTCCCTTCCCTTCCCTTCCCTTCCCTTCCCTTCCCTTCCCTTCCCTTCCCTTCCCTTCCCTTCCCTTCCCTTCCCTTCCCTTCCCTTCCCTTCCCTTCCCTTCCCTTCCCTTCCCTTCCCTTCCCTTCCCTTCCCTTCCCTTTTCCTTTCCCTTAAGACGTAATAACTTCTGGAAGGTTTCTTTTTTCTCCTTAGCATTGTAAAAGTCCCCCAGAAAACTTCCAAAGCAGCACTCTAACTTTGCTGTAGATCCTTAATGAAAGCTGAGGATCCACAGTAGAATAATTAATTCATTCAGAATTACACAATATATGTAAACTGCAGCCAGATTTTGGATTTTCTTACTCCTAAGTGTTTTCTTTTTTAAAGGTGTTCTTTATATACACGCATCAAATGGTTTGCTGTACCATCAAAAAGCTTGAGGTTTTTTCTATTTTCAGTTTGAATGGCTTCTTGATAAGCTGGACTTTTAAGACCTCTTGTTTTCCACCTTTCTGGAAAATACAACCTTTGCATGGAATTAAAAGGTAAAGGGCTGTACACTGCCAGTACAATTGACATGTCTTCCTGAAACCAATTTTAACTAAATCAGGAATGACCACTGACACTGGAAAGCAGTCAGAAGTTGATACATGTTGAACTAAGTGGAGTAGAAAGGAAAATATGGAAGTGTAGATGAAAAAGGGAAAAAAAATCAAAACCACTTCACATCTGTGAATAGTTATCTTGGAAAATACTGTACTGCAAGTAGGAGAGGTGAGTATTTTTTAAAGTTTAATTTAATTTAGGTCCTCCCTGAAATGCTGTTAATGCTAATTACTTGTTAAACAACTTCTGAAAGTGTTCTAAGACATCACTGTGTATTTCAAGTAACGAGAGGAGACTGTTATAAATAGGGATAAAAAATGACATTGTGGCATCCTTAAGCTTCTACCAGCTTTAAAATTGCATGTAGACTAATCCTGCAAGGTGTCATTCAGGGAGCTGAACAACTTGGGCTACATCAGAGACAGAAACAGAGTGTTTTCTGGTTTCAGCTGCAGTGCATTTACTGAACCAGTGTTTCTGCTGTGACACCCAAGAGCAGGAGCCCCTGTGGGACTGCGTGGCTCCCCTCCTTTGGGGGCACCGCACACCGCACATCGCTGGGCTGCTGCTGCTGTGCTGGGACTGCAGAGGCATTGCAGTCCTGCTGCTATCGCTGGTTGTCATGGCCACAAGTAATATACGATACGAAGCACAAAGATTCAGATTTTTTTTCTTTTAAATACCACTTTTTCCCTGATTTTTTTTTTCCTTTTAAAGAACAGTTATGCATGGTTATAGAAAGCAACTACGTACAGTAACAGTACATTTGTAACTTCCTCTGGTGCTGAAGGAATGCCAGTACCTACACAGACATATAACATCCAGTGATTAACTTTGCAGAGTTGCATTTGTTTTACACATTTGCTCTTGGCATATGTTTATTAGATCCCCTATGTGTACAATCCGATTGATTAACAAGGTTTCTTGTTAATTGTCAATTTCTTCAGTGACAAACATTATTAATGACAAATATGAAGTGGCATTTTCACTACCAGCTTCTTTACATAACTGCTGAATGTGGAATTTCAAAGTAATAATCCAAAAATCAAAATAAAATAAAATAAAGATAAGTTAATAAAAATTTAATTAGCTAGTAATTAGAACTTATCAAAAACACATGCATTTATTACAGGGCTCTGATGCCTTAAGTTTAGCTTTCATATTTTTCAGATTGTTTACTGCCTTGGTGTGTAACGCTAAACCTAATATTAAGTGTTAGCAAGTTCTGTTCACATTTTAGTTAGACAAAACAATCCTTTTCCAGCCTGAGAACAAAGGACAACATTACAGCCTCAGGCCCAAAAAACATCAACAGCAAATTGAGGAGAGCCAACCAGAAGGATGGGACTTCATAACGTGAAGCTATAATTGGATAATTAACCCCAGTATGTAAGCGGACCAAAACCTGTAGAAGTGTGCAAACTCATGACTGGCTGGCCACCTTGCATCCATATGGGTCCACCTTGGGCAGAGCCCCTGCCAGACCCCTGTTCTGCCCAGGATGTGTCCTTGTGAGGTCTTTCCATAAATACCTCCTTTATTTCTTTAACTCTGTCTAGCCTCTGCTCCAGATCAGCCTCTCAAGGCACCAGCTGAGGAGAAATTCGTCGTTGATGAGAACTCCTCAGATAAGAGTAATTCTTTTTTAATAGAAATCTATTAATTGCCTGCCTCCTCCCGGCAGAGGGGCTGTGTGTCGATTGCAGGCTGTGCAGACTGGTGGAAGAAGATGTGTGTTGTATTTTATTGCGCCACAAGAGGTCACACCGCATTCACAAATCCATTCGGCGGAAAAATGGATAATGGCTCTATCGGCAACAAGGTGAGGTTGAATCTCATCCGTTCAGCAAAGGACAAACAGAACAAATTGTGAAACAGCAATAAGGTATTTTTTTTCCTGTTAAAACACTCTCGGCCTGCATGGTCTGCTGCAAGCCATATCCAAGCAGCCTCCCTCCTACACATTTCATGCTGAAGGCAGGGAAAAACATATGCTGAGCTGTGGTACCTTCTGAATCATTACCAGCACATGATGTAACCTTGGAAGAAGGACAGGATCGGTCTCCCCTTGGCATGGTGGGTAGCACAATCAGACGATATGCGTTGCATTGGATGGGATTACCGTGATCAAATAAGCGTGTTTGGCAGCTCAGTAAGAAGTATTAAAGCTGAGTTTAGCTGGACAAATTGCTCCTAGTTCAGCAAGATTACAGATGCAGAAAGATTTTATTTTGCAGAGATTACAGCCTGAATTTGTGAAACAAGACCACTTCCTGAAGATACCATTAAGAATTTTTGACAGGAGTTGCAGTGTGATGCAGTGATGTAGCTCTTGCTGTTTTGTGTGGCAGCAATGCCCCTCTGTGATTCCTGTTCGCTCTCCCTAGCTCTGAGCGAAGCAGAGCCAAAGAATGGAAGCAGTGTGGCGGGTGGAGGAAGCTGGGAAATTCATGCAGTGCCACTCTGCAGTGCCCAGTGACAGGGCAGGACTGAACAGCCTTGCTGCCCGGGGAAAAAGGTTTGGGAGGAGGTAGGAAGAGGCTGGTTCTTCATTGTCTGCCCTAAGGCAGACCTGCACAACATTGCCCAGGCAGGGAGGTGGATGCTCATGCCTCACTTCTTCCACCACTAACCCTTCCTTCTGGAGGGCTCTTGGACCACGTCATGTCAAGGTCATTCCTGAGTACTTTTCCTGCTTTCTAAGCTCTGTCTCCAGTGGGGAAATGATAAGACCATAATTATTTGACACCAAATAGCCCAGAGTTTATGTAATTTAAAACTGCCTAATTATGTGCCTAGCTTACAGTCTATTATAACTTCAGTAGCATCCTTAGGGTAAACAACTCTTCTTTCACTCAGGTAAACATGTAATTAGCAAAGAAGGAATAACCTGGGAATGAACTGACCAGTAGTCATTTTGGCTTTCTTCTCAGAATTTAAATAAAAATGCTATTTAATGAATTAATAATTTTTAATTCTTGTATTTTTTTCTCCTAGGAACTCGCACAGCTTCTCAAGAAAGAATAAGTGTATTTATCTCTGTTTCATGGACAGAAAAACAGAAGTAAAAGTTTAAACTGTCATGAGGAATAAACAGCCCCAAAAGACAAAATCTATTTCAAACTTATAGCCTGAAACAGCTTACCAAGTTCTTTTTTAAGTGCAGTCCTCTCTATCCAAAGAAAGGTCACACACAGATAATGTCAATTATGTTCTGTTCTATATAGTTGGTTATATCAGCTTTGACTTAAGTTTGTGTGCATAAGCTGCACCCATTGCAGGTCTTCAAAGGAGTGTGAGAGAGACTACAATTATATCTGATTTTCTGTTTCAGTTTCTAAAGTAACTTCTCAGGACTGCAGGCTCTTGGACATTTGTTACTTACAGCAGAAGAATAATATTTCCTGGAAGTGCCTGATATTCGTAAACCTTATTGTGATTGGATGAACTCAGATCTTGAATGAGTTATTGAATACCTTTACACATTAATTTCCTCAATTACCTCATTTTTTTTTTCTCTGAAAGACATTTAATACTTGGAGGAAGGAGGATAATAGGTAAATACACAAAATAATGAGCTGCTACGTTGATAAAATTGATACTCCTCTCAGAATTTATAAAATTGATACTCCTCTCAGAATTTATAAAAAAAAAAAAAAAAGAAAAAGAAAAGAGAATTAAATTCCTAAGGAGGAGGGAGGACTGTTTGTTAGAAAAAAGCAAGGGATTGAAACAGATGGGAAGAGGAAGAATGTGGCACATCCTACAAGCCTTATGTCAGGGCAAGGCTGTAGAGGGAGATTGTGAATATTCCTCTCTCTGGAGAGCTTGCAAGACAAAACAGACCAGTTTAAACTTAACCCTCCACTTAATCTCAAATCTTCAATACCATGAGGAGAGAGTGTCAGTGACATGACCATTATTGCATAAGATTTCAGGCAAATATTGTGCCTTCTTTCCAACAGATGCCAAGCAATTGAGATATTTCCATGAGAGAACTGAGATGCACAGATAGGAGGCTTTGGGAAGTGTTTGCTGCAAGGCTCTTGTGTGAGGAAGAGAGGAACAGCATAAACAAATGAGCAGAGCAGCAGCAGCCTCACAGCTGATACCTTTCACCTCCATTGCTGACCAGCTCCAACGTATAAACAGGTTGCAAGCAAAAGTGAAAAAATTGAAACTAATTAGACTAATGCACTCTGAACAATTTCCCAGCGAGCATGGAGACAAAAGGACACTGAGTGCTCTCATAACAGTGGCTTCTATTCATTAATAAGCATGTCTTGACTAGATGGATCGTTAGAGAAAGAAATCAAGGGAGAAATGAGTGGTCTGATACCAGGATCTTCCTTATGTGCTTTAAGATCCTGTCAGCTGCAGTAAGTGCAGGGAATGTCTAGCACACTGCAGTGATAGTCCATTACCAACCTTTATTGAAACATGAAACCATTTTAAAATCTAAAATAACATCAGCAGCTGGCATTTGAAGAAATCTCCTCTGAAATCCAGATATGTCTAAGGTTTTTGAATGTAACCATTTCTCCAGACTATGCTGCTGATAAATTATAGACGACACACACCTACACTTTTCAACAATACATTTCAGCAGCTTATTCTGTGCCTATTTTTATTTTCCTTATTTCAAGGTCTACTGTTCTTTGTCACAGTTACAAATCCCTAAGTAAAAGTAACCAAGCTGAGTAGAATTGAAAATATTAGATGAGTTCAGGAGAGACAGATAAAACATATCATAGAGGTAAATTAATTATGAAAGCTTAATTTTTGAGATGTTTAGAAGCCCTCTGTGTAATAAATTAAAGTACTCAGTAATAAATTGTCCCTCATGTTTTACCAGAATGAGAAGTAGGATGTTTTGTCATGCAAGAATGAGTGACCTCTGAATTACCCTGGGTAATTTAAAAACCAATTTCAATCTAAATTCAGTTCTCTGATTTTGCTTAGTCCCTGATTCATGTATACAGTCCCTCAGAGGTTTAATACAACCTGTCAGCTGCATGAACTTATGTGCCTGCAAAGTGAGGGCCATGAGCTCATGTGCCTGTTTTCCGATTTACAGAGCTCTTATGTGAGGTTATTTAGAGTGGGAAGTTCAATGTGGTTGATATTGAACTTCCTGTGGAAAGACTCTCTGGCAGCAAAGGAGTTCTCTAAGGACAGGCTGCTATATATACTGGCAGTAAGCTGCCCTATTTGGCCAGGCAGAGGGATTGCAAATGTATAGCCATTCTGAACTATTTTAGTTCAAAGCCATTTTTACAGTTAGAAGGAATTGGACATTCTGAAGATGGAATAATTGATGATAGTTTTCTGCAGAAGAATATTCAGTAGCATGTTTCAGAGTTAGAGCTAATTCTCAGCTCTTTGAGAGAAGGATGAGACCAAAAGCTGTTGGAAAATTTCCACGTCAGACATCAAAGGGCTCCATCATGCCCCAAGGTCTGAATGATAAATACAGTCAGAAGCAAGACGTTAGGCTAGCAGGATATTTTGAGCCTGGTGTAGATAATCTAACTGATATCAGTTACATTAGTAAGAGTACAACACCACTGACATGCACATAATTGATTTTAAAATGCATTTTTTCTCTCATTGGTTGAGTGAAACACTTTGGAAGGGGCTTGGGGCTTTGCATTTGAACATGTAAATCCTCAGGCAATGATGAGTTTTGTTTGATGCTGTTTATTTAGTTTATTTATCCTCTTCTACTTAAGTGCAGACCCTGTGAAGTCCCTTGAGCTGCTGCATATTCTTTAGAGAATAGGTGGTAAAAGAATTCTGTAATAATACCAGCGTTTAAATCACATAGCTGTGATTTAAAAGTGCTTTGGACTCTGTTTTTCAGCGTCATAAATGCAGTCTCACAGCTATGGTTTTATCACAGAGGAGACCTCTGCATGAGCAGAAGGGTGTGAGAATGGAGATGTGACTCCAGATGCTGAGGCTGAGGCCACTTTCATCACTGCTGATGCTTACCTGCACGATCCCTTTGCACGGAACAGCAGCAGCACTCGTACTGCTCCCAGCAGCTAGGGGTTGATAACAGCTTTTAACTGATCCAGTCTAAACTTCATTTTCATAAAGCTCATATCTGAGCAAAGAAAGATCCCACAGTGGGTAGTCTTGTGACACATACCCTGTGACAAAAGTGTGCCTGTAGAAAAGTAAAACTTCATGCTAGACATGGCAGGAAGAGAACAATCCTAAAGAAACAGAGTGGGCAGTCTTTTTTGAGACACTGCGTGAAAGAATACTTTGCAAAACCTTTTTCGAAACCAAGAGAGTATGTACATTTAGAAAATTACATCAATTAAAATTCAAATAAAAAGATCTTACAAATGAATTTAATTTTATTTTTTTTAGTTTCCTTAGAATCATAACCTATCAGTAACCTATCATCGCAGTTTCAAGAAGGGGAGTCTGAAACTGAACACTTTCTTTGACATAGCCAAATGCAAAAAACATCAACTAATGAAGCCTCTCTCCTCTAAGGATCTTACACCAAGTTGACCTAATTCCTACAGTAACAATTGTTGTGTTTAGAGGTCAATAACTCTTACCTACTTTCTGGAAATCATTTATAATCTCAGCAACAAAAACAGATATGTTTAAAGTAGTTTGCATGCCTTCAATGTACTCATAAATTGCTAACTTCCTTTTTCTTTTACTTGAAGCACGTAAAATCTCTTTCTAGTTTGTTTTTATTAAATTAAATTTGTTATTGATAGGAACTTTGTTCCTGCACTTTAAGTTGCCTTATTTCCTGACTACTTAGCAGAAATAAAACATACTATTCTTCTGAGAACATCATTAAGCTTTTATTATTTATTTATTTATTTAAAATTGCACTCGTGAACTTAAACAAAGATAAATCTAGAATTACTAAAATTAATTTTTCATTGGAATGCTTTCTGGTATGATTTCTATTAATTTAATCATAAAATATGTAACATCAAACTTCAAATCTGCATTGTTCAGCAATTGTAAAGCAATTAAAAATTGCCACAGAACAAATATTACATGCAGTTATAAATATTCCTTTAGAAGGCGATGTGTTTATAGAAAGGCAGAAGATACTGGCTTCACAACTAATCTCAGGCATCCCAATGATCAGAGATGCTGATTTCTAACACATTTTAAATGTGAAAACTGCAAATCACATCGCTGGAAATAAAATATCTAACTCAGAATTTACTTTTACTTCATTTTGCTTCCTTTATTTTGTCTAGCAACAATAGCCCAGCCTGTAAGAAAAGGATATATCCTAAGGATGAATCTCCTGAGACCCCTTTGAGTAAAATCTCTTCTAACTCAGGCCAAACCAGACCAGAGTGGGTTTTCTCGGCCTGAAGACAGATAGAACGGGGACAATCCTCTTCCAACAGAGGCAAACAATCCAACTCATGCTCAGGCTCAGGGATGGAGACAGGAGGGTCACCAATGGTTCCAAAATCCCTACACCAGGGAGGATGTGCCATGAAACTGCGCACCATGCTGCGCGTGTGGCATGTGCCTCTAACAGAATCAGCTGTGTCAATGCTCTGTGATCTGAGATGTGATGGCATGAAATCACAGCCAGACATCACAGAATATTCTCAGTTAGAAGGGACTGAGCAGGATGGAGTCCAGCTCTTAAGTGAATGACCCATACAGGGATCAAACCCAAAATGATGCTATCTGGAAGCCGAGTGGAAAAGTGAGAACACGGCTCTCTGATGTGCAGCTCCTAACACAGGTGCATATTAGTGGGATTGCTTTTCTATTTGGCTACCTGTCTCAGAGTCCAGAATTCAGAGACAGAGCATGATGGTGTACCCACAACTACTCCAGATATGTATATAGCATTTCAGTATCTCACACCACGTTTCCTGCTGCACAGCAATAATTTTATGCCTTTTTAGTAACACATATATGTGGCCAGCACTGCAATGTAAGTAGAGTAATGCTTTGGTTTTACTTCAGAACTGAGTTAATTTGTGATTTAATAACTTTTTAAAATCTTCCCAAGCTGGCTCCAACCTTCAGTAGCTCTTAGGCTTTAGTAATCTGGGTGGACAGCTTTATATCCCCGGTGTCTCTTCCTACAGAGACACTGACAGGGCTGGCAAGACCCTGGGAAGAAACACAGGCACAACCAAGATTCAGGCTAACATTCTTTCTTTCATTCTATTAGGCCTGGGCCAGCAGCTGTTATCTCTGAGCAACTTCATACTCAGAAGAAGCTCTGTCCTGCTTTGACTGGCACCAGCAATGACCCAGCTGACACATCAGCAGACAAACCTGCCGTAACCACCTCCGCCTGCTTTCGCTGCACAAACTCTTTGCTGTCAAGAGCATCTGCTGCCTCTGTAGAGTTTTTTGCATATTTTATTGCTGGGTTTGGCAAACAGCATACGTGCAATGGATTAGGGAACTCTGTTGCGTGCTAGAGATCGGTTTTTAAAAAAGAGATATTTGAAGATGCATAGTGCCTGCCCCATTATTAGCTTTTAGCAGTCGACAATTTATATCTCAAGCTATAATTGATGACTCCTGTAAAGCTAATAATTAATATGAGCCAAATTCACTGCTTCTAAAATTGAGTCTGTTAGATATTTCATCAGGTCTTGTACATGACCTCTGAAGGATAAATTTATCCTCCCAAATCTTCCCTGCCACTTATTCATATTATTCATTATTTGTATTATTTATTACAAGTATATGTGAGTGACAGCTGGATATTAGGTGTTGTCCCAGCTTTGAAAGACAGATGCTCTGAGGAATGTATTTGGACTCTGTGGAGCTCAGAGTCAAAAAAGAGACAAATTGCTGGGGCAAAATTAATAAACAGTGGGAATTTAAAACATACATATGTACATGTGTATGTATATGAATCAGCTAGTTCTGTGGAGGCTGCAGAACATTGTAATGCATTTTGTTTAAACAGGTGAAAAATGGTTTAGAAATATAATTATTCTATTCCCAAGTAGGGCTGTTTTTCATTTCTGTTGTTATTGCCTTTAGTATGCATTCAGTCCTTAGGGAAAATTGTATCTGAGCTGCTGCATTTTCATGTGTGGAAATAATGAACTAGTTTGAGCATGTTGCTGGAGTAAGGTTTGGTTTTAATGTGATCCTTAACATGAAAAAATCTCCAGTTCTAATTGTACCTTTAAAAGTCTTAAAATTTGCAATAAATTAATTTGGAATTTGAAGCAACACAAAGTAGAAAAAAAATTCCAAAGTCTTAGATTTTTATTCATTAACTTTGTGAGAGAATAGATTCAAAAACACTAATCCAGGAGCACTTTATTTGATTCTGCCTGCACTTTTATATGTGGTCTCTTCACACTTAGCAGCACTTGATCAACTTCCATTTGCATCGGGTAACATTAAGATAAATTTCCAAGCCATTCTTTAGTCACATGGTTTTTCCATGTACAGTTAATAAACACATAGACAGAATTGGCTTGCCTTTTTTTTTTTTTCCTCTCTGTTGCCTGTGTTGGACTTTTCTGTTGGACTTTTCCTTCAGGTGCTTCTGCTGTTAACAACATTATTCTGAGCCCTAGTGGTTTTTGCTTTTCTGTGTGACTACACTTCTTTCTCTTATTGTCACATATTGCCACTGCTCACGTCTCTCTCTTTTTTTTTTTTTTTGTTTGTTTGTTTTTTGTTTGTTTGTTTTTTTTTGTTTTTGTTTTCCTTAGCTTGGACATATGACCAGAAAGAAATTACAAAAAAATTAAGACAAAGTTCCTTTTATGTTCTGCTTTGATTATCCATTGCTTGAAACCATGTAGACCAAATAGTGATCTCTTAAACCTCCAAAATAAGTCTTCAATGATGCTTTTTTAGAGCACAGGTCTGCCAAATCTGACCCATGAAAACTATGTCCTTGCTTAATGGCTATTTCAATGTAAGATGTTACTTATCCTTCCATTAACCACCAAATAAGTTTCAGTCCAGATCCATGTAAGGGTATTGGTCATCTGCTTAAACACAAATCAGTCAAGACAACAGGCAGGCAGAAGATTCTGAAAGTTAGCTATTCAGAAATGCCAAGGAGAGGGTAGTGTTTAATACCTCAACTAAATACAGCCCTAAATTTACTGCATTTATGAGATAGAAGTTCACAGCCAGCAAGGCTTTCACAGACTTGGATTCCTAATGAAACTCTTTGTAATAACAATTTCACAGTTGAGAAGCAGAAGTTTACAGTGCTTTAAATGATCTAAAGATCATTTTTCCCTCTCCCATATACTCTCTCTTTAGGGTTTCTACTTTCATTGCTAGCCCTAATTTTCCTGTGCACTTCTTTATGATTTCTTCATAAATATAACAAGAGCATTTCCTTTTGTGGAAAGTTCAATAAGTAATTCATTCTGAGCACATTGTTCTGTGACTGTAGAAGTTTGTGTGCAGCCATACAATGCTGGGATTAAGCCATTTATTCTTTTCATAAGTGAGTGCCAGGTGACATTAATTTCTGTCAGAGACTGAGAAAATAGACAAGTCATGGAATGCCTATACCCCATCCAGCTCTTAAGTCTGGCAGAATTACGTAGGTCCTCTTCATTGCTCAGGGATTGATCTCATTTGTCTTGACCAATGGCCCCATAATCCTTTAGTGATATGTTTGCTGAGTCAAAATATCCTTAAACAGCCTAGAATTTGTCTAGACAATGCTATAATGCTGTAAAATTTAAACAGTGTTAAAACATATAATGGAAAATAAAACTTGTCTATGCTTTCAAATCAAATCTAAAATGATTCTGTATGCTGATTTTTGCATGCTGCCAAAGTATTTTTAACAGAACATTATTACTATGGCCTCTGTTGACCTCAACATCCTTTCATTTCATTCCACATGAAATCTAGACAGCCTTCTCCATAAAGGCACATTTTAAGTTTGAATCTCAGACACACCCTTGCATCTTCTCTACAGACCTCAACCAGATCTATAGAAAGTGATAGGTAGTTCCATCTCTTTTGTATTTATGCAGATAGTTTTTCTGTTCCTTACAAATGCAGAAGCACCTTCATCCTATTCCCAAAGCTTTAGGTGACATCAGTCCAAACCTCACGGGCTTGCTGTGTGATTATTTTCTCACAGAGAACAAACTCTCAGCTGTTATTCAGTCATGGTATTATACCAGTGCTCAAACTTGGTGTGCAGTTTTAAGCTCAGAACACCTAATTTCACAAAGGGAAATGTACAGCTAATAACTAAGAGCTTCATGCTAAATGGGAGCACATCTCCATGGCTGAGCCAGGAACTCAAAGGACTCTGGGCATTAGGCATAACTTATCCAGCCCAGTGGTTTTCCGCTTTCTCCAGCACAAACCAGTTGTGCTCCACACCCTTCCCCAGCCCTGCTGCCCTTCTCAGGACAGGTTCCAGCCCCTCAACATCCTTCTTGCCCAAAACTGGACACAGGATTTGAGGTGCAGCCTCACCTGTGCCCAGTACAGGGGGGTGGTCACTGCCCTGGTCTTTTTTATTTCTGAAATCTAAGTCAGAAACACATTCCCAGACATTAAACAACTATTGTTTCTCATTGATGGATTCTGTTGGATGACTCACTCCTTTTGACAGTTTTAACACTTAAATAAAATACTCTTCATGAAGCTGTAACAAGAAGACTGGCATGTTGCATTACCCTTTTTCCACCCATAACAAGATGCAAGATACTTTATAATTGTCATTGTTTTTCTTCTGCCACATGACTTGTCCCATCAACTGTACATTGATACTTTTTGGTTACTGTCAACATTTTTTCTTTCCAGGTTTCTGCTTATACATATTTTATTTGTGTTTCACATTACAGTCTCTTCAGTACAAGAGCCTGCATTATTTCACAGTGAATAATCTTGCTTCTCTTCAGGACATGGTGCTAACCTTCCCAATGCCTCTCTTTTATATGTCAGTCTTCACTGATGCTTGCTGCATTTGTCAGTTATTAATGAAGACGGAGGGTAAAACCTGACATAATATTGATTTTTCTAAGTGATTTGCTTGAAATGTGTCCAATTTGATTCATGGATGGTTCATGTTTTTCTTGTTTACTTGTCAACAAATGATGACCAATCATTTTTCTTCCTTTCCACTTAGCCATCTTGTGAATTACAGTAAGGCCAGTGTGCTGGAGCCAAGGATATCTAACTCCTTTCTTTCGGCAGGTGTACCTGTTTAATAGCCATAAGGACAGTTTCTCCCCTATTAGAATAAAGTGGCATTGACTGTAAGTTGGTCTGCCTGTGTGATGCACAAACTAAATCATAGGGGGGTGCAGTCACTACCAGAATACCTGGACAATTGTTGCCAGATTCCAGAGACATTTCCATCCCTAACAGCAGTCGTGGAGCCCAGGTAAGTTAGGAGGCTCTTGCTATAATGGCTGTATCTCCACCAATACAACAAAAATAACCCACAGTAATATTTCTAAGCTATAACTATGAATTATTTATCATGGCCACAGTGAGTAGGGTGGGTAACATATAAGTTAACAGACACTATTTTTAGTGTCTTGTCTATTCCTGTAACATATCTAAAAAGATCTCTAACAAATTAGGATGTTTTCAGGGCATACATTTTGCCAGACTTTCACACTGAATTCAATAAATCTTCATAAAAATTTACCATGCTTTCATTTGCTCTGTTAGATTTTGATAATAACTGACTCCAGCAAATAACATCATTTCCTGAATCTAATTGTTTTTTGTGAATCAGTAATTGCCTCTTATTAATAAGTAGGTTTTATATTTTATTAATCAATTACTATTTTTTTTAACTTCACAGTTTGCATGCTTTTTGCATCCTGTTCTGAAATATCTGGGTTGGATTCAGCAAGTTCTGTTAGTCCTTGGAAGGATGATCAAAATGAACTTCTATTTCATCAAGATTTTAATGGACCAAAAAAGACATTTTATTTTTAACTCAGCGTGTATTTGGAAGCAGGTAAAAGCAGTGTAAATTCAGAGATAGGAGGAGGTGTGTTTGTCAGAAATTATAAATTGAACAGAAGAGGAACATTTCTGTGCTGTGCAAAATCAAAGGTCATCATGACTTCAGTACTTGGAGATGGAGCTTAGAAAAGAGGCTAGTTATTAAAATAGATTAAACATCTGGGAAATAATTCTGTATTACAGAAAAGGGGAATGACAGAATGATTATTTCCTCCACTAAGTAGCTCCTCCAGTTTCTTTGGGGAGTTAACATGAATAAATACGATATTAGATTTTAGTACCATATTCAGATTCCACCATGTAATGAAAAGAAGGCCAGTGGTGTCCTGGGCTGCCCTAGGAGAAGTGTGGCCAACAGGTCAAGCAAGGTGAGCCATTTCTTCTGTTTAGCACTGCTGGGGTCACAGCTGCAGTGCTGAGTCCAGATCAGGACGCCCCAGCACAGACCAGACACTGAGAAGAGTTGGGCTGGGGATTCCAGCAAAAGGCATGGAGACATTAAGAGGTTGGAGGATCTTCTATGAGGAAAGGCTGAGAAAGCTGGGACTGTTCACCCTGGAGAAGAAGAGGCTCAGGGGATCTAACCAATGCACATAAACTCCTGCAGGGAGGGTGCAAGGAGGATGGATCCAGGCTCTTTGCAGAGGTGCCCAGTGACAGCACCAGGAGTGATGGGCACACATTGAAACACAGGAAGTTCCCTCTGAACATCAGGAAACTACTTTTCCTTGTGAGGGTGACTGAGCACAGCACAGGCTGCCCAGAGGGATGGTGGTGTCTCCATCCTGGGAGACACCAAAAAATATCTGGACATGGCCCCAGGAAACTGGGTCTGTGTGGCCCTACTGGATCAATGAGGTTGGACCAGACAGTCATCAGAAGACCCTTTCACTTCCATTGTTCTGTACTTCTGTCCACAACACATTTAAGCACTTTAGGCAGCTGAGATAAAAGTTTTTAATGTAACAGATCTTCTGGATGCTTCTCATTCCTTGTAATAGGAAGAGAAATCCGCAAAGAAATCTGTCATCCTGACTGGGATATAGGTTCTTTGCATGTATTTGTACTCCAAACTATTTGTGTGTTTCTACCTCTGAGCTACAAAAAAGCCTCAAACCAAACCAAAGCAAAAAAACCCACCAAAAACCAAACAAAAAAACCTGCAAACAAACACAAAAAAACCCCGCCAAAACCAAACCAACCAAACAGAAAAACTGCACGGGCTTTGTTTGAATTCTTTGGTTGTACAAAATCACACTAGCATCCTGCAGTCTTAAGACCAGCAAGTTTTTGTAAGCTTTTGCTACATTGCCTTCCAACAGACTGTAACTACCCAATAGGTCAAAAGTCCACTTCTGCCACTCGTGCACATAAGTTAGTGTTATGGGACTACAAGAGTGAGAAGAATCCCAGCAACAGAAAACAGACTTTGGTACTGGTGTTTAGGTTTTGTTTTCCAGATCATTTGGAGACGTTTTTGTGTGTAAGTCCCAAGATGCTGAAGCTTCTGTTTATTAGTGCTGTTCACTCTGAGATTTTGATAATACCATTTGCTTTTTTAATGGCAATTCTATAGCCCAGTTTGTATTTTCAGATTTGATTTTCAATAAGAACACTTTTCAGGCCACAGGTTGAAAGATTTTTCTTTTTAAGCTTGTAATACAAGGTGCCCTCTGACACACAGAGAAGCAACAAAAGTAATGCACGTAATTATTTTCTGAAATGAGAGAATAATTCTGATTATTTGAAGTTGGTTATTTTTCTCATTGTCAAGAATGCTATTCGTCAGCAATAACAGTTTTTAATATAGCTTACAAAAAACAGTTTAGCTACATTTGTTTTTTTTTTAAATAACTCTTTTAGATTGGAATTATCAGTCTGTTTTTTTTAAGCTATAATTTCAGCATAGCAGTTAAAGAAAGTGAATCATACCAGGAGCAAACACAGGGTCACTTACATACATATTGATTTTCCACTTCCCGTGTAACAGTCACCTTATTCCAAGAATAGTAGATGCAGCTTTCAAGGACAAGTTGAGTTGTGTGAGAACAAAACTCTTACCCTGTGTATTACTCATGACTTAGTTCAGTGTCTACAGGACCTACAGAAAAAAGCATGGGCACGTAAGGGCCTTATTCGACATTCAATGAAGCCACAAAAAAGATTTCATCAATTCAGTTGGTTTATAGCAAATTGTTCCCAAATACTTGATATCACTCCAACATGCATCAGATTTACAGCGTCTGCTTTGTCTCAGTAAATGCTTCAAAGTCCAGGTAGAAAAAGAGAACAGAATGCCTAGAGAAGCATGGATTACATTTTTATTACAAGGCATGGGAATTATACTGTAGCTATTCATTAATAAGAACAAAGGCCAGCAACCTGATTACTACAGCCTATTGGCAGGCTTCTTACCTTTAATTTTAGTTATCATACTATGATTTTAAATGTTATTAATGCTGGAATTATTCTCATTCATATGGTGCACAATTACTTGTATAAATAATGACATTTACAGGTGTTGTAGAGTACCTTCCCATAATGATAATTTAAGGCCACTTTAATAGCAGTATACTCATTCATTGCAGGCCAGAACTGAACAAGGAATGAAAATTAGAAAAATAAAAATTCCTTTCTGTGTAGCTTATTTTGTGCCTATTAGCTTCCTTTAAGTCCTAACTGATCTGCATGGAAAAATTGCTAAAGTTCTGAAAAGTGAACTAATTCTTTCTGGAAGATCCTGTATTTTGAACATCTGTTCATAGAATGAATCGAATTGTATAAACTTTAAAGACATACGAAATCCTGAAGCAAGGACAGACATTCCTGTTTACTATGCAAAGGTTATGTGTATTTGTCAACTTGTCAGGGTGGCAGAAAAGTCCTTTCAAAGGGGGATATAACTTCAACAGATGTAGTTCAAGAATAGAATAGAGTTCTAATGCACATATTTTTAAGTACTTCAGCTTCGTACTACCCTTAGAACTCTTCCTGTTGTTGAATCTGTATCTCCATTCTAATGCAAACACACTTTTTTATTTGTTGGTTTTGAATCTCCTGTGCATACACAACAATCAGCTTCTCCCATCCCCACTCCATAACCCTGATTCCTACAGTCTTTCCCCAGCTGTGAAGACTGAGAAAATCAGTTCAGAGGTAGTTTATGTGCACTAGTTTGCACATACCTGTTGATATGACATTTGACTGTTTTGCAGTGACATGATGTTGATGACTCAAGCACAACAGCTGACTGTTAGTAAATACAAGTTAATTTCTGCACAACTCATTGCTTGGCAGTGCAGCCAATTATTTCTACTTCTGCACACAATCTGCTTCCTCTTTCTCTTATCAAGGTAATTCTGTGTTCTTGTATTGCAGAGAATCACATTTAATATCAGCTGAAAATTGTAGCACACCTTTTCTCCATCAGCCAAATAACTAATGGAAACAGCACCAGATTCAGGACAGGGTCCATGTGATCTCACTTGAAGCACACCTCTGTTCTCACTCTCTGAGAAGCAAATCAGCTCTAATAGCAACTGTGCCACTGTATGTTATATTGTAATTCTTGTTACTCATCCATTTGTATTTTGGAGTTTTTCCAGTTTCTCTCTTTTTCACTCTGCTAAAAATTGTGTGCTCTTCCATTGTATCCAACAGGTTGTCTTCCTCCTTTGCATTCCTGACTGCCCCACAGTTACTGATCACAGCCAAGCCCAGAAGAGTCTCAGCCACAACTGAAATTATCTGATAAAACTGTGTTGTTCATGTGGCGCCTAACACAGCAGGAAAACCTTAAAGATGCTATAAAAAAAACAATGCTCTGAGATTGACTTAAGGCTCTAAGTTATGTTCCTCCAAACAGAAAATGATAGGGTGTAATTAACCCCTTCCAAAATCATCTGCCTAATTATCTGAAGCTACCATAGGTTAATCCAAAATTTTAGGGCACCCTATGGTTATTAGGGTGTCCAAAACTTTTTTTGTATTTGGGTTTATAGCACAAAATATAGCACAAAAAATGGTTCTCTGAATTTACACCTGAAGTTTCATGCAGGAATTTTTCAAAACATAAAATCTCACCATCAAAGGAAATTGTAATACGTTTGTAAAAATGTAATAATTTTTGGAGGGTGAAAGAAGTCTTGAGTATTACACATTTTTCCATTCTTTAATCCTTCAAAAAAAGCTAATGTGGTGGATCAATCATGATAAAAGCAATGCTTTTGCCTTTAACCTTTTAACACCCTGTGACTTAGTAATGACATGCAAAAATTCAGCCACTCTGGTTTCCTTTTTTTGCTGCAGAACTGATTGAAATTTGTCCTAAATCAGTTTTTAGTTTAGGACTTACAGCATAGATGTTCAATTTTTTAAACAAAATACACCTCAAAACAAGGTTTTATTTTAATTAATGGCTTAATTTTATTATTATTCTATACAATGTTGTCACAGAAAATAGCTCTACTGGTACAGGTGGTGATACAAAACCCTCTCCCCCAAAATTATTATAGCATTTCATTTACTCTCTGCAAGAATAATGAAACAAAAACAAGAAAATCAGATGTTCATAAGCATTAGAGAAAACTGGTCTGGCCAGCTCCACTTTTCAGGAACACACCAGCATCATCAAAAAAGAGAGGTTCATACCTTACTTGCCTTCCAGAATTATAGCCCAAGGGAAGACTTTCAATAAAATATTTGTATATAAAAGTCATAATGTCCCTGGCAGAAGTTAGGCTGACACGTACTGTGGGGGGAATGTTATAGATGTATGGTCAATTCATGCTCTAAGTAAATATGTGTACGTATAAAATATTACATTGATCCACCACATGCCCTTGACCACTCCGGCCCGGAGCATAGTCCCATTCCTATTCAATCAGTTCTGGAACATGCTAAAGATAATATCAAGTCTTTAGTCTAAGAATGGAGTCTTCCCGGGCCAAGCCATACAGACATCGAGGCACGCCTTTTGCATCCATATGGACTCGGTTATCCATGTGAAAAGAACATCCAGGAAGAACCTAAATGGTTGTAGAAGCACCAGGACTGGCTTTTGCATCCCTAGGTTCGAACTCTACCTATGAACAAACACAAGGGACATCCTGTGTTATGCAGGCCTCGGGGAGAATACAGGGTATATAAGCAGGCAGTACGAAGCAATCAGGGTGAACCTCCAGGGAGACGCTGGCACTCTGTCAGTCGGATCCAGGTTCACCCAGCGCCAAATTCCAGAGTTGACGCTGTCTTGGCTGTGGTGTTTTTTTTTTTTTTTCAATTTGTAATTAATAAATCTTTGTCAATTTTTTTTAAATTTGGCTGCGGAGCCAATCATTTATAACAGGAAGAAACTAAAAAAGTTGCTTTCCATCTCACACTACAGACAAGAAGGTGTACAGAGGATAGAGGACCTATGTATACCACAATTTGAGGAATATCTGGAGGAAAACAGAGCATCAGAGCAATTCTGGACAGCTTTAAGAAGCCAAAGCTAAACAAGCTTATACCCAGATCCTATTTCCAATTGAAATAAGACTCAGTGAAAATGAAGTATAGACAAACACGATTCAGTAGGGCAGTTTTCTGTGCAACTATTTTTGCTTTCTGCACTGACATTTCATGATCTGTACTATAGAAGCTTGCATGGAGAATACTATGTAATATGCTATACAGGATATGGAAAATCAAAGCGCTTTCACCAGTAGCTTTTACTATGAAAGAACAAAGGGGTAATAAAACAGGGTATTTAAGTAAAGATGTATTGGGTTAGTTTAATTTTTATTGGAACTTTCCATGGTAGAATGTAGATCGCAAGGCTTCTGGTTATGGAAAATAGTAACATTCTTCAAATTTGAATATATAAAATTACACTTCCTTTTGTGACAAGTTATTTTAAAGGCCTCAACAGTACAGAGGAGTTGGGCTAGAAGCTTTTCTGTCATTCATTTAATCATGAGGAATTTACATATGGTGGCACAGTAAATTACTTAAGAGAGGCAGAAATTCATAGGAAGTTACCGAGTTCCTGTGCTGTTTAAGTAAATAGGTAACTACAATACTTTGAGCGGTGGTATACATGCTTTAAAGTTAATTCTATCTGAATTAGTTTAGGAGACTGTTGATGAAGACAGAGAGTCAACTGCTATTTTTATCCCTGTATATAAGGGGAACTCAGAATTTGCTGCACTAGAGTCAAGACAGGAGAATGTTTCTCTTTTCAAACTGACTTTAATTAGGAAATGTTTGTCTTTCTGACATGAAGAAGTAATAAGTTGAAATTAACTGCTAAATTCCTGGATTTGGAGCATATTAAATTCAACCAGTTCAGCAAAGCAAATGGAAAACTCAAGATACAATTTCAAGTCCCGTGGATATCAAAGGATTTTCCTGTCTTACTTCCCTTCCTCCCCTCCTCAGTTAAAGACTTCTAATGCTCAGCTTTTTACATCTTTGCCAGGATATCACTTGCTGAGATGTCCGGGGCATGTTCCTTTCAATATATTTAGAACACTGTTTTTGATAGCTGCTGGTAGGTGACACTCAGAGGAGGGTTTTGTGATTCTGTAGGGCACCTGGACGAGCAGTGCTGCAGCAGCCAGGTTTCCAAGCAAATATCTAGATATAGTTATTACATTGCTGTCCACTTTTCTTTTTCTTTTTTTTTTTAATGACAAACCAGCATATTGCCATCTGTCTTTATAAACAGATGGGGGGGGGGATGAATTAGCTGTGTGACATTTGAGTGTGATAGATTCTCTTCACAAATATTCTTCAAGAAGCCTGTAGCTGAGTTTAGATCAACTAGAGAAGAGCCATATGGCTCTCTTATTGAATCACCAATGGCTGTAAAAGGAATTGTGACTTGCTGGTACATACTTGACTGAGCACTGTTATTATTTGTTATTTGCCATCACTCTTGTAGATTTTCAGTCAGGTCATATCAGATTTATGGATTTTCTATCATGGTTCTAATGTGTTGTTATTTATTTATATAAGATTCAGAGTATGCAAAGAGAAAGTTTGTGTGGAACAAACTTGTTTCCATTTTTATGAAAAGGAGTATACTTTTGATCTTCTCTATGATATTAAAGTTTGTAAATCACTGGCTTTAATTATATTGTGTTAGCTACAGTGACATGTTTCAATTTTACTTACCTTTCTTTTTAGCCATATTTCTAGTTGTCTGCATTTACTCTGCTGTCAAAGCAGCACCAAGAAAGCAGACCCATTCTGTATTCATAAGAGGATATAAATTTGCAATTAGTAAAATAGAAAGAGAAATGCATAGACATTCAATTATCACACTTTTAATGCTTGTGGCTTCAGTAGAACAACCTCCGTGCTATTCTTCCTCTACTGATGGCCCCTGCTTCCTGCCCCAGCTCCCTGAAGGAACTTTGAAATGTTTGTTTTGTCCAGTCTGTCGTGTTTGCCTGAAACCACCCTCCCCACTTCTCACCACGAGAGAACCGTGAAGTGGGGCCCTCAGTTTCCATTGAGAATGAGTGCAAAGTTTGCCCTCCCCGGAATCTGAGACCTTCACAGTCAATCAAATCCTTAGCAGACCGGGTATCTCCTAATTTTTACTGAACTTCCTCCTCAGATCCCGGCTCCATCTCCTGTCTTCTCCCTGTTCAAGTACGGCACAGTGGGCGGACAGCCTTCTCCGCAGCTCCTGCCATATGGGCAGAGCTTCTTGTGCCTCTTCCCTGCATTTCATCAGAGCTACCTCCACTGAGGAAAAAACCCCAAACACCCTTTTATAAATGTATTTATTGTTCTCTCTGTTGCCAAAATGTGTTTGTTTTTCTTAGCATCTCTTTTTTTTTCCCCCCACTTTTGATGTGAGAATAGTTTATTTAAATCTAGGAAATACATTTCAGTTTATTTCATATATATAGTTGTCCTGAAGGAGAAATGGATTTGTACATGCCATGCTACATTGCTCATTCTTATGCTTTGTTTTGCAAGTAATTAATCTTCCAGTGATTGTTTTGTAAACCTTGCCTATTATCTATCATTCTGGATCTTTTTTCCTCTGTTTCTTCTCTTTGCCTCTCTGTTATCTGTGCATTTTGTGACCAAAGGAACTAATTAAGTAACTGCAACTGCTTATACTTCTGTTAAACACTTAGAATATTTTTAGTTGTGAGTCTGGTTTCAGAGGTCTTCAGTAAACTTAGTTAAGATCTTACTAGGCTCAATAATATGCCTTTTATAGTTTTTCAAAGTAGAATAGTCACCTTCAACTCATTGCATATTTTTCTTTAAAAGTTCTAGGCCAGATTCTGGACACAGAAAACATGTAACAATATCAACATCTGAGTAATTATACTCTCACATCTGCGTAGTTACACTTTTCTCAGGTTTTCCCTCAAGCCATACATAATCACAAATAGTTAGGTAATGGACTTCTTTCTTGAAAATTGATAGCTTTGGAAACTGATTTCAGTTGGAACAAAATACTCCTGCTTTATTTAGAGCACTTTGAACTGAAATACATACACAATACTGCTCAAAACCAAAATTATAAAGTTCAGGAAACCATAAATAATGTTTGCTGGAGCTAGTCAGAATGATTCAGTAATATTGTTTACATATGAAAGTGTTTTTTCTTATGATGCAATTTTTCTTTAGCATGGATAGATTATTTTGCTGATATGCAAAAGATTGCATATGGAAATTTTATTTCCACAAGCTTTAAGCTATGCATGTTTTATATTTAAATAGGGTATGTAGGCTTCAAGTTCCTCTAAATTTGAACAAGCACTTTTTGAACTTTCTAAATTTATAACTCTAATTCTGAATATGCAAGCACCAAAAAATCCTCTAGGACTCTTTTTTTAAAAAAATCAAACATGATTATACCGTGACCTCCACTACTAGTTGTCTAATCCAGTCATCCAGGAGAGTGCTGTGTTCTCTCTTATGAGTCATCATGTCAGCTGTAGCCAGAATGCAAGAGCAGTTAACAATGCTGAGCATCTTTTAGAAGGCATTTTTACATGTTGTAGGCTCAATCTGGTAGAAGACTAATATCTGTCTGTTCATATGCAAAATATTCTCTTTCAGCTCTTTGAAGAGACTCTTGAAAAACTACACCAGTTACTGTTTTGCAAGGAAACATGAAAAGATGCTTAAGGATGACTGCTCTTTAATTTTTTGGTGCTTTTGGTGCTTTTGGTCTTACAATTTACCTGATTTCCCTCTGTGTTTCCAATGGAACAAATTTTTTCCCCATAACAACAACAGTTAACTGAGGTAATTTCAAAAGAAATATTTTTGTGAGCCTAGAAACTGGAATGGAGACTGATTTCCATTACCAACAAGCATAAGCATCATCTAATCTCCCTCTGAGCCTTTCTTTCACTTTTTCACACATGCATAACATGGTTTTATTGGACAAACTAATTTTCAATAGCTTATGCCAACAAAATTCATGAGCTGCAAGATTTGATGCTTCTGTTTCACAATAATTACCTCCTGTAGGAAGCCTCAAATTACTAAGCCAAATTTTTTTCAGCTCTGCCCACAAAGATCTGAAAACACACTTCTCTGGTTTTGTAAAAAAATCCTTGAATTTAATGAAAGGTTTCTATTTCTTTGTTATTCTCTGAAATGTATTCAGCTGACGGCAAAATTGTTGCATGCTTCATGCAGAAAATTGTGGTTATTTTCAGGTGAGGAGGTATTCTGATTTATTCACTAGAGTTTAACTATGATTTTCTGTGGACTCAGAGAAGATGTGAGTTTTAAGGATGAGGGCATGTAGTATGGGAAGCATTAAGGGAGGAGAGCCACAGACACAAAGAGAGCAGAGTGCTCTGTGGTATCAGCAGTGGCTGAGGGGTGCTCACAGCTGAGATCTCCCCTTTGCAATGCTGGCTGCAGTTCATCTGGTAGATGGGATTTGTTTTAAATAAAAAACAGAGGTAGTTGCAATTAAAGGAATGGTTTCTGAGCCACGATGAGCAAGGACCCTGGTTAGTGCCATTGGCTAGTTTGGTTCTGGTTCAAACATCACCTCTTTTGCTGTAAAATGGTTACAGCTTAGGTGACCTATTTTAGATTTTCTTTGAGGGAGACACTGCTCTGGATTTCAAATGCCCAGAGAATTCAGTTGCATTTTTAATAGAGGATCACGTTATATTATTCAAAAATAACACTAATTTAGTGAAGTTTGTCTTACCTAAGCAATTAACTGCTTGTTTCTTTTTGTTCTGCTGGTATTCACAATGGTGGATGGACAGAGTGGAATAAAACCACTGTTACACCCACTGCTGCCCAGAAAGAGTGTTCACATGCATTTTCCAAAATCCTTTCATCCTTGCTAACTCTCCTGGCAATCAACATTGGACCTCTGCTGACCACAAGAGTATAGGCTGGTATATTGTGCTCCTTACAGTATTATTTGGAGTGTCCATTCCAATCAGAGTGTCTCTGTGGTGGCAAGAGTACAAGCCCAGAGGATGAGAAACATGCATATGTATATGGAACATCAGATTTACGTGTTAAAATCTTCCTACAGAGTTCCAGGATCAGTTCATTGGAAAGAGCTGTTGTGTTTTCATAACATATTAAATCCTTAAGGTTTAGCTAAGTCCAAAATAAGTTATTAATTACATATGGAGGTAGTGGGAAGCATTCAGGTCAAGCACAGGAGTTATGAACATCTTTTAAGTGGCTCGTTTTTCTGAGAAGAAGGGCTAAACTCTTATCTTCTTGGATAAATGAATTGTAAGTCTGCTTAGGGATAATTTTTCATTTAAATTATCCCAAAGATTGGTCTGCATTGCAAAGAAATTACACATTCTCCTGTCCTGGTCTGCCTTCTGTAAGTACAGCCCATAGTTTTAAATCTTGAGGAAAAACAGTTAGGAATTTCTGAAACACCTGCCAGTCTCATATGAGGAACAACAAACTCAGAGTCAACCAAATTAGATAATTTCCCTTTGTGGTCCGAGATTTTAGGAACATTGCAAACAGATTGTCTGGGTGTTTAAAGCTACTACCCACTGAGGCAGGTACTTGAGGACTACTGAAGACTGCAGGATTTCTACAAGCTGGCCATCCTTTCTTCAGTACTCTTGGGGATATTTGCAGACATATCCTTACTTTGATTGCAAATTAGGGGATACTAATGTGGGAGTCAGTGATGGAGGAGTATCTCCAGTAACCTGAATTAACTAATAACGCTACCTGGTATGTATTAGTAAGATTTTGGGAGGCATATGACTGTTTATAATTACAACAGATGCTAACTTAATAAGCTTTTAAAAATCCTGAGCCTCAGACTTTGGAAAATATTCCCAGGCCTTCAGTGTACTTACATCATCAGCACACAGCACATACCGTAATCCTTAACAACTAATCTAAGTCTGAAACCTAAAATCATTATTTATTATCCTGTCCATCACAAGGTGAGGAGAATAATTTCTTCCATGCTTCTTCTTGGGTTAAGGAACTGCAATTTATTCCAGAGCTTTCTATCAAGTCTTTTTTTTTCAGTACCTCTGGTAATTCCTCCCACTTTTCATGAAATGGGGATCCATTTTTCTTGAAGTGTAGCTGCCCAAATCTGGATACAACATTCTAAACATTGAGTAAAGGACAAGAATAATTTCATTCCCTTCACAGCAGAAGTCAAGACAGAAAGAAGCCTCATTCCTTAATTTACAAGTGAGGAGCAGAGGCCCACAGAGATGACATGGCATCTCCTCTCTGCTTTTCCTTCAGGTGTTTGCACATGTTGATGAGGTCTCCTGTGAGCCTTCTCTTCTCCAGGCTGAACAATCCCAGCTCTCTCAGCCTGTTCTCAAGGAAGCTCCAAGGCTTTAATCACCTTTGAGGATCTTTATTGGGCTCTTTGGTATGTAGCTGTCTCATTTGTACTGGGGAGCCAGAAGCAGGACACAGAGCTCGTGTGACCCGAATGACAGAATTTCAAACATCCTTCTGTGTTAGAGAAGGTTGAACTCAGCAAAATACATGAAGTGGGGCGACATTCCGAATTTCCATATCAGCTCCATTCCCATTTAAACAGGTTTTTCTGGCATGTGGGGCTGTTGTGGCTTACCACCAGCCCAGCAGCCGCTCTCTCACTCCAGCTCCAGCAGGAGCAGGGAGAGAATGAGGAGAGTAAAAACTACAGAACTCCTGGGTTGAGATACAGACAGTTTAGTGGGGAAAGCAAAAGCTGTGCCCACAAGAAAAGCAAAACAAGAAGTCAGTTTGCTGCTTCCCATGGCTGGGCAGCTCTTCAGCCATTCCCAGCAGAGCAGGGTCCCATTGCACCAACAGTGACTTGAGAGGACAAACACCATCAGCCCAAATGTCCACCCCCTTCCACCTTCTTCCCCCTCTTAGTACACAGAGCCCGATGGCACAAGGTCTGGGATATCCCTTTGGTCAGTTTGGGCTCAAAAACACTTTTGGTGTGAAAAGCAGGAAAGGCCTTGACTCTGTGGAATCCCTGCTCAGCAATAACAAAAACATCTCTGAAGTATCAATTCTGTGTTCACCACAAATATAAAACACAGCCCCAAGCTTGCCACTGGGAAGAAAATTTAGTCTTCCCCCAACTGAAACCACACAGGGGCACAAAGAGTATTCTGTGAGTTACTGTTTATCTACTTGAATTAATGGTTTAGATTCAATTAAGTGGGCAAATTTGGAATCTAATTAGGTGTAGAGCAGGCAAACCTTCCATAAATGCCTCTATGACAACGCTGAATTTAACTTGATGGAGATGCATTTCCATATTTACCACAGCATGATAATAGTGTGTTGAAGACCAAAAACATAAATAGTGATAACAGAAGGCTATGGACAGATAGCTTTCTGCCTCTTTCCACAAAATAAAGAAACCCCCAAATCACAAAACAAACAAACAACAAAACCAAAACCAACCAGCCAACCAACCAAAAATGAAAAAAACCAGCAAAAAACCAAAACAAACTAAAACAAACAATGAAGGAGGACAGTATTACTAGGACTTAAATACTTAACTTTCATTTTCTACTAATGTGCTTAAAATAGCATTGATCTTTTGAAGAAAACAAAGTGGGATATAATTAAGCAAAATAAACTTGTTGGAAACAACGCCAATACAGAAGAAAGATTTTGTCTTAGATGAAGTACCAATCCCTATTACCTAGAAAATTAGTTAAGCATGTCTGACCCATTTAACCAAGATGGAAAAAGGACAGAGAGATTCAGCATTCAACCCATTGATAACCTAGAAGAAAAAAGAAGAAATTCGACTTTTGTTTCCCAAGTGTTCTTAAAAACTTGCTCTTTTTCAAAAAAGCTATGAGATACAATTTACACGCCCTTCAAAAAGGAGCGTCTGTAATCACTGAGAGAACTGTAAACAAAAAGCAAATCTTTCCCACCTGCTCAGACAATGCAGCTCATTTTCTGACATCCTGTAAACCTGTAGGAGGAGACCGAGGAGCTTGCAAGTGACCAGGAGAAGCAAAGAATAGTCTTTCCTTTTATATATTCTTGTCCCCTCTGGCCGTCATTGGCTTAAGGACCTTAGAGTCGGCAACCAGATGATGGTGTTTAGAGGAGCTTTCCTCTATAAATTTTTCTAATCTATTTCTGAACCCATTTACTCTACTGACCTCCACAACACTCTACAGAACTATATTCCATAATTTATACATTAAGTGATAAAGTATTTCCACCGAGTGTTTTAAACTTCATGATTGATTGGGTGACTCTCAGCTCTTGTATTATAAGAATAGTGAATGATCACTTCTTAGTCACCTTCTTCAAATGATTCAAGATTTTATAGACCCCTCTCATATATATTGTTGCCTCCTATCCAGGCTGAAGTCTCCTACCCAACTTGTCCTCTCAACAAATTGTTTTGTGCTTTGGTTTTGTCTTTTGGCCTTTATCTTTTCACACTTTGCAGTTTTATAATCACTTTCTGATTACAAAATGAGGGCTACCAAAGTGGCACTAAATACGGGTACATGCATGTGGGTACATTGCATATTTATTGTAGTGTAGGGTCGTAGAATAGTAGGTCATAGAATCATTGAATGGTTGGAAGCGACCTTAAAGTTCCAACACCCCTGCTGTGGGACACCTTCCCTCAGACCAAATTACTCAGAGATCAATTCATCATGACCTTGAACACTTCCAGGGATGAGACAATCCTAATTTCTCTGGATAACCTGTTCCTGTCTGTCACCACTATCAAAGTAAAGAATTTTCCTAATATCTGATCTAAACCTAATTTCAGTTTGAAGCCACGCCCCCTTGTTCTGCCCTTGTAAGAAGTCCCTCTCCATCCTCCTTGTGGAGTCCCTTCAGGGACTGGAAGGCCACAATTAGGTAACCATAAAAACCTTCTCTTCTCCAGGCTGAACAATCCCCCTTCTCTCAGCCTTCCCTCCCAGCAGAGGTGCTCCATCCCTCTGATCCCCTTGGTGCCTCCTCTGCGCTCTCTCCAGCAGCTCCGTGTCCCTCCTGTGCTGGAGCCCAGGGCTGGGGGCAGCTCTGCAGTGGGGTCTCAGCAGAGCGGGGCAGAGGGGCAGAATCCCCTCCCTGCCCTGCTGCCCACGGGGCTCTGGCTGCAGCCCAGGACACGCTTGGCTCTCTGGGCCGGCAGTGCCCATGGCTGGCTCGTGTCCAGCTCTCACCCACGGCACCCCCAAGTCCTTCTGGGCAGGGCTGCTCTCCATCTGTTCATGCCCAGCCCGGGCTGGCACCAGGGATTGCCCTGACCCAGGGGCAGCACCTGAGCTTGGCCTTGTTAAACCTGGTGAGATTCCATGGGCCATTCCTTCATCCTGTTCATAGAGACGCTATCCACTTTCTTCTCTCTTCCTTTCTTGGTAATTCCTAATTTGATTCTTGACTGCTGCTTGGCAATGAGCAGAACATTTCAAGAGAATTGTCCCCAGGGACAGAAAATTCCTTTCCAGAATGGCAAAAGCTAATTTAGGGGGAGCAAGAACAGGCTGAGCCTAGGAATATTTGAACACTGGTAAGTGATAGTCTTTCTTGATTACAAGCAGCCCAGAATGACCAGGAGTCGAATGGCTGGGTTTGAAGCATATTCAAGAACTATTTCACATACATTTCAGCACCCTGCAGATTGTAGTTGAGGCTGCAGAGTGTCACCAAAGGCTGGAAGGAGCACTGTGCAGCATCTGTACGGTCAGCGATGGACAGAGATGGGGGAGACTGACTCAGTGATCAGACTCTGATTTTATTGTGGGATACAAACACTTATTTACTATTTCAGGGAGACTAGCAACGTGTACTACAATGATGAGGTTAAAATCACAGACACAAAGTTATGTGTGTAACAACATCTCTTGCTTGCAGAGTTTAATGGGATTTTCTTTTTCTGGTAAATCTGTTTGATTTCATCTTCTTGCAATCTAGGTGTGATTTTCAAAATTCCGTTTGCTTTTGCCAAGGCATCCTGTTATCAAATCTCTTGTGTTAACCAGGTCCAAAGTCCATCACCTCTCTTGTGTCCCCCAACGCTGCACCACTCTCTGGGCCCCCAAATACCTGCTACAGACCTGACTTCACCCTCTTCCCAAAAATGAATAACAAATGTCCTTATGTATTTAATTCAGACTTGCAACAAGCAGCTGTTTCACCAAAATGTGTCTGCATACAGTGCATTGAACTCATTCCTAGTGGAAAAGAGAGATCCAAGAAGAGGGCAAAGATGAAGAAAATAGTGAATCAATGGGTACTATGGAAAAGCATTTCTCTAAATATAAATCAGCAATTTCTTACTCTCTTCCTAGAGGTCTCCAACGTTGTTTGTCTTTCTAAAATTCTTTTTCTACAACTCACATAGTCTCAAAGCATCCTATCAACAGTTTTTTTCTGTAAAAATCTAAATAATATGCAGGAATATTTCAAACCTGCAGAAACTGATTTTTTTTTAAATAGAAAATGAAATTAAAAAACTTATGCTATATTCAAATATAATTAAAGTATTTTAAAGTATTTTTTTAGTTCAACAAAGCAATACACAATATTTCCCATGTCATATTTCCTCTTTTTTTTTTTTTTTTTTTGTTCTTTTAAATCATTACTTTGTCTTCTATCACACAGGAAGGGCTATATTTAATTCCCCTGATTTGTAGTATTGCTTAGTGAATTGGGAGACAAGGCCAAGCCAGGGAGATTAGCCTGTAGGACAAGATGGGAATATCAGGCTCCCAAAATTACATGCTGCCTTTGGCTAGATTTCTAAGCTATGACATGGGAATGATTTGCAATCCCAGCTCTACTTGCTTGCAGTGTGGCATCTTGGGAAAGGCATGTTATTCTGCTATGCCTAAAAGACAATGCAAATGCAGCAGTAATTTTTAAGAATCAAGTCAGAGATGCTACTAGCAGCTGCTTTTTAAATTCTTACTCCTAATGTATTATAAAAAAATTGTATATTACTATTAGCACAATGTAAACAAGGCTGGACAAGTAGGCAGGCAGTCTTGGGCTGTCACTCACCATGAAGGAGAGAACTAGACCAGGAAGGAGAGAGTGCCCAGCCTTTCTACAGAGTTTTACAGGGCAGCAGTGAGCATTGCACTTGCTGTCCTCCACATGCATTCGCACAGATTAGCACCTAGGTTTTTTTCATCTGTTGGGTGTATATATAAAAGGACCACTTTCTCTCCATGTTTTATCCTGTTTCTCTACACATCCTTGAAAATCAGGAAGTCCCATTCTCATTAAAATGCAGGAAGATTGTCACACACAGAAAGCCACTGACAGAAATAAAAAAAAAAGACAAAGTCTGCACACTGTGTAGCCAATATAGTAAAATAATTTGGAATTCAGAGCAACACCACCAGACTTTCCTGAACACTTTGTTTCAGTTCTGAAAGAAACAATATGGATGGCTCCCTCCCTGCATGATACACATCAAGAGTAAAAAGTGTGCTGCTTTTCTTTTGTTTGTTTGAATATGAGAACATAGAACAGGTGAGTTTTCAATACCCAGCCAGTAACTTTTGTGCAATATTTCTAGATACACTGGGAGGATCTGGATTTATCATTACCTCTCCTTTCTCTTGGACCTGCAGAAATCTGTCTGTATGGGAGAGAAGTGCTGCAAGTACATCAGCTGAAGGCAGGAGGAACCTTACACAGTCCTAAAAACAAAAACCTTGGGAGAGGTCCCTCCTGCAGGTCCTGAATCATTAATTTAGGGAGTAGACTGTAATGCAGAAGCTTTTTGACATTCTGGGGTGTTGTATTAAGACAGTGATTCCTGTAATGTTTGCCAGCTACCCAACCTCAGCAGAAATTTGAATACAGTCAGGATATAAGAATTTAACTCTGATCCCAGAGTGCAAAGGAAGAGAACATTGGCATTCAGGTATTTGAGGCACAGAGGAGAGAGACTCTATACCCACCCCTACCTGTACTGGTGCTGAAAGACTTTTTTTCCTCTGGGTGTTTCTCACATGTCACCATGCTTCCTGAAAGCTGGGTACAGCTCCTATAGGGATCCTGGATTCTTCACATGCCTTTACCTTCATTGAAAACTACATTTTTTTCTGGTCTGGTTCATAGTCCATTCAGTACAAAACTTCTTGGTACATTACATAGTATTGATACTTCTTCCCCTGCAATATTGTCTGTTCCCCTACTAGTTCTGAACTCATTAATGGTGTTAAAGTGATTAGCTGGATACAGCTCATAGGCAGTTAATGGAAGATATGATAAGGATCCCAGTGCTTTCTGAAGGATTGAGAAACTGGTTTTGGGTTTTTTTTTGGTTTGAGGTTTTTGGGGTTTTTTTTTGGTGAGATAAGCACTTCTCACGGCTTGTAAAAGTAATTTTAAAATTTCAGCATGACAGCCTTTTTCATATTCTGAAATGTAAAAGTCTTAAAATTGTTCAGGGCTATAAATGGAATCAATGCATTCAGTTCATTAAGAGATCTTGACTGAAGCTACTCCCAAGGATGATAAAATGCATTGGAGTCATGTTGGGTTTTGTGAGACTGGCTCCCAAGGCTGTCTGAAGAATATTGAGACTGCTGTGGGGAGTCAATGGACCCATAAATGTACCACCCTTTTAATGGCCTATGGATTTCTGACAACCCAAACAGATCCCCTTTAGGCTACTGTGCACACCTCTTCCTACTGTGCTCACGAGTGTAATTTCTTTCTCCATAAGCTAATATAAATATTCTTACATTTGGCACAAAGAAATTCCAAGTAATATTGCATGTCAACACTGAAGAATATTTGTGTTATCTTCATATATAACATGCAATAACTCTTTTTTTTAGTTTTTTTTTTTTCTTTTTTTAGTTTTTTTCTCTTCCAGGAAACACTTTCCTTGCTCAAGTGGTCAAAGCACTGAGGCTGGTTAGAGAGGCAAAGCAATTTAGTGAGTTCATGGAAGGTGAAAGAGCTCAAATTACAGGTGTTTGACTTAGCACACTGTCTGCATTCCCTGAAGCTCCCAGACCTGCACTCAGCATGGTGGTTTGTGATATTTTAATGGCCACTTTCCTCTCAGCATGTGAAAATGTGCTTGGGCATCAGGCAGCTCAGAAAAGGGGATTCTGCTTTTCAGTAGTCAGCAAAATTAATCCTTGACTAAAAGAGTGTATTTCTAGAACTGGAAATGAGGAGGCTCTGAAAAGGAGTGAAACCAATTACTCAAATGAAGTAAAGTTCTGCTGGCACAGAATTCTTTCTTCTGATTAATGTAAATAGAGAAATCTCCCTTTGATCTTGTCTGTTTCCCTCTTCAGTCTACCTGCCAGTTGTGGGGTCAGTGGCTGGGGACAGGCATGACACAAACTCTCTCAGGTCCATGTGACAACAGCATATTTTATTGTTCAGAGCCTTCCTATTTCGGGAGTTCAAAACTCCCTGGAGTAGGGAAAGGATTGGTCAAGGTTTAACACTGCCCAAATATGGCATTAATCAGCTCTAATCAGCTCTTTGACCAGTGATATCTCTGCTCTCTGGATTGAACAGGATTGGCAGAGATCCCTGCTCGGGTTGGAATCCAACCCATCCCTGCCTCATCTGGAGTCTTGTTTTACTTCTAGGCTGATTGAGTTTGGAGGTCTGATATGACCAAGTTTATTTGGCAGCTACAGGCTAGCTGCAACCATGACAGGGTTTTATTTTGGTTTTTGGGGTTTTTTTGGGAGGTGGTTTTGGTTTTTTTTATTTTATAAGTAAACTGTTGACAGAAATAACACTGTGGTGACACTAGGACACTCCCCACTCCCCCTGCCCATTGTAAGGAAATAAGAAACTTGAGAGTAATCTATAAAGGAAAGAAAAATAAAGATCATGTCCTTCTCCCTATCCTCTACATCGTCTTTTAAAAATTATTTCTCACTAGTAAGCCTGTGCAAATCTTACTGCATTGGCAAGTTCCTGTTCATCTATAGGTTCTCAAAATAGTAGCTTGAGGAAGAATGACACCCAAAATTGATATGCCTTCTGTGGGCTTAAAGCAGTGTTTGCTTCTATTGCACCATTCAAAGCTCTTAATCACGTTGCTCAACACAGAAGCTGTGGCATCATCAGCATTCCATCAGCACCTCAGAGGAGCTTTCATAGTCAGTAACATCATTGGATGCAATTTTTGTCCTTGAATTACTCATGTCTCTGTGTGAAACATGCAGCTTTTCCTTGCAGAAAGCATTGTTGAGGTGTAAGAAATATGTTGTTTGCAAGAAGAGTCTTGGAGGGATAGACCACAGAGATCCCAAGCAGCAGAAAGGTCCTTGTGTCTATTACCACCTAGTGATTGCATTTTTCTAAGCATCATACTTGTTTTTTGTGGCAGATGGAAAGTGTAAACATATGACCAGCATTTGCTAAACTTTAATCTTTAATCTTTATCTTTTATTGACAAAAGATATCTGGTAGAAAGTTCCAAACCACAATGGTAGCAAGCATTTTTATTTTTCAGCTGCAGCACCCAGATGCAATTTGTAGGCTGAAATACTGGGTTTCATTCAACATTTTACTGCTTTTGTTTTTAATGACCTTTTTTTCTGAGGGTGAAACGGAGATAGCAATGCAAGTGAAGTCCCAGAGGGGATTCAGAGTGTGCAGGTATGGGAGATGCAGAGGGACAACTGCAACTAATAGTCACCCTTGAGGAAGGAAATGAAATCAGCAATGTTGCTGTGGCAGTCTCCTCTCCCTTTCCTTGCTAAAGTAACAACCATCTAGAGATATAAAGCACGACTTTTATACATGCTTACCACCAAATTTCAGTATTTCAAGAAATAGCTAGAGAGTTCTGTGCCTTGTAATGTTGCTCTTGTAACAAGGCAGATTTTGCTGGCCCATGGGGGTTCACTGTCACAAGGTCCATAGGCCATTTGTCCTGTGGGTAGATTTCAATCTTTTGCACATTTGACTGGGACTGTGGGAATTACACGACCTCAGTTGTCCCTTCTATTCCTGTGCTCATAAGAGGGTGGTTCTACAAATCCTCATGTGCAGTTTCTGTTGCACTGTATACAAGCAATCTCTAGTCTTTGGGCACACACTAATTGCCTTTGATCTGGATTGTGCCTTTCCAAAGATATGTGCCTTCCTTGTGGTGCAAATCTCAGGTAAGCATAATTTACATTCCTGTGAGTTGCTGATATACTGGTAGAAACTACTTGAAAGTCTGACCTGTGCCAAAGTTCACTGAGCTATAATGCTGGGCCAGGCAGCTGCTGCACGGTTGTACCGCCTCCCTCAAGCTCTGAGATCGTGCCAAAATAACTGCTATAGACAGAGGGTTTAGCAAAAAGCCTCCAAGCGTTTGGATTGCTATGAAATATAAAAAAAAGAGAGAGAGAGAAAGAGTGAGACAGATAAGCAGCAAGTATTCCTATTTAAAAATAAAAGGAAAAGAGCAGTACTCTAAGCGCTGTGACTTTCATCTGGTGTAGCTCTCATCCAGGCTAAATTGTGGGCCTAATGTATGAGAGGAAAATAGAAAATTGCCACATGCGCACAGTCACATAATAAGCAAATGTTAATTGATGTGCTTTGTTTGTGATAGCTCCGGCGAGATTTGCAATGAGCAAGACTTTTCTGTATGGGCAATTCCACAGCATATGCTAGCACATCGAGGAAGAGTCATCACGTCTAAGTACTTTCTACCATCTGCTAGGAAAATGGAAATATTGAAAGATTTCTCTCAATTTACCCCAGTGCTTTTATGTATCTAGCTCTGATTTCAGCCCTATCTCTTTTGACCCATGAAGCTAAATGCTGTGTTCTTAACGCTTTTGTGGAGCTCTGTACTGTGAGCCTCTTACAGAGAAAAATACATAAATGGATGCATTGATACACAGCACTACACGTCCATACACAGATACATAAAAAATGCGCTTTATAGATTCCTGTGGTTAAAGGATGAAAGGATTTCTGATTGAGTCAACTTACCAATTCTTTGGTTTATGTGCTCACATTCACACTTGTAAAGTTCAAGGACAGTAATTATTTTTTTTTTACTGACATGGATTGGGTTTGTCAATCAGCTCATGGTTTTTTGCCTGCCTGTCACCCACCCAACCCAAGCTCTGGAAACAGACACCCCCCACCTCTGCCTGTCCGGTTGGTTTTGTGGTCTAAAATGGATTCTTGTATCAAACCAGGATTTAATTCACAGCATCCCACACCTGGTTCTTGCTACCACTGTTTAAAATGGCCCATCCATTAAGTCAGGATGACAGAAATTAATTCTATTCTGGGCAGTTCCCACAATTTCTAACAGAATATGGGATGGAAGTTGGTGGATAAGAAAAATTGAATACTGTCCTAATGTAAGAGCTACAACGTTCAAATCTGAGGTATTGATTAAAAAACTGCAAAAAAGAGAGTAGGGCTGCTGCCAGCTTTTCTTCTAACCTAATTTACTTCTTCTTTAACCATCATATTATGCTGAGTTAATGTGCTTTGAGAAGACCTGTCTCGGGTTCCCACCTCCAAAAGAATGTCATGGAAATTTTCACAAAGAAACACAATCTCAGGCAAGGAGAAGCTCAGTATGGTAACCCTAAGCCAACCACAAGGGAATTTGTTGGCATACAGAACATTTCAAGATGAACCATTTTGTCTGTAGAAATCATCTTTGTGGAAATGCAGTATCTATTCTCAAAGAGGCCAACATGACATTTAGCTCTTACATTTTGTTTCAACATAGGATTTATATGGTGCAGTGCCAAAGGCTTAAGCTCCTATTTTCAGACATCCAGCCCCAATATCAGAATCTAAAATTTACAGTCGGGCTTCCAGAACCCGACAGAGTGGATAAAGAGCACATCTATAGAGTTTAAAAAAAAAAAAAAATCTGTATACTGCAAACAAAGCTTTCATTATTTTTTTGTTTGAGTCTAAAGTGAATGATACACGTGCAGACCTAATTCTGTCCACATTTTAGAATTTTCACCCAGGGCTGCACCTCTCTGAGGTGGAGTTTCTACGTGGGTATAAGCTGATGCCTCTTTATGTGCCTGCCATGGAAGCTGGAGATGCCACTCACCTTTGATACCATGACTTCGTGCCTGCAGCAGTCAGCTGGAATAATACAGCCACACATTCTTCACCCTTTTCAACCAGAAGGCAGCAAATCTCACATCTATCAGTAATCATGACATTGTTAATTTCTGCATTAGTATGTGCTTTCATAAATCTGTCTCATGTTCTCTGAAAATCTCACAGCAAAACAACCGAAAAATAAAGAAAAGGGCGGGCAGCTATTGTAATAACACATTTCCCAGTAACTGCAGAGAGTAAGCTCCTGTGTATTTGATATACCAATTTTGAACATTTCTTTCTTGTGAAATCTAAGAAGAAAGTTATTTTCTACTAAAAACAGAGAAGTAATAATTTAACTATAATTTTCACCTCTATTGCAAACAGAAAGTGGTGTGCACACATACACACGTACGCACACACTCACAGTCACTCTCTTTTTCTCTTTCTCTTTCTTTTTTTTTTTTTTTTTCTCACTCTCTCTCTCTCTCCCCCCCCACTCTTCTGATGAGAAAAAACAGATGAGAACTTAAATGCAAATTCTCAACAGGAGTTGAAGAATTACAGACTTGATTAACTACAGCTGATAAAACGCTGGAAAAATAGAGTTTTTGACAGAAGTCCTGATGCTGCTGTAATGATACAATGATGCTAGGGGAAAGCTTTTCTGAAAGAGACTAAAATGTTGAGAAGCTGAAGAAAATTGTAGGAATAGGTTGTACACTCATTAACTTGAGTAGATGTACACGCAAAACAATATTAATAAACACATCATAGAAATAAACAGGTCTGAATGTTGTTAAGAATGATTGACATGCAAAAGCACAGCAGCATGCTTTCTTCCATCTGCTTATCATTTCAAGGATTGATAGGTAAATAAAATTAATTCTGGCTGACTGGTAAAGGGCTGCATAAAGATTTATAATATTCAGTAAATAGTTTGTCATTGCTATTTGAAAGTAAAATTGACAGGATATGACATCCTATTTACTTCCAAGAAAGAGCAATTATGTTGTGTACAGAAAAAGTGACTGATTATAACATTACATGGCATTTTGAAGCTAACAGCTTCAATTACTATATCCAAATTATGGCCAAGAAAAATATGCCTTGTGGGCATCTCACTTGATGTTTTAACTTAGAGGAGAAATGTAATTAAAAAATAGGCAAGGACATCCTCACTAACTTGAGATGAACAAGAAGGGAAACATGATGCTAGAGGGCTTGCATTTTTGTTATGAAAAAGTACTCTTAAATAAATGGGAAGAGAAAAGATCCTTCCTCTTTGTCTTCCTTTTTCTCCCTGAGAGGGAGTTTGTAGTTTGTCTTCTTTAAGAAACCACCATGCTCCCAAAATGAGGAGCGATTTCAGTCCTTTGGAGATAGGTCATGTTGCATGTGTTATGAATTTTTACATGTCATTTGCATATATAAATTCAGCAGTACCAGTTCTGTTTGTGATCACCTAATGGGCCAATCACATACTCAAAAATTCTGTTTTATCAGCTTGTGCACAAAACCTCCTGTTTCTGTAGCTCCTTGTCTGGAGAAGCCAAACTGCCTACACTCACCTCTACCAACCAGCATGTGATCTTTAAAGTCCTCAAATGTCCATATTAAACACTAAACACTTAGAGCACCTTACCAGGACCTTTTAAGATTAAAGAAAGTTAACATTTAGTATCTTGGCTTAGAAGCAGTGCTCTAATTATGAGGCAGCATCTAAAAGAACAGCAATGTGAATTATTGCCATATGGTCATTAGGTAAAATTTATATGAGGGGTTACTGATTTAACCATATTGATAGACAAACGTGCATCGACACAGAAGCAAGCTATGCTGTGTCAAGAGAGCAGAATTAAACCCTACATGATTTATTTATAACACTTGTAGATGGATGGTGGCCCAGAATTTTTTTGCCATGTTGCCATTTCAGGCAGTTTATTATAATTTTTCTGATTTCAGGGTTATTTTTTTTTTTTACTTTTTCCTTTTGTTCACCAGCTACAGTTCAAATTTAAAAACTTCATCAGCTCCTGAGGCCCACCCCTATTACATGGGCTGGAGGTTTGCCAGTGTGTCCTGCAGCTTGTTTGCCACCCACTGCTGCCAGCACTCCTGCACAGACACACCACAAGATGTAGCAGAGTGGAGAGGCAAAAGCTGCACAATTCTCTCTGGAAAGGTGCTGATCCTACCCTTCCATACTCTGTGCTTCCCTTGTGCCCTCCAGGATACAGAGATCATCTCACAGTGATGGCACTGACATTGAATGATGCTACAGAGCGGCTCAGTCCCACGAATTCAATGCCTGAAAAGCTTCAGCAAAATATGTTCTGAGTAAAATTAATCTGTCTGAATCATATCTAGTATTTCTGATTAAACACTCACACGCTTTGCATTTAGACAGCTTTGTCTCTGCGTTTTCTCAGTCCAGTGCATTATCTAGTTAAGAGTAAGCTTTTAAATAAGGAAATGTCTTGCTTGAGATTGAAGTGCATTCTGAGTATAATTTGAATCAGGTGCTCTAAGAGTTTTGTTCCTAGGAGGGTAGCCAGCAATTAAAATAAAAATGAGATCATGCAGTACTGTACAATGTGTTTAAATAAAGATTTTACAGGCAGAGCACACATAAAGGTAACTTCAAGAATTTCAGCAATACCAGCAAACAGACATTTTATCCCAGAGGAATAGCAATAATGTTGACATTTCAGTCACACAATAAAAAGTTCTGTACCCAAAATATTAGTCATATTATTTTCCCAGAGTGAATACAAGTGAATTACAATTCCATGTGCATGACTGAAATCCTTGTTGCTACTTTGTTATACAAAAACCTTTAGAACTGGACATAAAAATGACAGAAAAATATTTTGCATTCAAAAAACTTTCTCCTTCGAAAAACTCCATCAAATTTCTAGACATGATATGTGTACACTCTATTTGCTGCCCAAGTATATAATTAGTTATTGAATCTCTGTGAATAACACTATGATTAAGCAAACTTGAGATGATAAATGCATAAAAGGTACCAAGGTTGAAAATACAGTTAAAATACATGATGATGTGTGGTTGTTTTGTTTGTGAAGGGAAGAAGATTGTACACAACAGTCATGATGATCTTAGTGACAATGCAATTTTCAGTCATGAGGCTTAGTTACTTTGTGTGTTTTACTCACTTCCCTGTGCTGCAATAATTCTATTGTATCTTGCACTGTTCAAGGTACACTGCTAATTCACGTTTCTCATCTCTTGAAGATGAAAGGCACTAAGAAATTAACATTATAATTAAGAAATCATTTCCGTTTTGTAGATATTCTCTTACTCTGAGCTTAAGCACTGGCCAAGAGGCGTGTCCACTGCTGCCTCTCCATAATCTCCTAATGGTCAATACCAAATAAGGCTTCTTGACCTGAAATAGCAACTATGCAAGTGATTTCTCATCAAACCAGCATAGTAATGGCAGTCTGAGCAGAGAATTTTTCTTTCCTTCAGTGCCACTAATCCTAAAATCAGAACTCTTTGCAGGGATAGTAAAATACTGTGAAGAGGTAGCAACATATAAATATATTAAAGCTTTTGGCAATAGATAAGACTGCTTCTTTCTTTCATGTGCATCAAGCCCACAAATTATCATACTGGATATGAGGCATGACTAGAGTCTGCTGCATAAATAAGGGAGAATGAAAACCCAGAAACTCTCTTCATACTCTCTGGAAAATGGTATTGAGTTGCCTTGAGATCCAAACATTAATGGCTTCTTACCACAGGAATAACCTGAGTTCTGGAAGGAGTATGCAGGTTCAGCAGCTTGCTCACCTGGCAAGCAAGTGCTTTCAAGAGGACAGATTCTCAGACCCTTACAGATGATATTTGCATTATTCAATGAACAGATGTGTATTTCAAGTTCACGAACATTCCATATGTAGTCTGATTGTGGGTAATTGAAATTAGGACTACCAGTCATAGCTATTATTGCTCCCCCATTTCTCAATAATTTAATTTGACTAGCACTACCATCCTCACAGCTGAACTCCAGCCTTATTTGTCTGAATCTGACAGTCACAGCCCCCTGGAAGTGTTTATAGCATTGAAGGATCACTTCAGCACATCCAGCAGCTAAAGTACCTCCCCTTCTCCTGACATAATCTGACAGCAGCACCTGGAGCTGGAACAGGAGTACTTGGGCAGCCACACATATATACCATACATGTGATATACCATTTCACACTGCCAGCATTGTCAGAGCAGTGTGGGGAATCTGGAAGAGGTGAGGAAAGGGACACCAGCCAAAGAAGTTGTGATATTTTTAAGTCATTTGCACAAAATCCAGCACAAAATCTGTAGACAGTGAAGTGATGCTCGATCCAAATATATCATCCCTTGATGTTGTTCTCCTCTGAACTCCTTTCTTCCTTTCCTGCTGCTGGGGAGACACCAGGAGGTATATTGAATTAAATTACTTTTTCATTTGTCCTCAGGAAATTCTCTATTCTGTTAGGGCTATTTGAACTTCATCTTGAGATATTGCTGCATCAACAGAGCAAAGAACCTGGCTCTCATTGGGTGCACATAGGAGATTGGTATAAACATGAAGGCAGTTTTATTGGATTCAGCTTGGCAATGGATTGAAGTTTTGTCACAGCTTCAGCATCATAGCTCTTGTCTACTCAGAATGGTAAAATGCAGCTGTTCCTCCTTGTTAAAGTGCTACTCACAGATTTCTCTTATACATTGCTCCTAGGATAATCCTCATGGAGAAATTAAACACAGGCATGTATGCACAGCAGAAATGACAAACCTCGGACAAATGCCTTCCTAAACACTACCCAGTCTGGGTAGTAACAGGAAGAGCCCTAAACTATCTATATCTATCTATATCTATATCATCTATATCTATCTATATCTATATCATCTATATCTATATCTATATCTATATCTATATCTATATCTATATCTATATCATCTATATATATCTATATCTATATCTATATCTATATCTATATCTATATCTATATCATCTATATCTATTTTTTTTTCTCCATCACCACTGCAGCCTATGAACAGTGCACTATTGGTCGATCTGCCCAGTGATTTTGTGAAATCTAGTCATGGAGCAAGTTCTTGCTCAGTGCCTGACCTGTATCCTGACAGCTTAACAGAGATTGCATTTGCCAGGCTGTGAGCACAATACATGTCATTTGCTTGGGCATCCTTTTCATAGAATTTCATTGAATTTTGTGGTAAGAAATATGTCTTGCTTGTTAATAAATAGGACTCTGCTGTATTCTGTTGACTTCTTATTTATTTTTCTTATTGATGCATATGTGCTATTAATTTCTAAACAAATAAATACACTGAACAGCTGCTTCAAGGCTAAACTTTAGTAAAAAGGAGTTTCTTCAATTCTCTTTGTAGTGCAATCCTGCTTTCGTTCTTCAACACAGTGATATCTGGAGCCTGGTATTCTCTTGGGCATCATCCAAAAACAGAACAGCATCTTCTGCTCTCTCCCTATGGAGTTCTCTCTAGAGATCTATGACCTCTTCTGCCATTTGGTAGGAGGATTCCCATTTCTGGAGTATTTATATCTGTGCCTCCAAGCTCTCCTGGTACCTCTGAGAGAAGACTTGCTCCAGTGTCTGCTGTTGGCTCTGGAAGCACCTGATGGCTTTTCACTGCATCTCCAGCAGCAGCTGAGAGGTACTGAGCAATGCTGGCTTGGATGTAGTCATTGTTGTAAGGCATTCCCTTTGGGATAAGGCAGTGGAGAACTGGGATGAGGGGAGAGGGAGAGGGGGGAAGGGAAGGGAAGGGAAGGGAAGGGAAGGGAAGGGAAGGGAAGGGAAGGGAAGGGAAGGGAAGGGAAGGGAAGGGAAGGGAAGGGAAGGGAAGGGAAGGGAAGGGAAGGGAAGGGAAGGGAAGGGAAGGGAAGGGAAGGGAAGGGAAGGGAAGGGAAGGGAAGGGAAGGGAAGGGAAGGGAAGGGAAGGGAAGGGAAGGGAAGGGAAGGGAAGGGAAGGGAAGGGAAGGGAAGGGAAGGGAAGGGAAGGGAAGGGAAGGGAAGGGAAGGGAAGGGAAGGGAAGGGAAGGGAAGGGAAGGGAAGGGAAGGGAAGGGAAGGGAAGAGAAGGGAAGGGAAGGGAAGAGAAGAGAAGAGAGAAACATAGGGAAAAAAGTCCCCTTTGGTGTGATGCCTTGTGAAGGCTGACCTAGAACAGAGATTAGTTGGAGTTAAAGAATCAAGTAGGCTTTTATTAAAAGGCCTCAATAAATTCGCCTTGGGCAGTATAATAGCCCAGCCAGGGCTACACCCAAGATGAACCCAAAATGGTCACAAAATGGACAACTGATCACAATGGCTCTCACCTTATAAATTCTGGTCTACTTGCATTTTGGAGCCAATTCACTTGCATATTGGAGCCAATTGTCCAATTATAGCTTTAGCTGATGAAGTCCCAGCCCTCTTGTTTTTCTCTCTTTAGTCCACATTGTTCATGCTCTTGGGCCTGAAATTTGGATCATTTGTCCTTGGTCCCCAGCTAGAGAAGGAATTGCTTTGTCTAGCTACTCTGTCAAGAGAACTTATTATCCCCTAATATGAAGCTGAGAACTACACACCAAACTAAAATCTGAGGTGTCAGGTCATATGTTAAATACTATTTGCATTTTAAAAAATCCAAATAAATGAAATCTTTGAGCCAGATAGGTAGTGCATTTTCCTCTCCCACAGATGTAGCTGTTCCTGCAGTGCCTGATGTGCATGATTCTCTGGTAAAGGCTCTGCTGACGCAGCAAAATGTAGGGATTTGTCAACTTTTTTTTTCCCTTAAATACATGACAAAACGAAGTGGGTAATAAGAGAAACAAACAAAGAAACAAGGGGAAAAGATAGCTTATTTTTAATAATTTCTCATCTTAGCCGAACAAAAATCTGCTTGGCTTAGTTTGGTTCTCTTCTGTAGTATATGGTTTTGTTCCTTAAGATATTCTGCAAGAATGAGAACAAGAAAACCAAATCAAAGTAAGAAACCTCACAGACCTTCTGCCTGATAAATCCAGATGTCATAAAGAAGCAAAAATTGCCACCAGCTCCTTTTCAGCCATGTGCTATGTACCTGCAGAGCAGAGCTAAACTCAAATAGGGCCCATTGGTCTCTAGTGTCTCCAACACAGAAAGAAACAAGTGGAGGTTTCTTTCCAGACTTTGAACATATCACTGGCCGGCAGTAGAATGCTCCCAAGCCTGCATCCAGGTCAGAAAAAATCTAGAAATAGAGACTAAAAGCTAATTTTCTGCAATGAATTTTGGTTCTGAAAAACTGAACAAGCAAGAGGAAAGGATGGGGTCAATTTCTTTAGATGATGTGTCTTCCTACGTGATGTGTCTTTGGTGAGTTTACCTCAATTTCCTGACAACCAAGTGACTGGTAGGTAATTTGTTCCATTGGATGACTGTGCTCAGAATATTTTTTTTGACAGAGATAATATGCACATAGTTCTGCCTAGCAGATACTACAACAGAGTCTTTGATCCTGATGTTTTTAAAATCCTTAGTAAAATATCTGTTGACTTCTGGGCAGAGGACCTGTACATAGCTCAGTAGATCTTACATGAAGTTCCTCTCCTTCTCTTTTACTTCAATAGCTTTTCCTCCTTGTTTTCTGCCAAACTGCCTTTTTTCCCTGCCCCTCGTCAAGCTAAGCTGTGTAAAGCAATGCAGTACCTGCCTCTAAACTGTGATCTCACTGAGATGGATATGAAGACCTTCCTCAGTGAAATTGTGCTGTAATTTGCAATCCTCCTCCATTACACCACTCAGAAATTGTACTTTTTGCTACTTCAAAGTTCTTTCCCTGTGGTTCTTCAAGCTTACCTCCCCCTCACCTATAATTCCTCCTTAAAAACTGCTTCAAGTGGAAACTAAATATCTTTAATTAACTGCTATATTAATTTATCTTCTGAGTAGCTTCTTCATTCAGCTCTAGCTGCACTACTGCAATTTAAAGATTAGTAATTGTAAAACATCCATCACATGCAAAGTGAACTGTCCCTAGCTGTTAACAAGAACACAGTGGTCACAGCCTGTCATTTTTTCTCAGTTAAGAGCCAAAGCCCTTATGCCAAGATAAACAAACAGAAAGGTTGGGAGGCAGGTTTCTCTCCCTTATAGTTTCAGTGGTCTAGGTAGCAATATGCTGTCTAGAATCTGATTTTCACACTGGAGTGGCTGGGACCTGCTCTACTTCCTCCTCTCCTGCCTGCCCTGGGGAGACCCACTTTTCCTGGAAGATCTGGCTCACACTGTGCCCTGACAGTACCTAAGGTGACATTTTTGCTTGCTTTTTCTTCTGTTTTAAGTGTAACAGTCTAAAATCATCCATCCAGTTAAATAAATTGTCCATTGGGCATTTTTAGAACAAGGATACAATAGCAGAGTCAGCAAAGACATCACAGGGCAGAGTATGTCACTGGAAGGATGGGATTGTTTCCCGGCATCTCATCCTCCCTTTTGTCTCTCTTCTGTCTTTTCTTTGGCTCTTGCAATTCAAAATCATCTTTGTTCTAGATAAATCATAATGGAAAGAACGAGAAAAGCAACATTACTTTAATGTTGCAAGTGCTGAAAGAAAATGGTAATACAATTTCCATTTCTTCACATGCCAGTCAAACCTTTCCAAATCTATAATGACACTCCAGTGAAGAGCAGCCGTGCCCACTGCACCCACCCGAGCCCACCACCCCTGTCTGCTGATCAGCTGGTGATGGGCAGCCGAGACACTTCTCTGAAATGACTCAGCCAGCCAAAGCTGGAGTCCAATCAGACGGAAAAGCATAAAGCACCATTCAAGATCCCTGGCTGAGTGTGTCATTGCAGTAACATGTAATGAATAAGGAGCCTTTCTGTGGAACCATTTCATTGCTTTATTCGTTACATGGGATTTCCTATATCTAACCACTATCCAGAACATGTTGGTGGAAGTTTTACAATATTGCAGGTAATGCACAACTAGGCACTAGAGGCACCAGGCACAGCTCAGGATAGCGCAAACTCAATGCTGTCACTCAGGTAGGGAAGTTTCTCATTCAGCTTTCTGATTCCAAGGATGCAGGTGCAAGCTTACCTTGGCACACATCCTTCCAATCATGAGATGCCACTGAGCTCCCTGGCTGTGCAAGTGAAGCGCAGCCACAAAAGCAGCTTTCCCGCTTCCTAATTATTTTAACTTAGTTTTATCAAGAAACTAGATTATGGTGTTCTTCCCCATGAATCTTTCTGTACAGACTCAGCCAGTATTTGTTAGCTGTCATCACCTACTCACCTTAAGCAGGTTGCAAAGCCTGGACCTTTGCATGTTTGCCAGGCACCAAAGGCATGTTTGTTCTGCAATGTTGTTGAAGTGAGTCAGGCTAAGCCCTGCTAGAGCAGAGCTAGGCAAGAAAGTGTTTAAGTACTGCCATTGCTGCTTTTACTTCAGACTCTAAAAGGTTATGCTTCTCTTTGGTCTGGCATTATAATGAATTATTCTAATCAGCATACTATTCATTTTACTTAAAGCAGTAATATTTTAACAGAGGCAGTTATTTTAATTAGTGAGGGAGAGCTATCTTAAAGCACATAATGTAAAAAGAATGGCATTATAAATGTAAAGAGCAGTCAGTAAAAAGTAACATAGTATGAGATATAGATGGGAAAAAACCCAACCCAGCCCATGCACAGAAAGAACAAATAATGCAAACGGAGACAAGTAAGGTTCAAACTTTGCCCTCATTTTTATAACTATAATAGGGTAGCTCAGTGTGTGGAAGAAGCCTTTTATGGTTCCTGCTCTACATCTTACAAAATTAGATCACATTTTCTGCTAGTGTTTTTTATAGTTGCAGTACAGAATAAAATATCACAATAAATGTTCAGGTTTAACCTCCTGTATTGGTTTGGAGAATGCATGTATATAATTATTACATAGTTGGTTGTAGCAGAGTTATGACAATAATAGCTTAGCAAAAGACATTTCCTTTTGCTTCCAGCCAGGTACACATCTGCTACATTCTTTAATGTTTGCTCTTCTACTTACTTACTTTGCTCTTGTGTGGCAAAACCATACTACAGAGCATAAAGCCTAAAAAACGCTTTTTCTTCTCGGGAGAACAGTTGAACATTCAGAGGATAAACAAAAGCATTGCCAAAGACATATTTTGGCACAGGGTTGTGTTTTCTGTTAAGGCAACTTTGGGACTCCAGTCAAGGAAAATAAAGTGACAAAAGGTGTAGCACTGCTGAGTCAGGAAGGATCCCTCTTCTTAAAGAACTATTACTGAATCCCAGCAGTTCCAGGAGACAATACACCATTTTTATCCATGGCATGTTTCCACAGCTTCTCTCTCACTGGAGCTGTTAAGCTCCTGCAGCACACTTCACAGGAGACTGGTCAACGTCCCCACTCCCTTGGTATAAATCCAGAAGGCAGCCAGGGATCCCAGGGCAGGGTGACAGTATTGTGGGTGTTTGCTCCAGGCTGCCTGCTCAGCAGGAGGAAGAGGGACCTTTACAGAGAGCTTGAAGCATCGTCACAGGCACTGGTCCTTGTGGGGGAATTTGACTGCCATGATGTCTGCTGGAGAGACAACACAATTAAACACAAACAGTCCAGGTGTTTCCTGGAAAACACTGATGACTACTTCCTGACACAGGCAGCAAAGGATCCCACAAGGAATGGTGAGCTGTTTGACCTTATTGTAACACAAAGGTAAGGCCTTGGAAGGGTGGAGGCTGGGGGCAGCCTTAGCTGCAGTGTCCATGAGCTTGTGCAGCTCAGTATCGCAAGGAGGAAATGACAGCAAGTAAGATTTCAGCATAGATTTCAGGAGAGCTAAATGGGAATCTTCTTGGAAGAATCCCAAGGGAACAAGCCCTGCATGGGAGAGGGCTCCAAGAAAGCTGGGTGATATTCAAGCATCAGTTCCTTCAGGCTAAGAACAATACACCTTGATGAACAAAAAGTCAGGGAAGGGGGGCAAGAGTCCTGCTTAGATGATAAAGAAAATCCTGTCAGTACTCAAGCACAAGCAGGAAATGCAACAGAGATGGAAGCTATGGGACAAGTAACACAATTTGTGACACCAAGCATTAAAGAGTCCCATGATAAATCATGAGATTCCAGATTGCTTCAAGCTCTGGAACATCCTGAACTTCTCTAAAACAACCCTGAAAAGAACACAAACAAACTACAATAGAATCTTCCCCCCACCCCTCCAAAAAACCCCAAACCACAAAACCACCACCAAACCAAACATCCAATAACAAAACACAGAAACAAATGAATGTCCCAACAACCAAACCCAGAAACTCTGGGAACTCTCAGTCCCATAATCTTATCCATCTGATTCACCTGCAGGCTTCAGAACTGGCTCTAATCCCTTTGTCCAGTCACAAACTCTCAGAAACATTACATCTATTCCCCTTCTGAGAAAAAGGCTAAGGCCAGTGTTAGCTACCACACGGATTTCTGATCATAAACCTGACAGTGCTGGGGGGATAGCAGGCTGTACACAACAGCTGCTACCTGACTTTCCCCATCTGTCTTAATGATTCCCTACCCTCGACCTGTCAGGACCCAACTGCATAGCATCTGTTCTGGGCTCCCAAAAAGGTTCAAGCTGAACCTACTCTCAAGTAGCCTTTCTTCTTAAAGGACATCACCTGTTATTTCTCCCCTTTCCTTCTAGGCACCCATAGTTTCACATTTAATACAAAATAGAGATGGATTTTATCATGTGAGGCTTTCACACAGTGATGGGCACAGGCACACATGCAATTCCTAGATGATCTCACCCCGTGCTGCAGGCCCATCCCTGCTTCCCACCTTCTCTGTGATTATGCTGTTCCCTGTGAGCTCTCCTCCCAGATGGAAAACCATGATTCTCCACCTGGGAAAATCACAGTCCTCCCCTCCAGGCTCATAAAGCTCTCTCTCCAGTTTGTTCATTTCATAAAATCCTGACATTGTTGCTGCAGTGAGTTGTTTCTCAAGGACCGTGAAGATCAAAGCTAGAGTCTTTCTCGAGGCAGCTTTTCCCTCCACATAGCACAGACCTAACACACAGAGCACTCTAACATAGTTACTCATCTTTGCTTTTTTTCTGAGCAGCTTGGCTTTTTTTTTGAGCTGTGTGAGCAAGCCCTCTGATAAAATCAGCAGCAGCTGTGAAGTCCCAGGTGAACAATCACACGTTATCTCTCTTAATAAAAAAATTCTACAGGAAGAAGAGATTTGTTGATTTTTAAGATTATATGATTTACGCACTTTAAGTCGAGCCATCTTGTCTCTTCATCACACTGTTTTAAGGAAAAAAAAAAAATCAATATTGTACAACACTTCCAGGATTTTATAGGTTTGTTGGGGAAGCAGCGCCTGCAGCCTCCTTGGTTACTGTGAAACAGTATTTTCACTTTACAGAGTAAATCTTTGTATTCTTGCATCTCTTATCATTTATATATAAACAAAACTGGCTCAGTGTGAACAAATCTGTGAGACTGGCTTGTGCCACTCTCAAAAGTGGCTGCTGTTAAGGCAGTTGCAAATAAAATTTTTCTGTGGTACTAAATTGACTTCTAGAACAACATAAATCTATTGGCAGATGCAAGAGACCATATGGGTCTAAGAATAGACTTCATTTCTACTGTCCAGAATATGTAGGACATAATTTTTGAATTTTTAAGCCTCCATGAATATACACCAAAAGGAAAAAAACAAGTAAGCCAAATTTGGACATGCAATTCCATCTGGTTTTTAATATTTATGCTAGACATTATGAAAAACTAGAAAACAGTCATGACAAAAATAGTGTTTAACTTATAGCAGATAAACAGTAAAAATAATTTAACCTAGAAAACTAATTACAATATAGGATATTTATGTTATTGTTATTATTAATATAATTTTGAATATTCATTTAGGGATTATTCCCTTCTGACTGAAGTGTGTGTATCTTGAGATGATTTCACACCTTTTCAACCTCACCTGAACACGAAGACCAGTTTCTCCTTTCCTTCCAGCAACCGAATTTGCACCACTAGATGGCTACCTAAAGCAATCCTCTATAAAAGTGACGTTGTGCATGGTGTCTGCTTGAAAATGCCTTCAAAACACTTCTGTTAAATCCATGCTGTGAATCTGGACCCATTATGGTTTTTAAACAATCACGTCAACACCTGGCAACTATTACATATATTTTGACTTAGAGAAAGGGGTCAAAACGAATGCTATTTCCAAAGTCCCCAACACAGCCGTTGAATTTTTTCAAAAGGCAAATACCCTCAGCACTGTCTGAATGCAAATAAATTATTTAAGAAAGGAAAACTAAAAAAAAATATGCTAGTATGGCAAAACATCTATTTTTTTAAAGCTGCAATAATATCCATAATTGAAATATCCAGGGAGAAATGTCACAAAATGAATGTGACTTGAATTCTCCAGTGAACATTTGCAGTTTCCTAGCAATTAACTTAGTATTTATTGTTTTATATGACACAGAACTAATGCAAATCTCCTAATAATGCAAAAAATTTGACAGTTTGCCAGAGCACAGCTTTTCACCAATTTAGACTTACTGTAATTTCCACAAAAGATTATAAATAATTATATCCACTGGAAACTCTAATATATGATCCATTTCAATAGTGAAGTGGACCTAAGGCGTCATACACTGTTTCAGTATTTACATTTGTCTTTATCTCAATAGGGGATTTTGATTACTATGTGATTATTGTAGTTCAAATGAGTTGTTCATGGAGGGAAGCAGGCAGTCAAATGTCTAACAGAAAAGAATTCAGATTGTTCTCAAAATTGTACATCTGAGAGCAGCTTCAGATGTTTTTGCTTCAGACTTACAAATATAACTGAAGCAGAGAAGCACCAAGAGCAATTCTTAGAACTGGACATTCAGTAATTAGGAGAGGGTGAATACACTCATAATATTAAATGAAAACTTGCTACATTTATTATGCTTGTGATTGTACACTTTGTGACCACTGAAGCATATATTTACAAATAATCAGACCACAAAATAATACAGAGAAATGATCAACTGTATGCAAACATTGGGAAATAGAACATCAGTGACCAACATGGATCCTGCAATGGCTATGAATTTTTTCAGTGTGATGTTAGACAGTAGGAACTGTACTCAGTAAGGGAAGAAAATCAGAAGTCTTGCCATCTTAACAGGGAGTTTTATGCAGTAAGAACTAAACTACAGAATTTAAAAGTAGGAAAGGCTCACAAAAAACTTACTACTGTACAGCGTGCCACAACAAACATAATGACAAATTAAGCAAAATAATTTTGAACGATTCCCCCATATATATTGATAACTCATTTGCCTGGATAGTGGGAGCAGGGAACAGAATAGAAAAGAAAGCCCTTGTTCATTCAAACTAGTTATTTCTTACAAAAAATTTACTCAGCAAAATGAGTACTTTTCATAATAGCTCTAAGTAAACATTTTGTAAATGAGAAAGTATGTCAAGCTGATAGCAGATCAGAGAGCAGAACTCAGAAACCTCCAGGTCTCTGCCTACAGAAGTATCATCACACATTTTATCTGAGAGCTGCTCTAATTTTAGCATGCAATATCCATTGATCACGAACCATTATATATTTTCACAAGATTAGAAATTACATAAGGCATAAAGTATTTTGGAGTCAAATTTCCAGTGAAATGTGTACATACATTTTAGCTTACTTTAAATAGATGGATGGGTTTTAAAGAGCTTTAAAACTCATTTGCCTTGTTACATTTCTGCAGTATTCCTTGAGGCATATGAGAACTAGGAGGAAAGACAAAGCCACCAAGGCTTCCCCATATTTTCCCACCAGACTGATTCAGAACTTAACAAGTAATCAGCTACTCCTCTTTCTGCCTATCTTATTCAAAGCAACATGATTTTATGAAATATTAGAGATGAGTACATTAGAATATATAAGGAATGTATTTCAGGGGAGTCAGGCAAACGGCCATCCCCTCAAAAGTCAGCAGAATAATGCAAATCCAGGACTCCCAACACTTTGGAGTGAAATGTGAGACAGCAGAGCTGCATTAGCTGGGAAAAAGATGGAAAATAGGATATTCTGCTGCGCAGTATGCAGCAAGATCTTGTCTGACTCTCTTGCAGGGTGGAATTCCTGCAGGTGCAGTGGGTAGGCAGAGGGCCTGGGGATGCAGGCCAAGGGCTGTGTCAGGAAGACAGGAACGATTTGAGCTGAATTACAGCTGTAAGAGCTGGGTCAGGCTCCCTGCCTCCGTGTGCGCGTCGGGACTAAAGTACAAATGGAAGAGGAAAAACAGGACAGGTGAAGCTCTTCCTGTCATGCCTTGAAGAGGCAAGTGATGAAAAGGAATGACCAAATCTCTCCCCTTTCCACACAGGTGTGATGCTCATTAACACACCAAGTGTAAAGTTTTATAATGAACAGCCCCATCCTGAATATTTGTCACTGGGCAGAGTGCACCTACCTGTTCTGCCAAAAGTCTTTCACCTGCTAAAGCAGATCAGAGCTTTAGAAGAAAGGAAACCCGCAAATAAAGAATTTTCAAGCCAGTTTTATACATTTAGGTGGAGGTGACTCTAAGATCCAGGAGCTGAGGATATGTATTAAAGTCCTGCCTGTGGTGTCTGATGTACAGAATGGAAACAACTGCTTCACGAAATAATGAGGCATTAGTAATTGCAGGGTAACAGACTTCAAGAGCACATTAAAGAGCTATCTAAAAAGAAACCATATGAGAACAGTCAAGTATAAAATATGTCAGAATTGACAAAGATTGGGCGTTTGTGGAGAAGGAAAATTGGTTAAAGAAATTTTGCCGTTTTCTATAGGCAACCATAAAACAATTGCAATTTCTTTTTTTCTTATCTTTTCCTTCCTTTGCTACAAACCCATAAGGACTCTGAAGTTGCAGGGTCTGTCACTGTAGGTATGTATCTCTTTCTGTCTCTCCACCTCTCTATATGCACGTGTGTGTGCAATCACAAGTATCAAACTAAATACTTAACCATGCAATGATGAATTACGTGCAGTTACTTACATAAGCACCACTGCCTGCATATTTAAAAATCAAGTTTACTTGGTACATGTTTGGGAAGTTAAACCATCCAGAAAGCACGGTAATTTTCAAACTGGAGTTGTTACAGTGAAATTACCTGTCTACTGCTGAATGTACAAATCCTTTCAGTTCATCATGAGCACCAGCTGGCCAATTGGCCATAGTATCAGTACTTTAGCAAACTTTTTTTCCCAAGAAATTTCAGTGGTAATTCAAAGAAGAGAATATTTTTCATGACAAAAATGGAAATACAGGCTTATACAGCATAGACTCCAATACCTCTCCTCTTAGGTCTTTAGTTTAGGAGTTTGCATGTCTGCATTCATCAGTTTTTGAAGTCCAGTTTTACTGTGGAGGAAAAACCTTTCCTACTTATCCAAAAACCTTAATTCCTAAGCCTCCCACCAACTCCAGTGTTGAAATTCCACCACCACAGAGGTGTGTTGAACTCACATAATGTAAGTTGCTAGTTTCCCCCCACGCTGAATATGGTGCATGACCTCTTTATTCTCACATCATCACCTGCAAAATGGGAAGATATGTAAATTTTTGGCTGCTCTTTAACTAAGGCATTCTTACTATGATGAAAAGGGAATGCAAAATTTAACATTATCTTTTGCTACCAAGACTTTTAAAAATATGCCAATAAGGGAATTTTCCTTGAGGAGTGAAAGAAGGGATCTTACATTCATACAGAGTTTTCTAAAATACAGATTGTGAATTCCACTTGGCAAATGTAAAAGTAAGCTGCATGACTGCATGAACTTGTGTATGACAGTCAGATAGAAGTGCATATTTGTGGTGCTGACTTTGCTTGCTTATACTGTTAAATTATGTGTCTGTCCTCTGTAAGATAATATTTTAAAATAAATAACCGCAAAGTAAACTTATCTTCATCTTTCAGAATATGCTTTAAAATCTTCCTTTGTTGCAGTGCCTGCAAGAAGCTTGACAACAGTTGTTAGGATGCTGGTGATCTGAGACTACCAACTGTCAGGCTGACTGGCGTTGTCAGAGTGTTCCTCATTCCATCAGTCTGTCTTTTTCCATCTGTTGCATCTCACTTCCTATAGCACTCCTAACAGTAGGAAGAGATTCTATATTTTCAGATATACAGCAGTGAGGACAATCCTAGCTACTAAAGAAAAACAGGAAGATAAAAAGATATTGTCAGCTAAAATCCACGAAATCTTTGTGGGATTAAAAAAAAATAATTTGCAACAGAGAGACAGGTACATTCTCATTCTTTGAATAGCAGAGAAAAATAACCACCTGGCTGAAAATTTTGTGAAACATTTAGTTCACTTACATAAAACCTCTTTCTGTGACATCTATTTGAGAGCATTTGAGGCCAGCATGACCCCTGGTAATATCTTCATTCTCCATCAACACAGAAGGATGACCAAGCCCCCAACTGGGACAAGTGACGATTAACCTGCTAGGAAGAAAGCACTGACAAGCCAAGTGCTGCACTGTAACTGCCTTGTTTGGAATCTCTAGTACAGGAGTGGGAGCCTGAAGCTGAAATTCCAGTGCAGAAACATTGCTTGTCTTTGCAGTGCAGAAACTAATCTCATGTGTTGGATCCATCCCATGGATCCATCCTATTAAGTCTTTCTTCTCACGGAGGAGAAATGGATAAGTAACATATGACTGAGATAATATTGGCTCTGCAAATAGCTTGGCAACTGTCCTCTGTGAAAACATTTTACCTCCTCTGATTCAAATTCACACTGCAAGCAGCTCAGTTCAGATGCTGGCACTGCAGAGGCCAGACTGTCAGTCCTTCCAAAGGCAAAAGGGCATCATGTGCAGAAACATGAAATTTTTTCCTGCTGACCTTTCTGCAAAGCAAAAAGCATCACAGCACTACACCTTGACTTTCAAATCCATTGTAAACTGACCAGTTGCATATTAAATCCAACATATAAAGCTGGAAATGAGGAACACATTTGCATAGCACATGATACTCCATTAATGTGAACACAATTTAGAAATGAAGTCAATGACAATTTATTAAAGCTATTATTGTTAAGAGTTAAACCTTTTCTTCAAAGGTTTGATTTTTAAATTCTACTTACCTGAAACCATTTATTCATGGTCATATGGTATTGACTCTGACTTTTAGCTTACTTCAGTGCTATTAGCACTGTAAGGAACCTTTTTGGGTTAGTGCTTCTTTAGATGTCAATTTGCATTTTCTTCATCAAAGGACAGGTCTCCTTTTTGTTTCTTGACATGAGAGGATGAATTGTTTGTTGCTAGACAACTGATGTAAAATAATTACTTTTTAATTGGCTAACTGGATTTTTTCTCGCTGAATCATTATGGAAGAAATAGAGGAATTTTTTAGCAGCAAAACAACATGTATATGTTTGTGCTTTCATTTAGATGTGAGAAATGAGGAATATGAGGTGCCTTGTAGATGTTTGAGATGGTGGCAGTGAGGCCAGTGTTTGAGGGAGTGTAAATTACTAATTACTATTCAGTGGGGTCTGACCCTCTGCCTCTCAGGCTTTAGGCAGACCTGGCTACTTTGGCAGTAATTCATAAGCAAGATTCCCATCCTCCTTTGCTATAATATATGATATTTTGAGATTCCTCAACACTCAGAAAGATTATTCCATACTTCTCAAGATGAATGAAATTGTGTCATGGTTTAACCCCAGCAGCAAAGCCCCACCTATCCCCTCATTCCCCCGCCAGCAGGATCAGGGAGAAATCAGAAGACCAAAAGCTACAAAGCTCATGGGTTGAGATGTAGACAGTTTAATAGGGAAAGCAAAAGCCAGGCACCCAAGCAAAGCAAACCAAGGAATGAGTTCCCTGCTTCCCACTGTTGAGCAGGTGTTCAGCCAGTTCCAGCAGAGCACAGCCCATCACATAAGTAAGGGTGACTTGGGAGGACAAACACCATCAGCCCAAACATCCCCTCCTTCCTTCTCCTTCCCCCACTGTTCACACTGAGCCTGATGTCACACGGTCTGGGATATCCCTTTGGTCAGTTTGGGTCACCTGTCCTGGCTGTGTCCCCTCCCAGCCTCCCAGGCACCACCAGTGAGGTGGTGTGAAAAGCAGGAAAGGCCTTGGCTCTGTACAATCCCTCTTCAACAACAACAAAACCAGCTTTGTAATATGAACACTGTGTTCAGAAAAAATCCAAAACACAGCTCTCTACCTACCACTCTAAATAAAATTAGATCCCCCCCAGCTAAAACCAGTACAAATTGTTATTTCCTTTCCCCTGATAAATATTTTCAAATATCTATATAATTATGGGGTTTAACTCTTGAACTTTCAAGAAGACATAACCTGACTAAAGCACAAAATAATGATGCAATTTTATGATGAAATATAGCAAAATTTGCAAAGAAAGTAAACAAATTTCTACCTGATTCTTACTATGACAAAACACTGCATTTGATTTTGTGAAAAAAGACAGTTTGATTTTCACAGTTTTGGGAACGATTTTTTAAACAGTGTCCATCTTTAAAAACTGTGATCTTATATTAACTTAATTTAAGTCATAAGACAAGCAAAGAGGGTAGAAGGCCAGATTAGCTGAACTCCTTGTGGAATCTGAGGAAAAAGAAATTGTATGATCTCAGAAAGTGAGGTCAGGCTTCATGGGAAGATGATGGAGCAGTTTTTCATATAGGCATTTTCAACTTGAATAAAATTATGGCAGTTACCAAAATAGTGAGATCAGCAGAAGTAATTTCTGAAATTAAGAAGTAACAGCTCAACTCATTCATAGTTTAAAATGAAAAGTTTTTATGGGTAGGATCCAGCTATAACTCAGTGATGAGAAAACTGAGGAGGCAATATTTATGAAGGAATCTGGAGAGAACCAGGAAACATCCAAAATAACCATTCATAAACACTGACTCACAGAAAGTATACACAATTCTTCTACAGACATAACATTGGAAGAAAAACAAAACAAATGCTCTAAGAAAAACTATTAAAGTGTAAGGAAAAAAAAATTAAACAATCAGCTGGAAATTCAAGAGCTGTATAATATATACTGCAGTACAAAATTTCTTCCTAATTACTTGATCGAAAATTATGAGATAGCTACCAAGACACTAATTATATGTGAGCAGAGTATTTTAGCTCCCAAAGACTCAAAAGCCAGGCCAGATTCTCTCTTGCAATATACCTCATTTACAGCATCCAAGTGGCTGACAGTAGCCATGAAATCATCTTCTAGAAATACCCTGAAATAGAAGGAATATCTGGTATTGAGACATTCTAAGGGGTTCTTGTCACTCAGTTCATAGGCTGTAACTTGTGAAGGAAGGAATGTATGATATCTTGGTGCAAGAGAGCTGGGAACATCAGCTCCAAAAATTACCTTCTCTTACTGCTGCAGGTGACTGGGCTGTGGATATTCTCAGTTCAGTCAAAGAAAGAACACAGACAATTTCTTCCAGGCTGAGCCTCAGAATCTTGGATGAAAGAATTCAAAAAATTATTATCTCTCTTTCTGTAACCATTGTTCATAGTTATAGTTCTTCACAACCTATTATTCATAGCTACCAATAATATGAGATGTTTTCTACTTTGTGACCAATCCAGTCCCACTTGGTGAGTGAGACTACAAAAGCTCGCTGCTTCTTCCTAGTAAAGGTTCTTCTTGAACCTTCTAATCCCCCTGAAGACTGGAGTCTTTGTTTCCTTCCCTGACTCAACAGCACCAACTGAACATATTTTTCTAGTTTCCCAACAACATAAAAGTTTTTACCACGCCCTTTTAGATTAAAAATATATGAGTATTTCAGGTGGATGCCTTTGGCCGGAGTTACAAATAGAAGTCAAAGAAAAAAAAGAAGGAAAAATCTCTTAGCAACTGTTTTATTATAGGAACAAAATAAATGAAATCTCTGTCTATATGTGGAAAGAGCACATAATAATTCATGAAGGGACACTACAAAGTAATGCTATAACACTTCAGCTTCCCTAGAGCTACAGGAAGGGCATTGCCACAGTGCTTTCCTCCAGGACCAAGCACGAAGTTCAATTCAAATATTTTTGCGCACTAAGTCACACTCTAAAAATCTTTCTTCTTCAGCCAGCTGGGTGTGTTTGAGGGCTGCTGAATAGTTTGGATTCAGAAAAAGTTTACAGGGCCAGAAATAGAGGTAGAAGACAATATTCAGATGAAAGATATCTATACTTACACAATACTATTTGTCACCCTGGTTTTTTGAGAATCTCTAAGCCTTCTGATGTTGACATTCTTGTAGCGAACTTTCTCACACACTTTCTGTAAACAACTCATTGTTTTTGCATTCCTTTATGGAGGAGGAGAGAGTTGATGGACTGTTGGTTAAACCAGTGTCAGTGGACAGGTGTCCCTGTCACCCTCCAATCCACTGTCACCTTTGTAAAACTATAAATGTTGGAGTCAGAAAATAAACTACCTCTTTTCTTCTTCATCCTGAGAGCGGTGTGTGCGTGTGTTCTTTCGTGTCCTACAGTGACATACTATTCAGCATGCCTTCATGATTTTGCTCTGCCCACTAAAGGATGTTTCTAAAACCAGTAGTGAAGCTCTGTTTTCAAACTATTATGACCCTTTAGCAAGGAGGTGTTTAGAAGAATTGCCCCACTTACAGTACAAGAGTCTGATTAAGTTAATTATCACAATTCATTAGCTGAGTTGGAAACCTAAGAAATCAGAACAGCATCACAAAGTTTTATAAGCAAAATTAACAAGACAGGCTGACAACACTTGCTTTTTATAGAAGTTTTAAAGATTTTATTATTTCAAATATAATGGCCATGCAGAATGCAGTATCAGGACAGTTAGGACGCTTCAATTTACCTGTACTTGAATATTAAATATTATCCACTTTGATGGGAACAGCTTGATTTTGGTAATAAATCTGCATGATTTCAGTGAGGCAGTTAAAGCTCGATCACTGAGTGAGCACTAAATTCCCTCAGGTTATTGCTTTGGCTTCCTGTGTGAGGTTAAAGTGGTTTGACATTAGAGAACCAAACCATTAAATCACAACCTGCTGCTTGCAGAAACAGTCCAGACCACGGGCTCCTGTTGGGCAGCTGGAACATTCACTATGCCAGTTTACTCAAAATATTGCTGCTGCACCAGTGCACTCAGGTCCTGCATCAAACCCTTTTGAGGCACTAATTTCACTTCCCCTATTCAAAGTGTGAGAATGTGTAACCACAAAGTAAAGCAAAAGTCTAATTTGCAGTTGTCAACTCTTCAGTTTTCCTCAAAGACCTCTGAGGTTGCTGCAGCTTCTCAGTGTTAGAGGGCTGGTGACTATCAGAAGGTGGTAAACTGGTGGAACTATTGTTTTCATAAGAGCCATCCTTTGGTGTGTAAGAGAGAATTGTTTTTCCTTCTTAACATTTGACACCCCCAAGAAAATGTTTCACAATTGCTGAATTCAGGTTATGTTATCCATCACATGGAAATAGGAAAGAATAAGTAAATCAGCATTGACTTTCACTTTAATATTTTCCGTGCCAGAATTTATATTGCCTTTTTTAGTTATGGTCTGAACTATGCCCTGAATTGACCTACTGACACCACGCTCATCTTGCACTGATTCTGGGGTACCCAGTGAGCAGCTGAGCTAAGTGCCACTTCTATTTTAGGTGCTACAAAATCCTGGAGAATCCAAGGAATTTGGATTGTTTCTTTAAATTAGGTTTTGCTATGTTGCATAGAATGAAATTCAGGAGGAGGTGATATAGAACTAAGGAGAGGCAAGTGTAACCAATCATCTGGTCATAGATGCTACTGACTTGCAGCAATGCTAAATATATGTCTCAGTCAATTGGATGCTAGATTTAATTATATACTCCATTCAAAAATTGCAGCCCTTTTATCTGGAGTAAAAGGGCTTGACTGACAAAGTCAGAAAAACCTTTTAAGGAAGAACAGACAGTAAAAAAACCCCAAACAAATAAACAAAAAATGCCTCACCCAAAACAACCAAAAAACCTACACCTCCTTCCCCCAACCAACCAACCAAGCCACTAAAGAACCCCTCAAAACTCACCAAGACCCCCATCAAAACACATTGTGGGATTCTTGCCTCCCTTTAATGATTCATGGCAATATGACCAATATACTAAAAATAGAATTGACCTTCCATAATAAAGACAATTTTTCCCATCTAAAATTTTAACTTTTCTCGTCTAGATAATAGAATCTCAGCCTGTAACACTCTTCAGTCCCATCAGTAGTTCTCCTAGGATGCAGTGGAAATTCTTAACTTTTTCAAGCTGACAATTATTTGGAGGCCAAGACCTGTAGAAAAAGGGAGAAAAATTATCTTTCTGCATGAAAGACACTAATATGGCACAATTAAATGAGTAACAAGGAGTGTGTGTTTTTTTGTCAGCAAGTTGCAAAAGGTTTATTATTACATTTTATTCTCCTAAGGTAAGTGATAGTGTTTAACTTGCAAAGACTAACGTGCTATTTCAGAGATAGCACATTAAGGCCCAAAAAATGTAGATTAATCATCATTGACATGACAGAGGGAGCCAATAAATTCTTAGAGATTTTTAATACTTCAAAGTTTCAGAAAGAAGCCTTTTCTCAAAGAAGCAAGTAAACAAGGTAAAGGATTTATCTTTAACTAAATATTCTTAAAAGGCTATTTAGCTATATAGCTTACATTTCTTGCACCCTTTAAGCATTACTCTCATGGACACTCAGGATGCAGGAAACAGTCCAACTTTCCCAAAGAGAAGGTGGTCAATCTTAGTTTATTCTTACTACAAATTTTCCACATCCTCTTTTCTACAATCTCATCATGGTGTTCACCCTTCACTGGCTGCTTTCCCTTGGGCAGCTTATTGCTAGACTGGATATTTGCAGCTACCTTTTTAATGGGAAAATTAATGTTAATATCTATAAATAATTTATGTTCATCTGACCCAAAGAACAAGTAAAACACATGTAATGCCTCTGTTCTATGTCTGCTTTTAGATTGACTGATAGAGCTGGCATGCAGTCAAGGTTTTTTCCTTGGATGGACAGTTAGTTCAAACAAATTGCAAGTTAATACAAAGGTACTCCAAGTCTTTAACATTCATAGTCTTTCTATGCACTGGGTGTGGTGATGTCTGTATAAAACATGTTCACCAATCAAATAAAATTTTGTATCAGGTTTTTTGTATGGAAAAGTACCTGTTGAGGAACAGAGAGGAAATAGGATTTAAAAATAAAGAAAATCCTGTACAGGAGAGAGCTACTGCTGGAACAATTCATGTTTAGCACCACTGAGAATTTTAAATCTGTCACAAAGTTCACTATCTCACTTAACTCACATGACTTTGTGAAAAGATCAGGTCAAAAATGAGTATTCAAAACAAAACAACTCTTTCATTGTCCGGAAAATTTCTGACTACCTATGTTGAAGTTTTATGACAACTTTGAAAGCCAAGAAAAAAGCCTTCTTTATTTCAGACATTTTTCTTTCAGCTGTCTTAAAGCAAAGAGTATGTTAATAGCTGATCTACCAGCCCTGACTGCCTGGATATACACTTTCTGTCAGAGTTTGCAATCTCTTGAGGGTAATTTATACAGAAGGCTTGCCAGAAATCCTTATGACTATCTTCTTTGTGTTTACATCATTATGAGTTATTATTCTTACACCTTTGCTCCCTCTAGGAGCCAAGCAATACACCTGTCTTTCTAGGTTCAGTGTTTATTATTTACTGCAGGCTTCCAAAGTACAAAGCAACCTAGGCATAATTATAGAAAAATATCTATTAAATGTCAAACTTCTTTGACAGATACAATAAAAAACAAGATAAAGGTTTTTAGGCTGTGAGAGAAAGAGAAGAAAGGATTTTTATTGACCTAGGAAATGTTGAAAGAGTGGAAATGGTAGGGTCAGTATTCATACTTGCCATGTTCCTTCTCCTTCTGACTTTTTTACCTTCTTCATTCCTTTGATCAGCCTCTCATATTTGTTTATCTATGTATAATTGCACTCTATACTTTCAAATGCTTTTGCAATTGCACATTTGCCTCGGGAGAAACACAAAGGACTGTGTCAGGGTTTAGGAAAGGTATTCCCAAATGTAGCACTCCCTCTAAAATCACACTGCTTGCTCACTTCCTTCCTCTGCAACTGGAAGTGCAATAGTCAAAGACAAGGTCGAGATAAGAGCAATTTACTGGAAACAGCAGTGAGATAAGATGACAACAACAGAAACAATATCAATAACAAAAGCTAAGATGTAGAAGCTATTCACAGAGAAAGCCCCTGACAATAAACAAATACCACATGGATTTGCACAGTATGCTTTTTCCCAACCAGAAGGAACACTCTTCTCCTCTGAAAGTGAGTAAGAGTTCCCTGGGTTTATCTTTGCTTGAGGTAGAACAGTCTTCCCTGACACATTTCTCAGATGCACCCCAGGGACTTTATACTCTTCTACAGTATATGGAAATTTTGACTGGGATGGGTCAACTCAGTTGATGTTAACCTTTAGGTTACCTGATGGTAGCCTTTACTAAATGTAGATCCCATTGCTTTCAAGGTGGTTTTCAGCAATCCATTCAATTTTCCCAGAGGCTGGTGTGTCATATTTAATCCTGTACTTTCTGGCCCAGGTGTCTATGAGGATGTTTTTGAAATGGGTCCCAATGTCAGAATCCTCTCTTGGGGCAGTCATATCTCCCGAGGACTTGCTTTTCAAGGCACAGGATGTGTTCCAGGCAGTGGTGTGATGCACAGGGTATGTCTCCAGCCATCCATTGGTTGTTTTCCTCACTGTGAACACATAATGCTTTCCTGGGCAGGTCTGCAGAGTGTGATGTGATCAATCTGCCAGGACTCCCCATATTGATGTTTCAAGCATCATTTCCCATACCATAGAAGCTTTACCCACTTGGCCTACTTGATTGCAGCATGTTTCACAGATATGGACCACCTGGGAGATGGTGTCTGTGGTTAAGCCTGCCCCTTGATCACAAGCTCACTGAATGTTGTATCCCTTCCGTGAGAATCAGAGGCCTCATGGACTTAGTGAGAAATAATTCACCACTGTGCTGCCAGGCCAGATCCACCTGGGACATGTTGGTCTTGACAGCCCAATCCACTTGTCCAGTGCTGGAATGTTCTTCAGCAGCCCAGGTCTAGGGTACATGTGCATCTATCTATATGATGAACCTTTACAGCCCGATTCTCTACCTGGGCAACGCTGTCTTGCCACAATCAGCAGCCCAGGTGGGTTTCCCTCTGCACTGCCAATTGGCTTCCATCATTCCAGCCACCCCCACAGAGCATTTGCCATCATGCATGAGTCATTGTAGAGGTAGAGTGCAGACACCTCTCTTGTTCAGCTATATCCAAAGCCAGATTTCACCTCTGCAACCTGATTCTACCAAACTTTTCCCTTGGTAGCTTCTGTGACTCATTGTGTAGGACTCCATATGGCAGTTTTCAATTTTTTGTGTGGTCCTACAATTTGGCAGAAAATGACAGTGAAGAGAGGGTATCAATTTTATGGTAGCTGGTTATATGGTGGGGCTCCTTGGCACATGGCACCTTTTCCTCCTTCTCAGATGATGCTAGTGCAAAATTTTCGCCTTTGGGCCAGTTTGTGGTGTGTTCCAAGACCCCTGGATGATTGGGATTTCCTGTCCAGGTTTGCTGTGTGATCAGAGTGTTCCATTTACTGCACATTGCATTTATGGCATGATGGGTGGAGGGCACTTTTGCTTTGAACAATCACCCCAGCCCTAGCTGGGGTGCCGGGAGGAGCTCTGCTTCAGGGACAATCACTTCTGAGGCAGCCTGAGCCCTTTCACAGGCCGCCAGGATCTCTTTTTCAGTCAGGGCACAACTAACTCCAGATCCTCTGTAAGGCCAGCTCCAGAGCCCCAGGAGTCATCCTCAAGGTACTTTTTTCCAGGGCATCCAGGGAGGACCATCCCTCCTGGCTGCAGCTCAGAGCACATTGTTCGCATCTTGCTCGGTCCTGACCTGCCCCAGCAGTACAGCCTGAAGAACCTCCTCTTTCATTTGTTCAAAAGCTTCTTGTTGTTCAAGAGCCCTCTTAAAATCGTTCTTTTGGGTCACTTGATGGGGTTTACAATCTCCCTGTGATCTGGAATATGCATCCTCCAAGGATTCCATTAAATCATCATGAATTTGAAAACTCTAATAAGTTGGCATTGCTTATATGCCTTCCATGGGTAAGGTAACTATCTTTTAGAAACAGCTGTGATTTTGTTTTGAAAATTTTGTCAATATAAAGTTTTGAAGTCCCACATTTTTTCTGTATTTTCAAATCAGGACAGCAAGCAAAGAAAGGTTTTGGTGTGAAATTGTTAAGCTTACCCAGAAGAGGTAGTGGTATGAGAGGACTAAGTCAGTTAAACCTTTGGGGCAGAGTGGATCTTTTCCTCAGAACTGAGTATTCCAAAACCAGAAGAGTTTTTATACTAATGCATCATATTTTGTTTCCACAGATATGACAATAGTATTTCTTTAGACTAAAGAAAATTATGTAAGTATAAAAAAGGATTTGAAACTATCTTACTCCTACCACAATTTCATTGCAAGGCACCTACATTTTTCAAGATTTTTCTCTCAGTCCTGCTCACTGACTTTAAATTGTAGCTCAGGTTACTGCCAAACCTACAGTTTCTTCAGGTCTCTAGGAAGCATCTCTCTTTTAACATTACAGAATGTTCATACTGGGTCATGCCCAAATCATGTTTTTTTTACTTGCCTAAAGCCAATTGGTTTAGAAAAAATATACAGGAGTAAGGGAAGCATGTGGTGGTATTTACCTCATATGCAACCCAAGCTCCAGTCACACTGGGACTGAGACTTCCAGAAATAACTTCTCTATATTCAGCAACTGTCAAATGTTTTTTTTTACTATGCATCTGAACTCTTGAACCCCGCTGTAAACTGCCAGCATTTACAGCTTCCTGCAGGAAAATAATTCCTCAGGTTAACCATAACTGTGAAGATTTGTGTCTTTTGTTTTGTTTCCCACAAAATGCAAGCTCTATTTAGTATAATCTATGATAATAAAATACTGGAAAAGAAAGTGAAAACTTGATTGTGTCCTTTTCTTCTTCATTTGCCCCTTTAAAAACTGATAGTCCTAGGGTAAATTGTTGTTCCCCATAAAGACATTATTCCAAATCTTTGCCTCTTCTTGCTGTTCATTGCTGATCTTTTCCTGTTCTGTTAAGGGCACAACATAGAAGATGGAGTGAACCATAGATTTTCAGTGTAAATTGCATTCCTTTCTAGTTTCTTTATTTTCTTGAGTAATTCCTGATGTTATTTTTGCTTTTTTTCCTGCTGATTAAGCGCTAAGTTGAGTTTATAATAGTTGCTTGAAAATATCAAGGTCTCACATGAGCAGTAATGGTTTGCTCAGATAATGTTACCTAGGACATTCAGGGTGGTTTTATCTGCATGTATCAGTTCCCAATTACCTATGCTAAATTTTATCTATTTTGTTGCCTTCTAAAATCCACATTTCACATTAGTTTGTTCCCACATACAATTACAAATCAGTTTTTCATTCTTTTGCTTCCCTAGGTCACTTGTGACTGAAGTAGACAGCACAGAAAAGTCCAGGGCTGCTTACGGGCTTTAAGAGCCTTTGTTGAACTAAGGATAACCTTTCATATACCCAGGTTGACTTCATTAATGAGATATCCTTTCTTCATTTAATAATTTCCATCAGAAAAAGGTTCAAACTAGCCAAAACCTTTCCACAGATTCACATGACATAATTTCTTCTTACAAAATGATGTCAGCTCTTTCCCTAAATATTTGACCCCATGTACTTTGCATCTATCCTTCATACAAAGTGGATATCAGCTTAACTGTAGGGTCTGTATTCCCTTCAATTTCTGCCATAACTCTTTCATGAACTGCCAGCACTTCAGCCTCCTTCCCTTCCTTGAGTATGAAAGAAATTTAGCACAAGACTGCATGCTGCAATCATCACTCACTTCTCCTTACCCCCACTCCTCTGGGTGCCTGTAAATCTGTTGAGCAATTTGCATGTTCTCCAGTGAAAATTGTTAGCATTTACCTTGGCCATGTACTGCTCCAGATCAGTCATGCAGCATCAGGTTGTCCAAGCAATATCCATCTTTCTCTGCCTGTTGGCACCACCTTGCCCTCTGGAAGCTTCTCTTCCCCTCAGGCATACTCAGGTAATCATTGGGAATGAGGAATCATCTCCCTGGCCAGGAACACCCACTGGCTCTAATGACACTGAGCTTGGCCTTGCAAACTGTTTACATAAAATAAATCAGAAGCAAATGGTTTGCTGCTCAATTACAGGTGGTGCTTGGTGTTCTTAATCATTCAAGACAGCTTGGGAAGGAATACAATAGAATGTGTAACTCATGCGAGAATGTCTAACAGTCTGAACAAAGAGAAATAAGAACAATATCCAATTCCTTCTAAACTGAGGTATTTCTCTTTTAGTTTTTTAGGTAGTCTTTCTACTCTTCAAGTACAGCCTCCTATTGGCAGTGTGTTTTACCTTCCAGGCCTTTGGAAATAGTCTCAGGTATCCAAATGGCACTTGATGTTTCTGTGCACAAGTCTGAATCAAAATGACACAAGAATTAAGTGGAGATGTGTGGTTTTGAGGCCATGCAAAACAGCTGTTACTAGTTAGACAACAAAACAGATAAGTGAATTTAAATAGTACAGATATAAATTTACTTAACAAATTTATAGATAATACCTATTTCTGCCTTTAGTGAAGGGATTAAGTGTTTTCTGGATGACAGACTATAGTTCAGGATGCTACTTAATGTCTTCAATCTGAAGATGAGACTGAGAAAAAATGGATCTTTCATCCACAGGGAAAAGTGAAATCCACCAGAAGATTTTAACTATGCAAACATAGAATATTGAATAACTTAGGCAGCTGCTTGTGGGAATGAGCCGTGGAATATCGTGTGAGATACATGGTGAAGGAATGTCCAAGAGATGTGCCATGAGTTATGTGGTGAAGGGATTGCTGGGTTCTGTTCCACCCTTGTGCAAGACCTACAGCTTTGTAATGTCTCCTTGTTTTACTCTTGATATCCAACATTTATATGTGCAGTGGCTGTCCCCCCAACACTTAGGACATCATTAATAGTATATTTTATTATAGTCTCACCTTTACTTTCCCCAAAAGTAGGATTTAGTATTTGAAATCCTTCAAGGCAGAGGATAAGACTACAGCCACCTTGCAGACAAGTCAGTGGTCTTGCTCCTCGTTCCTCCCTAAAGCAGGGACACTGCTGTGGGCTAAGATTTTCACCTCTGGCTGCAGCAGAGAAAACCCAAGATCACTCGGACATACTGCTATCTAACAAGGTAAGGCAATCTAGCAACACTCTATAATCCAGCACTTCATTTAACTTCAGTATTTGTGAATCTGTGATTGTGAAAGTTCTTCTTGAAATCCAACTGACTTAAAGTGCCAAATTGATAAACCACATTAGTGGTGAGTTTGGGGCTGTGGACATGACCAGGCTTGTAGTGTGACTGACACTATTGCTGCATCTGAGACCTTACTGGACTCAAGCAGATTTACAGTGCTGAACTAATCATAATCAGAGATTAAGCCCAGCTGCATCCAGCCCCCCAGGTCTCTGAGGACCAGCTGGAACACCAGGGGCTGTTATTCTGACAAATCCCTACACCTTTAAAGAGTGTTGCTCCAATGCAAATATGATGAGGATGCAACGTTTTTGTGATGAAAAGGATGGACACTGGAAGGCAGAATCAAAAGCAGAGATATTAATATTAACTAATCCTTTTGCTCTGTTGCAAATGCTAGGCCTTAGCTAAAATACTGTACTTTGGCATGAGTGTCATACTTCCAGAAAGACTGTGGGCTAGCTGAAGAGAGGCCAGTGGAAACAAGAGGCAGGATATTAGGTCTAAAGGATGATTGAGGAAATTTTGGTTGTTTAGTCTAGAAGGGAAAACTTCTAGAAAGAGAGTGGAAAGAATATTCATATTCATGAGAGGTCATTGCAAAAAGAAAGGAGATTTTTTTCTCCTATTTCTTCCTGACAGTGCTGTATAAGACAAACAAAATTAGTTTAAATCACAAAAAGGCAGATTTCCATCAGCCATTATGTAACATTTTTAGGAGCAAGGGTGGTGAAAGACTGTAGCTGATTGCCTAGGGAACTTTAGAGAGAAATTCAGGAAGAACCTTTCAGAGGGATAGAATGGATGACATCTTGAAATCCCTTCAAACTTTCAAGTTCCTCATTTATATTGCTAAAGACAATGAGTTCTGCTAGGGATGAACATAAGATACTGTTAATCCAGTCCCATAAAGCTTTACACAGTGTGATTTTTACCTATATTTTGAATTTCTAGGTCAAGATTCTACCTCCAGTTCTCTCAAAGAAAAAGAGTGAATAAATAATCTTTCTTCCCAGTGCCAGCCAAAAGGTCTTCTTGTTTCTTTTGCATTGCTATCCCTAAAATCCTTCCCATATTCACCCTACTGTAATAAAGTTTAAAACATTTCTCCATATGTGTTCCATATGATTTACCTTATTTGGTGATCTCATAATTGTTGACTTCATAAAGCAAAGTTTGACAATGAAAAAGAAAAGCACCTATATTATTTTCAAATGAAATGGTATATCTATTCCTGCATTGCTCAGGCCTGGATTTTTCAGTGTGCTTTAATTTGTACTTGAAGGGCTTTCAGTAGACCAGAAATAACACTACTGTAAGAAAATAGGAGAGTACAAACTTGTGCTTCTTCATTGCAGCATTTTGCATTTAAAAGTTTTTCATCCCAATAACTTTAATTTTAAAATTACCTGAAGTGAAGACTGAGAAAGTGAATATCTTCCATACACAGGTTTTGTTGGTTTGCCAGCACACGAACAGAATGATGTCTAATTTAGGCCTCAGCAGGAATTGAAAGGTGTTCTACAATAGCTGTACTTGCTGTTTTCCCAGTTCATGCGTTTCTTTTCCATGTCATCAGCATGAAAGAAACCTCTGACTGCCAATTCATCAGCTTTCTCTCAACATGCTAAATTATTATGTCCAAACACTGCAAACACCAGAATAAATTCTCTGGAAAGAAGTTTGTTTGTGTTGAGTTGATGGATCTACTTCTGTATAATTTCTGTATTATTTTACATAAAGAATTCAAAGCCAAGTTAATTTCTAAACAGTGCAGGAAGAGCTTTAGATAAGACATAATGAACTGGACACACTCCTAGAAGAAGGGAGGAAGAAATTCAGAGAGAAATTATGAAAGCTGAGAAAAAAAATTCTTCAAGAAAACCAAACTCTATGAGCTGCCTCTAAAAAGAAAAGATGAGGATCTCATAAATCAAGAGCATTATATTTTCCCAACCATTATATTTGGCCATACAGGCATCATTCTAATGCCTATGTTCAATTTGATTCTGATATTTCCAGAAGTGTGAAAATGTGAAAAAAACAAACCTCAACAGTGCCTGGTTGTGCTTTCTTTGTAAACCTATAGCAAGAGACTTGTAGTGTGAGACCACTGGTCATGAGGAGGCATTTTGTTCACGGGCTGGAGCAGCAGGTGTTGCTGAACTGACAATACAGGTGTCAGTCATTTCCTCTCCTAGTCCAAATCACGCGTCCTTTCAGAGTGGAGGAATGTGCTTGTAGTGCCCTCCAGAAATCTACACTCCAAAACAGCTCTAAAAGTTATGGGCAGGCCTGGCAGCTGTGAAATAATGCAGAGATTTATACTGTCTTCCTCTGTGAGTCCTGAGGAGCTATTGTCATGGCCCTGTGGAAAGGGTAAATCACGCCTCTGTTGGGTTCTAGATCTCAGCTATAAAGCTCTTGTTCGCTTTGTCTTGACTTGTACAGGAAGACAGTTTTTAGCTCTTGTGGAAATCAAAACTCCCAATTCCAGCATCCTCAAGTGCAAAATAAAAGCCTCCATATATCACCTGCCTTTTGGTCCAACAGCATAGAAATTGGTAGGATTTTCCTTATCTGCTCTCAGAACCATGAACAAAGACAATTCATATATCTTCCATGTTTATTTTGGGCTTGTTAAGGTTTGTGTACCTAGGCCTCATTTGGATTCTAAGCTAAATTTGACAAGAGTTCATTTAGAGGTCTACAGCATCAGTTATTATCCAACCACAAAAAAAACATTGATGCAATTACCACTTTTTTCCTATTTTTTTCAAAAGGGTCAATATAGCTACTTCAACAAGAGATCCTGCTAGAGTGCATTTCCCCCTGTTTTCCTGTACTATAATTAGTTTCTTTCCGTTAACTTTTGACTTGTGATCACACAGATCATAAAGCGTACTTAATTTCATCATTTATAAATAGAAGTAGTTGATATTCATTGCTAAACAATGAAATATTAATAAGTTGTAAGTCTTTTATAAAAAGCATTTAAGAGGCAAGTCATACAAGGAGCAGAAATGTCAGTTAAGCCCTGTGTTTATCACAGGGAATCTAAGAATGAAGCTGACTACAATATCTGTCAAGTACTTTAAAAATGAATTCAAACATTAGCGGTTCTTGAAAGGCTGACATTCTAAGGTCTTTGTTATAGCGAACTGGAGATGTAAGGTTCATCAAATCTGTTCTGTTTCTCATTGACAGCAAGTGGCCTCATTTCCTGGAGCTGAATGCCACTGCAAATTTTGTATGTGATCACACTCTTTCATTACTTGATGATCTAGTTCTTCCAGCATGGGGCCTTGAGATAAATGAAGTGGTGTATACTTTCCTAAGCACACATATTTCAGGTGATTCAACATAATGCTACCCTGCAGAGATTCATGTCCTGCAGTTGGTGAATTATTTTCACAGGTCTAAGGTGCAATCTAAGGTGTTCTTAAAGGCTGTGGGGAAAGCCGAGGAATTACTATAAACCAGGAAAGGTGCAACAACTTTGCAGCATTCCCCGTCTTCCTGGCACCATCTGCTTCTGTTTTTTTTCAGCACAGCATGACTCTGGCAGAAGTCAGTCTGTGTCACACACCTAGCAGCTGTCCCAAGCTTTGTCTTGAGGCACAGAGGGAAAATCTTCTATGGCCAGGATGAGCACAAGGGACTTCATGCTGACTGATTCAATTATTATAACACCAATCCCTCTCCGGAAAATCCCAGCAGGGTATGTTTGTAGTGCTATGAAACACAGTTAACACATTCACCTTGTCTTTTCCAATCCTGCAATTTTCCTTCCTCACAGCCTTGGCCACCAGAATGATAAACATCGTCTGTGGGGTGGGAGGAAGGAGAGTTTTACACCACAGTGCCACCAACGTGACACGGACAGTGGCATTTGATCTGGTCTTAGAGGAAAACTCACATCCTCTGATAAGAGTTCTCCTTGTTAATATCAATCAGCATCACATCAAAACAATCAACCCTTCAGAAAAGTCTCCCTGCCATCAGCAATTCTCCTTCTTTTATGCATAGCAGGAGTGCCACTTAACAAGGTTCTGAGCGCTTCACCTCGGTGCTGCTGCTGCACTGATGCACATTATCATCCCTGCTCTCAGGGATGAAAGGGAAATATTTGTTTGCCAGGTTCAGAATCTCAATGCTGAGAAGGTTTTTTTCTTATGGATTCAGTTCTGATTCACTCTATAAACCACAGATTGAGCACCCAAGGTTTAAAGCACTTTTGAAAACTCAGTATTATAATGTTAGTGGTTTTAAGTTCTGGCAGAGTATGCACTTTTGCAATCTTGTTTATTAACATCAAAGCTAACTTTGAAATGTCAAATTCCCTACTAGAAATTCAAGATATTCATTGAGTTTTACAAATGCCACTGGTGATTCTCTTACTTCTAAGCAGGCTGCAATTTTCTTTGTAAAGTATCAGATTTGAAGGATCATTTAGCTTCAGTATTATTTACAAGCACTTATAAAGCCCCTAGCTAAGGACAAATTTCCATATTACTTGCTGGTGTACTCCTTCCTTATTTCTTCTCATTATTTGGCAAAAAAAGCAGACAAAAATATTGTAACAGTCTCAGTTAAAAAAGTGATAAATGTTTTCTGTGGAAGCTGGTGTGCTCTGTTTGTTTTCTTGACTAAATATCCAGACAGATCTACAGCTCTGGACCTTTCCCTCTGTGGTAAAAATCTATGGATGGGCTGTTCTAGTATTCTGGCAAGTTGTCCTAGCAGACCTCATCGTTTCAGTAAGTCTACTTCAGCAATGTGAAGAAGCCACAAAATCTGAAATTTTGTTTCTGTAGAGTCAAAATGCGCAGTCCTTTTACCTTTCTCAGATGTAGGTGATTACAGTATGGGAAAATGAAGGTGGTATAGAAGGTAATCTTATCCCCCAATGAGTTGCAGCTGGAGCAATTACCAAAGATTAGAAGCAGGCCTGATTTTAGCAGGCCACACCTGTAGCCCATAAGAACAAGTGGTATAAAAGAGTGGATTGGTGGGGTCTGGAGGAAGAGGAGTTGGATGATTGTGGTAAGGACCAGGAACAGGCAGTGCACAGAGGAGGTGTGAAGCTCTGGCGATACGAAATCCTTGTGCTATAATGACATTTTCCTCCTGTTTGCTCACTTCTAACATGGCTGGAACTACTCTGCTCCTGATTCAGACTGAAATTAAAATGAACTGACCCAAAACCAGCTATGCAGCCCTCTGGTTGCCGCACTTGCTGGGAAAACAGGTCATTAGGTCTCCTGAAGGAAGTGTTGAACTATACCCCTGTCACTTCAGTCCCCACTATAACCTGACTTCAACCATCGGGATACTTATGGTTCAGAGTTTTGACTAAAAAATTATGTCCCAGGTCCAAAAAACTTTCAAGTAAATGTTTTTCATAAACTCTGTCTCTGAAGAGCTGAGGACCTAGCAACTTCTTAGACTGTGGGGGAAAATCCACTCAGGAAAAGCTCTCTGGCATTGAGAGCTTCAATGCATTCATAGCAGGTCGCACAGAAACAACTGTGTTACAGTTCAATACTGCTTCCCGTGATAGCTACATTGTTCTGGACATACTGGAGACGACTGCTATGGAGTAATCTGTTATTTGCAGTAATTATATGAATTTAACAATCATCAGGAATTACACAGCTGCTGCGGTTCAGATTCATAGGAGAGCTCTTGATGGAGGCAGTGTGTTGGCAGACTCAGAGCCCCAAATGAGGGGAGTGAGGCCGTGCTCTTGGAAATGGACCATATTAACAACTTGCTGTGGTAAAACAGAGCTAAATAAAAAACTATCAAACAATAACAACATCAAGAGCACAGACGCAAGTTCAGCATTTCTGCCTACGTGACTTTCTGCTCCACAGAAAGGCGCATTGTCATCTCTTGGTGCCAGGTTGGAGATTATCTACTGCCAAACACCATATCTTTTATGTGCTCTCTGGCATTTCTCTTTCACTCCCTGTAAGTCATAGTGACTCAAATCCATTTGCTTTTACTATCCTTGCTTCTCCAGCTTTAGTGCCATTCTGTCTCTGTTAACTCTTAGCCTCTACCACAAATCCAAACATGAATTTGTTCTACCACAGTTCATCATGCTCTTACTTTTTCCCAATAAACTTCCTACAGGTTTCAAAATCTCTGTTGAAAGACTGCATTTTGGGAAATAGATCATTAAGTATTTTATCTGGTGAACCTGTGGTCACATACAAAATTTTAGCAGGCTTGTATCAACCTCCAACTTCATTTTAAGCCAGCTTCTATTCTACTGTCAGTGTTTTAAGTCTTTAAGTCTTCTTTTCTCTGCAGCAAAGCCATTTTTCTGCATCTGCCACTAAGGAAAATAAAGGTTTTGCTTAAATCAGAGTAAGGAATGCAGTCCCCCCCCCCAAAAAAAAAAAATTGTATGATACAGCTTTTTGAAAGCCCTTCATGGATTACAGCAGTTACTTGCAGAGCTTTTCACAAAAAAAGCCCATTATTATTTTGAGGAAGAGTTTAAAGGTTTAATGAAATACCTAACACTCTTTATTTTCAAGATTACTCTACAAAATCTTGAATTTCTTTTTGTTTATAGAAAAATCAGTCAGTTTTATGAAAAGCTTTTAATGAAAAATAAAAAAGAACATGTTTTTGGGGAATGATACTCGCTTTTACTTGGTGTACATTATCCAGTCTATTTATTGTTGGTATATATAGTTTTTGTTCCCAAATGTATATAAACATCACCTGCACTTCCAAGCTAGCCATTTGCATGTATAACTAAAAAATTATCCATTTTGCATCTTTTAAAGTAGATTTAATGCCGATAAAGCTCATATAAATATTTAAATACGTATTATGTATCATGTAAGATATATGATATGAATATTAAAAAAAGTAACAAATTGACAAGGTATTTCTACTTAAACATTCATTTTAGTATATTATATATTAAACCTATGTGTGTGTATACATATATATATGTATATATAATGTTCCATCATTGTTTAGTTGGCAGTTGAAGAATTGATCTAAGACTGTCTAAAATTATGCTTTAAAACATTTAATCCATATAAAGGTTGTCCACATTGTCATTTTGGTACTGGTAAGTAACTCATTGCTTTTTTAAGCACTTGGAATGTCTTCAGCCTGACAGGCTCAATATAAAACCAAATTCAATTCAATTTAATTTTTAATATATCTGTATGAATCCCTGTGAGGTCCTATTGTAATTCTGTCCTCCAGCATAAATTCTTCCTCCTTCTTAATAAGTTTTGCAACTGTGTTACAAAGTCACAGTTTCTAAATATTGTCTCATGGTACGGTTTTAAAGTCTATTGGGTGACTGAGGGTTCCTCTCTCCCAGCTGCAACACTGACATTATAAACGTTGACATTTCAGTGATAGACGAATCTGCACAGATCAGGACACAAATATGGGGCATTTCCAGTTAGCCTGATAAATCCCAATAAAAGAGATTTTCTGTATCTGGAGGCATAGTTGTGGATTAGTAGCTCATGGAGCAGTGTAAAAGGCGAATTTCACATAGAGGACAACTGCTGAAAACAGGTCATTCACCTTTTCCAGGGTTTTACCAATTTCTGTGTCTCTAATATGCTTACTAATTATCAAATAAATGTGTTTTTTAAGTGCACATTTTCTTCAGTGGTGTTTTTATGTTTTTTATTTAGATAAGTAACATTTTATCTGCTATGAAGCCTTTACTACAGTGCAGTGAGAACTCAAATTAAATAAGTGTTGGCACCTACATTCTGGGAATGCTGTTAACCTATCTTTCTACATAAATACAAACATTCACTTGAAAAGCCGAGTGCTTTAAGGTCTTTAAAATGAAAAGTGTCAATCATTATGACATACCATTAGAAGTATTTTGCTTGTATTTATAGTGTACTTTGAAACAAATCATCTGCAGATGTAAATATGTCAGTGCAGTCAATGGAGCTATACGGATTTACAGTCCCTGATGATCTGTCCCTGTGATTTGAAATCACTTCCTGGGAAGAATAACTAGAGTGTCTGGGTTAAAAAGTAAGTGGAGGGATTCTGTAATAGTGACATCTGGCTGATACTTGTCAAATTCATATGGATTCTGCTGAAGTGTAGGAATAGCAGTACATAATAAATGACTATTGAAATAAGTGGAAAAAACCCACTTGACTGTATACAGGATGCAAGAGGGAAGAATCTTATTCTGCATTTTTTAAACTTTATTCTAGTTTGGATAATGCTGCAAAGGAACTGTTTAAAGACTAGAGCAGAGATCTATATATTTTCTCAAGATTATTCTGCTAAGAAATAGATTGCTGAATTATTTTCCAAATCTCTTTCCAATGTTGAATCTTTTAAGAAACAGCTCATACTTGTTTTATTCCCTTTTATCGCTGATAAGAAAGAAAAGAAATCTCTCTTTAGAGCTACATCACGAACAATGGAATAGTTTCTTGATTTTATCTGCAACATACAAATTCATAAGGTATATTGCCTGGAGTAGAAAACTATCACAAGGTAATTTTTATGAGATTCAAAAAGTTCTAATGAGTCTCTGAACTTGAGAAGATTTCTTTTTTTATGCGTAAGTTTTAAATAGCTTTTAAGACAGTATTCAATTATTTAGCCTCTCCCACTTCATAAAAGATTAAGCAATGGAGTTGTTGTTCTGTCTTACTAGAACAGCAACAGCATTATAAGTGTCAAAATAAATGTTTTTATAGATGCAAAATATTATCTATAAAGCACATCAGACCCTATATCATTCACACACAGTAAGTTGGAGAAAAATAGCTGCATCCACATGGTTGCATTCCTTATTTCAGTTAGCTAGTTACCTCACTTATTCCAGCAGATAGCTTATCCTTCAGTTTTAAGGAGTAAAATTTCCAGAGGAACTGCTTCAGTAGACAGATTAAACATTCAAAGCAGAAATGGCAAAGCTGATTTAATTTTTCAGAATCTAGACTAGAGTATTTGAGGTTAAATTGCTGATAATCAGCACTATGGATTGTAGTACATAATCAATATTTATGTCTTATGGTAATAGTGAAAAAGACAATGCAATTAGATAAGAAATAGGAACACAGGAGCAAGAAGGTATAGATGGAATGTGAAATTGTTAGAGGAAACTAACATTTAGGAAAGCATTTTTTTTTTATGATGATGATGATGGTAACTCACAGTTAATCTGTCATTATTTTAGCTTTTTATTTCTATTACTAGCAGGATAAATGCACCAAAAATATATATCGTAACATCAGTTTTATGCCATGAATCCCATATATCCATCTTAAATTATTTAGTCTTTTATCTCTGACTGAATAACAAAATACAATTTTCCCAGTAAGCGGGGCAGTAAGAAGCAGGGACAGATGGAAGAAGCAGAGATTCTCGCTTACAGGACGCTGCAAAGAGTAATATTACTCACAAAAGCAGTTGCAGAGGGATTCAGCTGAACTGAAGAGATATTTTTGTTTCAATTTAAGACACTATATTTGTGTTGCTATTTGATCCGAGGTCGTTTTACTGTGACACCAGACAGAGATGGCTCTAGCACAAGGTGGGTCTCAGATAAGCACATAAAAGTCATCAGTGTTTAGGTTAATGAGGTACATTACGGTCACTTTGGAGACAGAATGGGGTGGTTATATTTACACCAAATGGCAAGAAACCCATTAGACACGTTTTTCATCCCAGGAAACAAAGTGCAGTGCAGTGGTGTGTGCATGCACTCAACCCACCTGCAGCAGACTACAAGTCAATAGAAATCACAAAGTGATGGTATAATCAGTGCCCAGGGTGTTGTCCATCAGCAGCTTTGTGTCAATATGTGCGAATTACTCAGTTTCTGCACTACATGGCCCCTTGTAAAGGTGATTCCTGGAAGACATTTTTGGGGAAAGAAATGTTAGAAATCTAATTTGATTTCAGATCCCAAAGGTAGTCACAGTTCACTGCAGATGGCTTTCTCCTTTGGAGATGTACCCTGGAACAAATTGCTATTGCTTTTAGTATTTGGTGTCCAGACTTACAAGTCGTTTCATGTTCATCTATTGTATAACATAAAAGAAACATTTTAAAAAGTGCTACAAATCCTATATCAAAACAAACTGTTCACATCTAAACTAATTCAAATGGCAGGGTTGCTGTGCCTTGAGGTACTTAAGAGATATGTGGATGAAGTGCTCAGGGACATGGTCCAGCAGAAGAATTTACAATGTCAGATTTATGGTTGGATTCAATAGTCTTAAGGTCCTTTTGAATATATATGATTTTATGATTTTACAGTCTGAGGCTTTTAGATTAATATCTAAAAATAGGAAAGTATTGGACTACTGTGTCAGTTTGGGATAAATTAACAGCAAATGTAAACTTTGTAGAGCTTCTATATTAATACTTAACGTTTTGACTTCAAGGAAGTGATGAGATTTATATATCTGTCTTGCATGCATCAGAGGGGGATTGTCTTCCTGACTGAGGATCAAATGGCTTGTTTCACTGAACATCAGTTTACTTTCCCTCATCATAAATATTGACTCTGTCTTTCCCTTGTTCCACATTAATGTATTCCATCTATAAATAATGATATGCATCTCAACAGAAGTCAACATCTACTTATTACAATAGTTTTCCTTGTACCAAAATAATCAGAAAGACTTTTTATTCAGGATGAAAACAACATGATTATGGCTCTTCATAGGGCAATAAAAGGTTCTTTTTATTTCCCATTCTAAGTTACAATGACTGCTGGTGGGAGTTTTTCTGGTATAAGGAATGTAACAAAAAGGGACAAATCCTTTTCACAGTCTTTTGTTCAAAAGTTATCAGAGCTGCTTTGGGCTACCACATAAGTATTCACTGTATAAAGATGAAGAGGAAAAGATTGAGGAAAAGAAGAGGAAAAGATTGGTCTCTGTTCTTTTCAACATATAATAGCAGAGAATTCATTATAGAACTCTAGTTAACATCATTTATAGCATCTAGTTTACATCACTGCATTCATGTCATATATATAGAGGTAGGAACAAAGCCACTCTAAGTAAACAAAATTTGGTTGTATAGTTCAGTGATTGTGTGTAAAGTCCATGAGGAGGAAGCAACAGCCTGAGGAAAGCTCAGATTGATATTTCAGGTTCCTATTAAGTAACAATAGATGCAGTCTGGTTACACTATTTTTAGACTGTAATCTGAGCTTTGAGCTATACGTGCTACCAACTACTGGAAAATAAACTGTAATGAAAACTGTCATCTCACAGATGAGAGGCAAAATGGCATAAAAAAGATGCAGGCAGTAGCTGGCACAATTAAATAATTTTATTTGCAGCAGCATATAATCTAAGAGAATGGATCTCCTGCAAAATACACATAGTAATGCCACTGATGTGGAAAAATACTACTGTAGACCGTATCACGACAGAAGGGCCTCGTGAAACAGATATAATAAGTAGGTTAAAAAATTTATTTTTGCACTGAATCAGATAGACACAGAAAGATAAATTTAATAAAGTAATTATCTTTCTTTAAAATGATATTCAAGAGATGCACCTACATTTTATCTTTTACTTTTTCAGCATCCAAAAATGAATCCTTTATTTTAGTATTTTACCATATCCAGCTGATTACTTTCTGCAGCACTTAGAAGACTTCAGTCCCTCCATATTAGACCATCTTTTAAAGAAGATAACTCCAGATCAGATTTTTAGGACACAGTAATTTCTGTCTCTAGTGTGACAGTGCCGTTTAGTTTCAAATCTAACATACATGGGGATACATACAGTGTAATTGCAGTAGGGCTCTTGTCCTTGTTGATATCTTCTTTAAATAATCTTCAATTGCAACAGGCAGCAATACAGGCTCTGTGGAAAACTTTATGCTGTATTTCAATTGCTGGGAAGTTTGTGTATGCCACTGTCATTTTGGTATCTAAAAGAAAACCAAACAAAAGAGGAAAGCTCAACAACAACAAAACCCTTCAATAACAATAATTTTTAATTTAACAGAGAAAAAGGGACACAAAGAGAATCACTCTTGTACATACAAATGGTTGGTTTAACACACATTGAACAAATGGATGCATAAATTGGCTATGATAAATGCTTGTGCTATACGTGGTTATTTATTATGTGTTCCATTACATAAATTGGTTGCAGAATTATAACAAATGCTCTTTATTAATCTTTCCTTCCCTGTGGCTGGAGAATGACTTCAGGCAATTATCTTCAGGGTGGAACTCAATTCCATTATTGTTGACAGGCAGAAGAGGCCAGGCAGCTTCCTAATCCCACACAGACAACTCAAATCCTCCCGCTTCTGCTTTTTGGCATTCTGCATCTCTGCTTGCCTTTCCATGCTGGCATGGTGTACCACAGCATGCCTTTCTAGTACTACTGCCTCTGGTTCAGAGAATGCAGATTCAGGATAAAATAATCAGAAAAGAAAGAACCTGATAGTCCCTATTTTTACTATTTATGAATTATAAGACAAAGGAAATTTGGCTTTATGTCAGCAGTTTCGCCACATCTTGAGTGTGTTTGAATTTTCAGGGGTTTTTTTTGTCCCTATTTCACTCTAAATTTTGCTGTGAAAATCCTTCACTAGAAGAAATCTGGACTGAAGGTGCAGTGTGCTTGAAAGATAAACCTCTCAAAACTTCCATTCCTATTTTGGTTAGATAAGAGCTAAGGTAAGACCAAAATGCTATTCTAAGCTATTAAAATGTGTAAATTATGTGGTTGAAGATTTAATAGCCCTGTTTCACCGGCCCTGAACCTGTGCCAAGTTCACTGAATGCAATTCCACTGACAAGAATGAAAGAATTTCTGATTCACGCTTTGTGAGAAGAAGATATCATTCTGCACCTTTAGCTTGGTCTAAAAGGGGTGAAATGTCATATATTCACAATGTCCAATTCTCAATTCACAAGCATAATGCAAATGAGAGTCCAGGGGAGCTCCTCCCCTTTTTCTCTGAAGAGTTTCTTAGAACAAGTTCCATGGCCACTGCTGTCAGGCCGAAAGAACCACTTACCTGACTTACCTGATTTTTCCTCTGTAACAATATCCTGCTATTTTTTTGAGGTAAATGACTATGAAAGCAAATTAATTTTGTGATTGCAAGAGTGAAGAAGAAATGGCTAAGGAACACCTATTTCCTCTGTGAAGAAAAATGCAATTGAAAACTGACACACCCTTGGTATAGTTTTTAAAATGCTATTTCTAATGCTGCCACTGTTTCTTTTGAGCTGCCTAGCTCTGCAAACGCAAGCGTCGTGCAACCTCTGTGTTGACCTCAGTGTTGCCCAAAGCAAAGGAGTTCTGCTGCTTCCAGACGCCAGCCTAAGAGACACAGCAAAAGGACACTCCAAGGTTTTGCTCACATCCTTGCTGAAAACACAGCCAAGGCTCCGTGGTAAAAGCTCCAGCAGCTGGACACTGAGGTTCTGTGCAGAGGAATACCTCTTGGCATAACCAGACACATTGCCTCCCCAGTGGAAGCAACAGGACCAGTTTCAGTGCAGTAAGGATGCAAGAGCAGCAGTGCTCGGTACTTTTAACAAGCTGACAGCCACCTTTGTTTGATGGAATTTTAAACTAAAATAACCTTTGATACAGAAATAATGTGGGAAAAGCAATTAAGCCCACACATTGTCTTAGGGCTGAGTAAAATTTCACTCTCAGGGGATAAAAAATCCCAATATATGATTATCAAATTTAAGAGATGCCTAATACATTCCTTTGCTTATATGTGTTTTTATTTATGTCAGAGTGCTTTACTTTATGGAACTGTTTCCCACCTGATCTTGTAGAAGGTATCTATGCTCATTGCTAGATTATTTTTAAGGTCTCTTACTACCTCAACCATTCTGTGTTTCTATGATTTATATTACAGAAAGATAAGAAAAAAAAACTTTAGACACCTGATGTTTTAGTAGACAGCTTTGTATAGGCTCCTCCAATTCATTTTCTAACCTTTTCCTTATAGCTGTAATTGAAAATTCAAAATTAAACATATCCAGCAGTACATTCTTTTGAAATTAACTGAGTTTTATTCAGAAGGCTACTGCCACTTAGCTCTTGGCCTCTTGGCTTAAAGAAGACTAGAAGCCCTTGAATATTCTTGATAGTGCCACTGCTTTCTTACACTTCTGTTGCAGTGTGGCTGTGCAGGAACTTCAGTGGCAAAGTAACCATGAAAACCCCCAAATATGCTACAATATCAACATATCTGTCCATTCCAAGTGTCTGCAATTAATATCCTAGAATACTGACTAAATTACCAGAATTAACTTATAGTTGCTTGTCCAGATATACTGAATACCTTTTGTATTTTATGTAGTTGTAAAAGATCTGTAAGTGCATATATGTCAGTAAATCAAGGGAACTGAGGAGATTCCAAAAGTTTTTTTACAGATTCAAAGCAATGGGATATTTACATGAAACTTTGACCTATGAGGTAGAAGAGTCTGAAGTGGAAATGGTGCAAATACACAGGGAGTACTCTGGAAAGAGACAGGCCCTTTCAGTAGCACCTGTGTTCCCTCCACACATTCTGCTCCTCTGCTTCTCCCACAATCTCATTTCAGGTACTTTTTCTTTTTTTTTTTTTTTTGTTACAGAAATTTCCACTAGGGTCTTCCTTTGGACCATCTCTATTCCACAGGACCATCTCCACTGCCTCTTCATTATACATGGCAATCTAGAAAAAATAATAGTAGGAATGTTATAGAGGTGAAAGGACAGGGAAAAATAGATAATTTAATTTAGCCTTCTGCCATGATTAATCCTTCTAAATTCACCACTTAAGAAAGGAATACCAGTCAAACAGCATTGCTGAACAACCCCAAAGTCAGCTTTGCAGGAGAATAGCCTAAAGAACAAAAAAAGTTCATTCCAGGTAAGGTGGGTCTGAGAAACCTGTCAATTTGTTCAGCTAAGGAGATGGTGAAATGGATAACTTTACTTAAGAATTATCCTTCAGTTTGTCTGTTCTAGACAACACTGCAAAATTCTTTATTACAGAATAGATTAAAAATATATAGAGAATAAATTGCCTCATATCAATAAATTTCAAAGCAAACCAAGAGATAAAATACATTCTACAAAAATAAATTCAAACTCCATGTCCAGGATCACGTGATATGGTTACCTTGAGGCAAGCTGGTGTTTGAATTTAAAGCATATCACTTATTCCATGAATATCACCTGGACATGCATTCACCATGTAAGGGGCTGGAGGTGGATTATAACACTCAGAGGAAACAATGTCTGCCCCAATGAGCTTACTGCCAAGCTCAGGCCAATGGTAATGTCTGTCCAGATGCTTTGGTGTGAATGGATGCTGCATTGAGCTTTAAATTATTAGGTTTTAATATTCATGATGCATTGAGGGGAGAAAATCAAAGTCTAGCAGCTGTTAGATGTCCAACACATGCAGATGGGTCCAGTGTGGTATTGAAGAAATGTACAGAGCCATGTGTACAGCCTCTAACTCCTCCACGGAGCTCCTTCAGCACCTATTTTGACAAGGCTTTGAAAGTTCCAGTTCACAAAATTGAAAACAGCAATTCCAAAAAGTGGCAGATGACCATAGGAGTTTAGAGGCAACCGCTGAGATATAAAAGCCTGTCTGGTTCCTCTAAAAACCTGCCCCCAGGCTTACAAGTCCGCTTCCCTTAATAGGAGACACAAATCAGAAATTTGCGTGATCAGAAATGCAAAGCAAAGAAGTCAGAGCCATGCTTGGCAATTGTGAGATCTGAGGAATGGTAAAATGTGCATCTTTGCTTAAACAGATATATTTGTCATGTATTTTTATGCAGCTTATCACTGTTGGCTCACCTGTCATCAGATATCTCTGTTTTTCACCCAGCACATGTAATTTTGCCTTAATTTTATTTTGTCAGTTGATTCTTTTCTTTAAAAGGGTCTTTTTTTTTTTTTTTTAATGTAGTCACAACCTGGATTCAACTGGTATACACACATTGGTCATCATCCCATATAGGCTTAAATCCACCAGTGCCTCCTCAGGCAGAGAATGGTGGGTGCCTGCATGAGGAAACTCTTTTCCCTCAAGGTAAGTAACAAGAAGTGAGATGACCCCTGTAATGGTTTATCACTAGACCATATCTTTCAAGTGCATTGTTTTCCAAAATACTACAGCTGATTCTCCCTTTCTAACAAAGAAAACTCCAACATTCTTTCTCACATTGTGCCCCCTTTTTCCTTTGGGATGTCTTACCTCAAAAAAAAAAAAAAAAAAAAAGACACTTTCCACTGCTTGCCCTGTGAAGAATAAAGTGACTGTAGCTGAGAGCACTGCAGCCACAGTTCTTGGTCCTCTCCTCAGGCAGGTAGCCCACCTAATCTGGAGGTTGGAGGCTGAAGGCTGGCACACGTTACTCCAGCCCTCCTGACATGAAAAGTACTGCTGGAAAGAGAACATTCCCAATGAAGAATTATGTCCATTTTATGCTCTCTGTGGCACAAGAAAATACATCTGGGAAACCAGGTTTTTTTCTCAGTCCTGCACTGTTATTCTCAGTATTTTATGGTTTGCTTTTATAAAATGCATTTAGAGACCTTGTTATGTACAAATAATGAATTCTCTGATATGCACTATTTATGCCATAAGGGAAGCAGGTATTGCTTTTAGGATTACTGGTATATCTGCTCAGTTTTCTAGAAAGAGATTTTAGTTCATAATAACTTCACTTTGTCAATATTACCCCAGAGCATGGACTTGCACTTTAAATGGAACACTTTATCCTGTAGTGAAATGATATTTTACTCATACCCAGGCAATTTCAGGGATATTTGGTGAGCCATACTCCATGCTTTTAGTGGGTTCACATAAAAGGGTAAGTCTGCTGTATAAACCTTTCTTGCATGCCTCTCAGTGCAGCTATATATATTATATTCCTGAAGTGCTCATAGAAAAGGGAAAACTCCTTTGCAGGCTTTAGAGAAACTACATTTGTTCTTTTATAAACAATCAATTTTGCAGCAAGTTTTAAGGGAAATTCAGCTTTAACATCAGAGCAAAAAACTAAAATCAACTTCACAGAGGATTATACAGGTTTATTTTATTTTCAGGATGCATTTATTTTTTTTTTATGATGCCCAAAATTCTAGGACTTCTAAAATTGTTTAACAGCACACCTTCATGTTAGCATTGTTCTAAAAAATCTTTTGTGTCATTAGGAAGACTTTCTGGCTGGTAATTTTTGACCAGCTGTTTTTAAACACACAAATGCTACACAAAAGGAGCCGTGTAAACGTATTTTTTAGTATCAGCCTAATATATGATTAAAATTTACTCAAGTACCAGTCAAAACCAAAAGCACATTACCTCTGAAGTTGTATTCTTTTTCATCCACTGTTTAAAGCACTAGGTCTTTCCAATTTACTTGAGGTATTTCCAAGTTATCTACCGCTGTGGTGCTTAAGTACCAATATCTGATATTTCCTTTTGCTGTAAATTGATTCTTTGTACCTAGTCAGATGTGTGAACCTCCCTACTGTGCATCTAAATACACTGAGAAATTGTGTGAGGACTCAGGACTGTCACAAGCAGCAAAAAATGTCTCAATCGCTCTCAAAATGTGAGAGGTTAGGAAGCAAATTGGTGACTACATTTTTGCTCTTCAGTCTCTGCAGGAAGATTAGATGGGGGCTTCTGCTCAGGCCTGAAGAAACCCACACTGTTCAGATGAAACATGAAGAGGCATATTATGCTGAGCTTTAACCTTGTCTTCATTCTCTCCACACCCCCCACTCCGCTTTTTCCTCTGTCTTCTCCTTATAAAGGCATGCATCTCCTTTTTTTATTAAACCAAATAAAAAGTTCTGCATTCATTTTGTGATATCAGATGTGCTTCTGGGTATGTAAATGTCTGCATATGAATGCACATCTCTGTATAAATATATCCATGAGCTCTTCCAGGTTTGCACATCAGCAGACCTGCGATTAAAATATTTTTTCCTCACAGAAGCTACTAACAAAAAATTACGCTTAAATAATTTACCCTAATTAATGTCCATCCTCCCTGAAGCAAATAACTTGACCATATTATTATCCTCCAATTTCTCTAAATATATAAATGTTAGATTCAATAACAGAAAAATTAAAGCATTTGGAATCAGATAGTATCTTAAACTGAAAAGAATGTATATACCTGGGAAAACAGAAAGACAGATTTCTGACTTCTGCATGGAGGGTGTCAGCTATGCAGTCAGCCTTAAGCAGATATTCAAATTTTCCACACTAAGGAAATATTACCAGCCAGATGCCACATAACTCTAAACAAGGGAATTGCTCATTAACATGATAACATCAAAATTGAAAGAAAAATGTAGTAATTTTCATATGCAATACTCAATATCAACTTTGATTAAAATTGATCTTCATTTAAATTATTTAAATAAGGTAGCTGTACTTTGATCATGAGAGCTCATTTTCAGAGTGAAAACTTCATTCCAGTCTTGATGCCCTAATTAAATATGATGGCCTGAATTAGCATTCATCTACTTACTGTATTTGACACCTCTTAACAAAAAGTATATCACACCTCAAACCACCCTGACCTCTCACTCCTAGAGCTGGGAAGTCTCACAGGAGTTCAGAGACAGAGTTCAACAGTTCAACTACAACTTATTTGTTTTTAAAGTCTACAATATTTGTATGAAAACAATCAGCAGTACCAGAAAAGGGATCACAAAGTTTAATTTTGAAACTTAAGTGCACGTGAACTCCTACAGCAGCGTGGAGTTTAAGGACTGGCTGTTCAGTACTCAATGCTGGCAGTCAGTTTTCCTGGAAAACTACTTCAAGAGTTTAGCAGGAAATTGGCTGTTAGATGCCACTGAAGCTTGTGTCACTGAATCCTGAGTGGTTGATAGACCCTGGAAAAGACTGCCATTTTTTTTACTCCTTGGCACTTAGTTCTTACTGAGGAACACCTGCCCCCCAAAAAAATTCTCAGGCAAGTAACTCAGCAGACATGCAAAAGATCACAAGATGATACCAAGTAAGAGAATCAACTGTCACAAAATGGGACCTAGTTCTGAAAATATCTGATTTTTAAATGCATGAAATACAATAATTTTATGTAATGCAGTAGATTATCGACCTGTAATAAAAAGATAAATAAAAAATAAGGCAACTGCACTCTCCACAGAATCACAAATTATAAAACAATATGCTAAAACATTATTTAAGCCTTTCTAGTGATTGATTTTTCAATTTGTTATGCAGATGTGGGCATGGAGAGAAATAGATTTTGCTCCACTGAATAGTGAGTTCACATGACTGCCCCAGCAGGAGATTATGTGAAGTTCCCATTATTAGCACTTGTGCTGTGACTGTTGTCTGATAGACTGCTTTCCCCAATAGCTTCACTTAAGCAGGCTGTGAAATGCAAACTGGCAATAGAAGACATGAAATTCAAATAATTTCCAAGTCCCAAATCAGGAAACAGAGGAAGAAGGGGAATATTTGTCCTCCTAATAGCTCATGAAGAAGAAAGATGGAGGAATATACTTATGTCTGATCTTGAACCACTTTCTCAGGTAATGGGTATTCTTTAATTTCATGGGCTAATGAAGAGAATTCTGTTCTCTGATGGAAAGCTAGAGGGGTGTCAAGCACTTTTCCCCAACAGTAAGTGTGGAGGAAAATGTCATTCTGTGAAAAACTTGGGATTTGTTTTCACTGAAAAATAAAGACAAACACAAAATTCCCTGCAGCTAATATCTAATCAATTCATTAAAAGAAAACAGAAAAAAACAATCATTTGTATTTGCTGTACAAAGTCTCATCATAAACATTGGATCATGAAGTTTTATTTTTAATAACCACTACCATGAGCTCTTTCTCCTGTTGAAAAAGATCAGAAAAATTTTTGAAAATATTTATGGATTTTAGCTGTAAGTGAAACAATCAGGATGTAATAATTTAAATACTATTCATCCCATAAAATATAGCTTTAATGTATCTGAAAAATAAATCCAAAAATGTTACATTATTCTGCACATATTGACCCCAAGTGCATGAGAGTCCTAAGACTGAGCCTTATTATTTCCTTACATTAAAGCTGGCTGTACATTCTTCCTGAACTCCAGAAGTCTTTGGTCTGTGAGACTCTAAATTCTATTTAATCTCTTCTATAGACAGCAGAGCAGTGGTAATGATGCCACAGGTAACAACATGTCCATTCAGATACCCAGGAAAACCACCAAGTGAGAAACATACTTGATTTAGAATAAAGAAATGTAGAAAGCAGGATATTAGCTTCTGTAAATTGATATCCGAGATCTGCCACAGCTCCAATTCTACTCCACTCCTGAACAAAATTGGATAGTACAGCACACATTGTGAATCTTGTCAGAATTTGGATTTCCAAAGTGGGAGCAGAGGAGAATGGAAACATTTCTCTCATTAAGAGGTAACATTTCTATCATTAAGGGGTAACTCTGGAAAAGACAGTTATAAATGATTGAATCCGCAGCCAGATTTAAAAAAAAATTGACAAAGATTTATTATATTAATTACAAATTATCAAAAATCCGCCACAGCCAAGACAGCGTCAACTCCGGAATTTGGCGCTGGGTGAACCTGGATCCGACTGACAGAGTGCCAGGGTCTCCCTGGTGGCTCACCCTGACCGTCTCTTATATACCCTATATTCCCTATATTCCCTGTACCCTATATAACCTATACTCTCCCTGAGGTCTGAATAACACAGGATGTCCTTTGTGTTTCTTCATATGTAAAAGGTGTGCCTCGATGTCTGTGTAGCTGTCTTTCACATGTACTCGGGTGGTGCTTTGGGATAACTGATGTAATCTGTTCCTGGCACTGGCTCTCCTGAAAGGCTTAATCATCTCAAGGAAGATGAGGAAGGTTTCATTCTTAAGCTAAAGACTTGATATTATCTTTAGCGTGGTCTGGGAACTGATTGAAGAGAAATGGGACTATGCTCCCGGCTGGAGTGGTCAAAGGCACGCGGTGGATTCGTGTAATATTTTATACATACACATATTTACTTACAGCATGAATTAACCATACATCTATAACAAGACTAATAGTATCGATCATTCCTGGTAGGAAATCCTTTGTGATATACAACCAGTCTTTCAGGCCAAAATATTAATACTAATTTTACCAAACATATTGGCAAGGTGACTTCAATTTTTTGTCGGTAGTTGTTTTAGCAATTATTAATCTTCTCTTATTAACATTATATATGAAAATTACTGATGCAGCAAGACTTTAGAAATGTATTAGCAAAAAAAGGAATTTTACAATGTTCCTATGAAAGCTTGATAATTTAATGCAATAGGTTCATCCAGAAGAAATTTGGCAGAGGATATTGGAATTTTCCCAGCCTTGATACCATGCAGAGATTCATGAAAGCTAACAGTGAAAAAAGATAGAGCACCTAATTAGAAGTCATTACAGTAGACATATTGTGTATGAATTTTATGCCATCTTTGATGTTTGGGAGCCTGGATGTGCTCTACCATAGCTGTATTTATAGGCTTCATTTACTTCCCTGGCATTTACCCAGTAAGAGCAGTATTTGATTTAAGAGATTTCTTACAGACAAGAACAGCTTTATCTTCAAAGTAAGATGCCAGAGCCTGCCCATAAAAAGCTTAGGGTTCAGTCAGTCAGGCCATGTATCTTTTCAACCAATGCTACCCTCTTCTGGAGTTTGTACCCCCAGAAAAGACAGTCTACGTTGCAACAATTTTACACCACAGCCACACTCTCCTTGTGGTGATTCTGATATCAGGTGCTATCATCACCCACATGAATCAAGCCCTGTTCATATAGTAATGATTTTCAGTGTTGGAATTAATCTTTGATTTGCATATTCAAAATGAATTTATGGTTTACATCAAAAGTAAACTGTCTTCCAATGCCATTTTATTACATTTTTTCCCTTGGTTAAAATTGGACATTAAGGATATTTTGTTTTCTGAGCTTTCTTTTCCCCTTCATATATAGAGAATGGCTGCTGATTTATAATTTTTTTTTCTGTAGGCTTCCTACAGAACTTCTAAAAATGAGAGGATGTTTTTCTCCCTTATTTGCTATAAAGTTGCAAGGTGAAATACTGAGCAATTTCACATATTAGGAGCATCCAGAGATCTGAATATATTGACTACTGAGATTCAAAGGGAAGAAATAATTTGAATCATATACTCATTTGTTAAGATAATTAAAATATGTAAAAATTCAATCACGATTTGTAGAAACTAGAGGGTCATCTGTGAGAAGAATTGTCAAAAGGTTTAGAAAGAAGTTACTAGCAAACCTGTTTGGTTCAAAGACAAAAGCTGTAGAGAAATAATTTAATATCTCCAGATGGGATCCATAGTTTCTCCACAAAACATATCCAAATTTTATATTTAGAGTGTACTTCTCTGAGACGAAAGTCAAGATCAGTAACATGGAAGTCTATTTTATAAAAGGTTGCCTTGTGGAAATATCTCAATAGCTCTCAAATGATTTCCTGAGACAAAGTCTTGGGAAACATGATATTGTGAATTCTTGTGCCATGTGTCTAGAAATGAAGTGATATCTACAATTCTCAGGGACAGTAAAAACTTTTCCTAAAGAGGTAAAACTAGTCTGAGAAGGTTTTTTTCAGAGGGAGGGGGAAGGGAGGCGAGGTGAGGCGAGGTGATCTCCCTCAAATGATAAGTGCAAGAACACTATTGCATATGTTTGCAGTACATAAATTCCTAGAGCATTAGATGATGATTAGAACATAATTGAAAGGTACTAGCTTTTCTCCACTTGTTGTTCCTACCTACAAATATATGTGGCTGTTAATCCTTTATCAATCTCTCTGTGTCAGTAATTATATAAAGTAGGAGAAAGTTATTTTTTGCTGTAGGTTCTCTTCCATGGCCATGTTAATCTGTGAGAAAATGGAACAATATAATGACATTTTATAATTCAGTGTCCTAGATTCAATATACTGGTGGTGAAAGTGACAAGCAATCTTGCTTGAGATGAAGGCATAACATGCCAACTGGGGATTTACAAGATTTCCCCATAAATTCAGTTTCCATTGGCTGTTCAGTTTTTGACATCTTTTTTATGCTCTCAGAATGAAAGTCAGTGAACAATAAAGGCAGAGCCAGAAGTTCACAAGCAAACTTCTGAACAGCATTGAGAAGTGAATAGCATTAGTTGACTTCAGCTGAATATCTTATTCCTGTAATTTCAATGTGGCTCTAATATTTTTTCAGACCTGAGATTTCATCTGAAAATAGATCTTTGGGTGAATTTGGAATTTACCTGTTTAAAGACCTAGGCTTCCACTGAACACCAGTGTGGATTTATTAGCTTTGTTCAGGGAGACAACATTTTATGCAACTGTATTTCTTTGTTCTGGGACAATGGTCCTTAACTGAATTAGTCAAAGCTACCAAGGGTAATGAAAAATGAAATTATAGCATCAAAGGAATATACCAACAGAAATGTATAGTCCTACCCAGAGAGAGGGAGAGAGTGAATGTAAAAATTGATAGCTGGATTATACCTGGTTTTATCACCAGTCAATGTCATTTCAGAGGGAAGCAGAAGATTCATAATCTTGTTGTAAAAAGGACTGTTACTATTTCTATCAAAACTCCTCTAGCGTTCTAGCATTCACTGGGCAACCAGCACAGAAGCAGGACAGGATTATAAAGGGGCCATCCATTCTCCCCAGTAACTAGAAGAGCTGTCTGGAGAGTGAAGAGCGAAGAAGACTGTCCAGTAATGCTCTGCACATTGCAGAGTGGACTTTCTTTTAGTACAAAAGGATGTTTACAAGAAAGATGGGGACAAACTCTTTAACAGGACCTGCCATAACAGGAAGTAGTAGTTTTAAGTTACAAGTGGGTAGATTCAGACTAGCTATAAGGAAGATTTTTTTTTTACAATGTGAAACACAGAATGCCCAGAGAGCTGGCAGATGCCCCATCCCTGGAAGCATTCAAGGTCAGGTAGGATGGGGACTCTGAGCAATCTGATCTATTGAAGCTGATGACCTTTAAAAGTCTCTTCAAGCCAAACCACTCCACAGATACCTAATGAGATACAATATTTCTCTGAAACGGCTTGGTGCAGCCAGGCATCATATTGCCCTTTACTGTGCATTGCTATCAGGAAAACATGGTCACAGTTTAGAATACATCTACATTTTGTATATGGCAAAATGTGAACTTTGTGAGTGACAGCACACTAACATGGTTAGTGTGAACCTCATAACGAAATTGCCAGTAAGCATGCATGCAGGGATGAGTTCTTTCTTGAGACACTAAATTGGATGTGTTTCAGATAATTTCTTTGAGGACGTGCTTATGTTAAAACAGTATCTAGTTTGGAGAGCCTCTTGTCATTGAGCCCATAAGCAAACACAGCCTATTTCCAGATAAAATAGGTGAGATTTCAAGGTGAGATTCCATTAATTCAAGGTTATGTCAATTTTAAGAGCTTTGTTTTCACACCACTCAGTTAGGAACGGTAGGAATTTATAATCTTTTTTATTCATGTCTTTCCTCTCTTCTCATATATGAATAAATGGTTCATTCAGATTAAATTAAACATAATTCAAATAAAACGTTAAAAACTGAGTTAACTTTTGGTCAAATTATAGAAAGTTGATGATACTCTGACACTAAAATGATGCAGGGCAAGGTAAGGCTCCCTAAATATATTCATGTAATGTGTCTTTCTAGACTTGGTGGGGAGAAGGTGGTAGTGCAATAAGCAGGGCGTGAGGTAGGAAAACATCTGACACTGCAGCCTGGTGCAAAGAGTAGCAGAGACACCATTCTCCTGTTTTGGGGAAAATCTCACAGATTTATAACAAAATCTTGAGTAAATAGCAGGGAGATTGTGTGCCAAATCCCAGCGGTCCAACGCCAGGGGATTCAAGCAAAGAGCAGAGAGAGGGGCAGGAATCTTTGCTCTTTTTCCACTGAGTGCCATGATTCATGTGCTCCTTTTGGTTAAGTGCCTTGGCTTAATGGGAGATAATCCAGCTCTGTCCCAAATTTTACAGAGACTCAGAGATTTGGAGGTAAGTTCCTTCCTTACCCTCCTGCATGAAGATGACAGAGAGACAGGCTGCAGGGCCCGTGATCACAGTGAGATAGGTTATTACAGAAAAATCACAGGAACCCTGCCTCATCTTCCAGCTGTGAGCGTGGTGAGGACTGCTCCATTTGATGTCCACAGCCTTGTGTGTATCTGATTGTCCTGAATGCAGTTGGCAGATAAGGTACCATCACAGGCTTTGGTGCGTCCTTGTTCCTTTTCCTCAGAAAAATGGGGTCCCACCTAATCAGCAGGACATTTCCGAGCTTCAGCCCCCAGCCACCCTAAAGTAAGTAGGCTGATTTGAAGTTCCTTGGGGCAGGAGAAGGAGATTGCACAAAACCAAGCCATTTCAACTGAGAATTTAATCAAATGATTGAATTGATGTGGTGATTTGGAAGCTGTTATTCATCAACAGTTATCTGTCTATAGTGTGTTAAAAATTGTAATAGGACCAGAGAGAATGACATAAAAAACAGACATAAAAACTGGTGTTCCAGTCACCTATTATTTGCCTGGCACAATACTGAAAGGTTTAGATTTCATTTCAAGCAACCAGAAACTTTGATAATGTATGTCTGAGTTATCCCTCATAATACATATTTCATAAGAGCAATATAATTTAATTAAAGTGTCATGAGATGATTATTCAGACCCCATAAAGGATGGGAGAAAGGCAGGTAAAGCCCAAATTTTTCAGGACTGAACAGGCAAATTTATTCTCATTATTATTCTTCATTTTTGTGTAGCCTCAACAAGCAGTAATTACAAAATGTATGAACACCAGAATGAAAAAAAAAAAGAAAAATAGAAATAAAAATTAAATGTGCCAAAATTTAGGAGTCATACCGTGTGGCAAAAAAAAATTCATCCAATGGTCAACAGTTCTTGTTTCTGCCAGGTGTTTATCTATATACTGTGTAACAAGCAAGCAGCAGGATCATTTCTGGCCTACACTTGGAAATTTTTCTTTAAAGTGTAGACATTCACCAGAACTATATTGAATTTTCTGGATGTGCAGTACTCAGATGTTCCTTCTGTCTATCAGAAAACTGTGCACTGGGATATTTGGATGCTTTCATGGTTCACCAGACCAAAGCAGAGTATAGAAGTCACCAGTGTGGCAAAATCATTATCCACAAAGTTTGCACTAAACAGATGTTTTAATTTCTGTAGCCACCAGGCAAGCCTTGTTTGATCAGCTCAGATGTGGTGAACCTGGCTTCTGCCAGCAAATTAAACCACTGTGGGATTGCCCCAGCTTTCAGGCTGTGATCAGTCCTGATAAAAAACTGATGGTTTCCATGAAAGCAGGCTAAGCCTGTTCACCATTTGTAAGAAGAATGTGTATTTTTTATTGATTAAATGCAGAGGGAGGAACTTTATGATCTGAGAGAGTTTACCTTTAACAACAATGACCCTCACTCCCTGTGACTTCTTCTCTACAACTGAACCAACTGCTCAGGAAACTATTTCCATTTTTGCCTTCTAGAAGAAGGATTCTAGGAGTTAAAGGAAGGCTTCTTCACTTTCTTAGAGAAAACAGCATCTTTGGGGAATTATCTTCCTGCAAATTTCCCAACAGCAGTCATTGAATTTGGCATTTCTTGTGCTTTGCTTTGTTATTCAGAATTGTGGTCACTAAAGACAGACACACTGAAGGATGTGAGGCTCTAATTTTGTTCCACTCCTACTGAAGATAGGTAATAATTAGCTGAATAAAACTAGTGGGCATACAAATGTGGATAGCTAACTCTCATTCCATGATAAGAAATGAAGACTGGATTTGCTATACTAAACAGAATATCATCTTGAAATTTAAACAGAGTTGTCCACTAATAGCTCCTCTAAGAAAATTCTGATTTCCTAGATATTTACATATTTTCACTTCAGTGTGAAGTATTCACCACTTTAAAACTGACAGAATTAGAAATGTTTCTTTGAAGATAATTAGATTTTATGTTGCAATAAAAGTCTGAATATTGTCCACCATGATACATACTATGATTTTAAATAAAAACAAAGTATTATGTCTTAACACCTAGAACTTCCTTGTGTTGTTGGTGCTAACCCCTAGGAGATACCAGCTGCCAGGATTGTTTTCAGAAAGATGGATAAAAAAAGGGAAAGGTGGCAGGGAACACGGTCTGAAATTATCTTTGTAAGTCTCTGTCATTAAATGCAGTGGTGACTGAGCCTTTGTGAAATTATAAGTTGATAATCAACTTTTTGAAAAATTAGTTTATCTGAATTATATAATTTCTATCACAGACAAGGTAGGTTGTGCTTATCACTAAATTTGCTGTCTGCCCAGTACTCACACAGCAGAAAATTATTGGAAGAATATCACTGTATCCAAGCTTCTAAGTGTGAAATACTGCTTTGCAATGAGAAAAAAATTTAGGTACACAGTTCTCCAAGACATATTCCCTATTTCAATTCCAGATATATCAAAGAAGTGTATTTAGAAGAAATTAAGAGAGGGCATTTGGACCATCACTTGGGACTATAAGAATTCTCCCTGTGAGAAACCAAAACCAGATTACTGTCTTTAATGTTTTTCAGCAGTTAAGTACATTTACACTCTTAATAGTCATGTATGTGGGTAAAAGATTCCCTCTCATTATGGAGAGCCAACACATAATCTTCATTTGGTGAAAATGTAAAATTTTTGTTCCGCTTTAGCGTGAATTGGAGTAAGATAGGGGAACTTGTTAATATAAAGACATACAATATTTTATTTTAAAAAAACAATAATAAAAAGGCCCTCCTTGTAGGGCCTGCAGGCTTGTGTTTTTCTTAGTAGTTTTTTAAGATAGACAGAAAAAAGTTATTAGCAAGCACCTGCTACTTGCTTGGGCATCCTGCCAACTGTTTGATTCAAGCCATTGTACAACTAGAAGTTAATAAGCATGCTGAGACACATTGCTTATTTCAAACCTAATACATTCATTAAATAAGCCATGTCAAGGAAGAGAAGGGAGCTTATGTGATGTTACCTCCTGCAAGAAAGCTCAAAAACCTCAGGAAAGAAAACTTTGGCATAACTTACCTGATACTTGGAAAACACTAAGTAAAAGGCTATATTGTGAAAAAAAAAAAAACATGTATTGTTTTGAGTAAGCTTTCTGCACTTAGCAGTAACATTTTCTCCATGTGTTCCCCAATGGTGCAATTGCTGGCTCTAGAGTGGTCATTTTCTACACAGTAAATTACACTATACTCCTTTTTTTTAGCTTTTCTATAGAAAGTGAAAAGTTCTAATTTATTGAGGTACAAATCTGACCGCCTGCAAAAAGGAGCCACTTCCTTATTTGACATATAAACATCAAAGGGCAGTACAAGATTTAGCAGTGCAACATTGAACCTATTATTCCCCAATCCTTGGATACCATTCTAGCTGGTGATCTGTAAACCTGCTTTTCATTCCAGACCTGATATTCACCTCAACTGCAAAGCTGTTACTCTTCACTCGATTTCCATCATATTTACACAAGATAACAAAATTCAATATGTTTATCATAGCTTACACATGTACTTCACATTCTATCATTACATTTATGTTTTTGTTTTAATACAATTAGACACATCTTAACTAGCTTGGAAACAAATGAATATGCTTTTTCCCTTTAAAAAGGTTGCCCTTCTTCCTTACAATGCCTGGTTTCTTATTTATACATTGTAGACAATTTATGATTCTAAACTACCAAGTTTTTGGTTTTCAGAGGGTTGGCTCCTTAGTTGTTACAAGCTTTGACTTTTTACTGATTCATTTTTCTTGGTTATTTCTCTTCTCTGTGGGAACTCAGCGCACTTCTCCTGAGGGCCAGAGCTACCGAGAGAACCCTTGGGGAGCTCGGGAGCCTTGGGATGTTGCAAAAAGTACCTGGTGGCTCAACTTTGACCCTGCAAGAGATGTTCCACCTATATGTGGGGACATAAGAATCACTGGCGTGTAAAAGATATAGAAATAGAACATTTATAAGCTTAAGCACAGTTTTTAAGATTTGGTACAGGGGGGTTGGAAAAGAACAAGATGGAGGGAGTTAGGCCTGCCACATGGCTTTTCCTCCTTCTTCTTGTCTTCCATTTTCCGGGTGACGTAGGTATTTTTGATAGGTTTATAGTAAAGGTACACTTAGTAATAAAAATTATAAGTATTGGAGACAAAAGATAAATATAGTCTACGTAAACTTTGTTATAAAAGGAGGTGGCCGCCCTGTGGGCGGTCAGAGTGCCTTTGGCTGCCTTGCTGGTCAGACCCCGGCTGGGCAGAAAGAAAATTTTTGTAGATAAGAAATAATAAACAACCTTGAAGACCGAACCTGAGAGTCCAGCCTTGTTTTTTGGAGCCCGAAAAGCGAGCCCATCTCACCCTTGTCTGGGCAGAGACAAATAACAGCCCGAACCCGGACACTTCTCTTTGCTGACTGTGATATTTTTGGCACTGGAGGCCTTATCTGCACATCAAGCATTATGACAAGACATTCTGTGAAACTGACTCTTAATTCAGACATGACTGATCATACATTTTATTTTGCTTTTGGAACTTTCTCCAGCAGCATTGGTGACTTCAGCAGTCAGAACAGCTTTACTGTAGGGCTGTGGCTCTCAACTGTGGTACAGGGACAGCTGAATTCTGGGGCATTTGTGTGTCTGAATGGAAAGGGTAAGCACAACCCCAACAGGATTGTCATGCATGCTGCGTGGTGTGGTGGACACCCTGTTGGGAGGGGATGTCACCCAGAGAGACTGTGACAGGCCTGAGAGGGGCTTGTGTGACCTTCTTGAAGTTCAGCAGGTTCATGTGCAAGATCCTGCATCTGGATCAGTTTTGTTCACATTTGCATTGGATTTGATCTTAAGGGTTTTTTTCCAACTTAAACGAGTTTGTGACTCTATGATTCTATTTTTCTCTTTTGTCCTAATGTCCATACTGTATTTGTACAGTTGCTTTTCCAGAGTTTTTATTTTGTTTTCCTTTTCAGTTTCATATTTTTTCTGATCAATTTGGAGAGTTACTTCTTCAGCTCTGCAGTAACCACTAGTTCTAAAATTTCTTTAGGTTTTGGCAGAGCTACTGTGGAGCTGAGTGTTCACAGTAAGATTCCAAGTATTCAGTTTCCAAGTCATTTACATACCATATATTAGTTTGCTGCAATGCTTGAAAAGCTTCAGGTCAATCTGTCTGTGCATTTTGGCAATGTATACCAGTTGATTATTTCACCAGACCCTTCATTAGAGTATGACTTTCAAGCTTTCAAAGGGGTACAAATATTAAAAAAATCCAAGTGTCAAAAACTGCCAGTCTGTAGAAAGCATTACCATTTGCAGTAATAATATCACACTCTCACTTCAAAGTTGTCTTTTTTCATCCTTTGCCTTTGTTAGACCTTTTGCTATTTCCTTAGTTCACCATGAGGAAACTAGAAATGTTTAGTTTCTAATTTGTGTGTTAATATACATAGGCAGGAAACTGCCATAGAGTCCATAGGCTATTACTTAGGTTTGAATTGGGGTTTTTGGTTAGATTTCAGAAGCTGGCAGAAGATAACTTGTCTGACTCCTTGTTCAGGGCTAAAGCACAAAAAAGAATGAGTCAAAACAACTACAATGTAACTCTTTGATATCCCTGCTGTACAGAATAATTTTTGGTCATTAATGAGATCTTCTCTCTTCCTCCTAAGAACATTATTCACAGGTAGTCTGTCCGAGGATGGGTCCTTATCCAGACCCTTGCATTTTTGTCACTTAATATTTTTCATTCCCCTTTTGCAGTTCTCCTACAAAAAAAAGCAGCAACAGAGTTGAAGCAGCAACATCCACCAGGAACATGCTTGAGCTAGGAGGAAGCTGAGCCATAAGCAACACTACATGCTCTAGAAGGCTGTGTAGAGAGAATCTGGAGCTACACCAGCACAGCAAGGCAGATGAAGTCACAATCTCCAACTTAACCACAGTTTACCTGTAATCACACCAAATTCACTCTCAAACTCGAGGTGTGAGCATCTGTTAAAATCCTTTCATGCTGCTCCAGCCAGGCACAGTGTCAGAAGCCAGGATACAACCAGCTACAGCTGAGGAGAAATAGCTTCTTGAAGTGCCTCTCAGCTGACTCCAACTGTGAGCGCTGCTCCTTCTGCTTCCTTCCCTTTCAGCACAAATTCAGACTCGCTAATTTCAAATGAGCAGTGTTTTGTGCTGTACTGGAGCACAACAGCTTTGCGGCTGTTAGTCACAGACCCTGAGCAATGCACAGGACTGAGCTCTTCCCTCCATCTCAGACCAAAACACTGCGACCTTGAGCTGCTCATTTCTTCACAGAGGCTGAAAGGAAGGAGCACTCACATCCCATTGGGTCTGGAGTAAGCCAGCTTCTGTGCCTCTCTTCCAATACGGGGAGACACAAGACCACTGCTCCCACCTAGGATGAGGCAGGTGAGAAGCTGTGTTTGTCAGCTTCAGCTGATTTCAATGACAGAATACACAGATGACCTTAGGTCTGTGGCTAAAATGTTTTTTTATAACACTGCTGTAAAGGATAATAAACCAGGAGCACTTATGCAATCAGGTACCCTTAGGTAGGAGGTGGCTCATCTTGCTTCTCACACAGAAGATACAAGTGTCATCTAGTTCATCTGAAAAGGAGTAGAAATCCTCACACCACCTCTAATTAACCTGTTTGGAGGTTTACATTTACAAAACAAGAACTATTGCATTATTTCCTTTACCTTGATATGGCAGGAGTGAGAAGATCAGTCCTGGAACATACAAGCAGCCCTGATAACTACAGTAATCTGTGTAACATGCTTTCAAATGCAGCATTACTCTACTGAGTGCTCTCTAATGCTGGCATGTTGAACATCAGAGTTTAATTTGGATGGATGAGACCAGGCAGACATGCTGTGGATATATGAAAAAGTTTCTATTGCAATAATTTGCAATATTTCAGTCAAAATGATATTTGAATCTCAGTGTAGCGTCAGAATATTTTCTCATTTCTTCTTCTCTAATCTTAAGACGCCACAAAGTTCTCTTCTAAATCCTGCCCTCCTGTGGTCAGATGAAGGTCCTGGTAACTGAATTAATATTTCCCCTCTGTTATACTTGCTCAAATTTGATATATGTCTCTTTTACCTTTCTCTGTGATGAGTTCCCAGTTCTGAAGAGGGCATGACCAGTGGCTGTAAGCTGAATTAAATAGACATCACCCACACAATGCACCACAGTGAAAATTTGGAAAGAACATTTGTTTCAGCTTCCACTCCCACAACTTGTCATGGAGATAATATCTTTAAATTCTTACTATTTCTACCTCCTGGAACATAAGGGTGTTTGGATGCAAAATTTACTACCAGAAATCCTTAAGAACTGTATTTGCAACAGGATGAAGCCAAGCCATAGAAACTTTTGCACTCATGTTTTTCCAGTGGGGAAATAACTGTGATGGCAAAATCCAGTGACAGCTGGTGGAGTCTGCTGCACATTTTAATTAATAAAATCATGATGACTAAGCAAATTAAAGATTAATATATAACTTTATGCTGCTACTTAAATGCTAGGCTGGTAGTGTCTGCTGACAAGGGAATATACACTCTGGGCTGACTTAAGCAATTACTGCAGTCTCACACTCTGTGGCTGCACTTGCTGCAAGTGTGGCAATCACAGCTTCAGAGATGGAACACAAATTGGGGTCCCCGGGGGCTGCAAGAGGACACGGAGCACAATGAGTAGAAGAGAAGTGTCTGACAGCACAGCAGAACCATTAGGAGTTACACTAGATTTTTCTCAGCAGGACTCAGTCTCACACAGGAGAGTTTTCATACCTGAAGCTTTTAATGAGAGTTTTATCCTGAGCAGGCTCTGGCTAAATGATCATTATGGCTTTAGATTGCAAATAACAATAATAAAAAAAAAGGTATTTTGTCAGGTTCATACACTTTCTTCTTTTCTGTCAAACCATTAAAACTGAACATAGGCAAAGTGGGGAAAAATAATAGACCTAATGGATTCATAATGTCTGCTGACTGGACCTTTCCCTGTTTTTGCAGCTTGAACATGCAGAAAGAGTCCTATGAAATGCATCTGGAAAAAGCCACGGAGCCCTTAGAATTTTTTAGTAACGCATTTTGCGGAATGCATAGTCAATGCCTAATGCTCTTTCCCTTAATTACAGGGTATGTTATATTACTCATTTTCAAGCGAAAATAGCCATACACAGAGAATGAGAATTCATTCTGAAACTCTTTTGTAGACAATTTTTAAATCAGTCTTACAGCTGGCCAATCACTTTGCTCTAACTGATAAATGTGCAATTTCTAGCACAAATCATGTGATAAAATACAACAAATTCAGCGTAATACTCCTTAATTAAGGCTGTTAAATTACTGGCATGCTTTCCTCATCTGGTGTGCTTATTTGAATGGAGTGGAGGAACTACCTTACTGAGGTGCCAAAATAGAAAATAACATACAATGCAAACTCCTAAAACTGCATGAGTAGCATTTTCATATTTGTCTTTTAGCCGTACTGTCAGAAATTATTTTCAAGAACAGACTGCACCCCATATTAGTGGATTTTTAGATTTTTACTACGTAACAGAATCTCTTCACTAATACATAAATAGCTAATTTTCTAATGAGTTCTATGGGTAATAGCTATTTAGATGTTTCCCTCCCCCACCCGCGGGACAGACCCAAATGAGGTGTTAATAGCCAGGAGATTATCTCTTCCAGCCTTCCACAAAACAAAGGCCAAACCAGCAGCAGGATTAACACATGGCCCAAGCAATAGGGGAGCTGCATGATTTAAAAAGGGATTATCATTAAGAAGAAAGAGATAACGAAATCCAAAGGGTATCCCAGTCTGGATAAAGAGATATTAAAAGTGATAGTCAGAGATATTATGAAAGGACTTCAGTCTATCACTGTTCTAATTATTTTCTCATACCTAGAGATAACGGAGGATTTCTGAGCTGCTGGAAAAGAGGGGGAAAAAAATGTCTTACATGTTGTTTTTGGATTTCAGCCATCAAATGAGTGACTCAGCGTGTCTCAGAGATGACACTGTTTCAAATGGGTGCTCAGTTACTGCCAGTCACCTGTCTCAGTCTCCATATCGTGACTGCTGAGACACTAATAACTCAGCCAAGCATCTGGAGAGAGCTTGCACCACATCTCTTTAGGATGAAGTACCACTTTGTGTTAAAACACCATCCCGTTAACGACAGTGCTTCAGGAACATCTGCACCAGCGTCTCAGATGTCTGACCCTGCAGGTGGAGAGAACAGGTGGAAGCAATATTTTCAGAGTTCTGCCAAGCTATATTGTTCTTGCTTTACAGTGAGAGCTGCGAGTGAGGTGGTTTTCTACCTTTCTGAAACTGTAACCTGGCACTATTCATTGTGCTTATGTGAATATGATATAAATTTGTTATCAAAAAAGAATCATTAAATTCTTATGATGACAATTTGCATCTATTTACTAGTGTTACTAACTTCTACTTCATTAAAAATTGAAGATTCTTATTACTGAACTAGTTAGATACATACTTAAATAAATGATTACAGGCGACACAACTATTCCTTCATAAAATATTAATTGTAGTTGGCATATCACATAAAAACCAAAATTGATAGAACTTCATAATACAGAATAAGCAGGAGATTAAATCCCTCTTCAGAATAAGGTATAATTTACTTTTTTTTTTTCAAAAAGGTAATTCTGAAGGGTTTGCTGATGTTAAAATTATCAGAGTCAATCATCAGAAGATGCACTGGTTAGACATCCTTAGTGCCAGGCAGCTATTAATCAAAATTACCAGTCTCTGGCTCGAAAGAAAAAGTAGCAATATTTGTATTTCTACAAGGCAATAAAGGCTTCTCCACCCTTAATGTAGGGGAATTAGCAAGTGCTTCTTCTGGCCTTTTTAAATCTCCCACTTCATTTGATTTTCTCCTCTTCATACCTGGAGGACACTTCCTGCTGTTAAAATTGGAAAGTGGGGTGTTCTGAGAAGAGGAGCCCATGCCTCGCAATTGCATCTTGAAGGATTGTGTGTTCGCTTATTTTGTGAAATACAATTTAATTATAAGCAATGCTTCGTGCACTTTAGTTAATGGATTTTATGAGTCCTGAATGACCTTTCTGGGTTTTCTCTGACTTGTATAGCTTCCACAGGTCACTGCTACATATCGGGGGAAAAATGGTCCAGAACACTATGCTGCTTCAGCTGATCTGTGTTAACTTTCTGATCACATATGAGAAAAGAAGGGCATTTTTCCCTGAGAACCCTCTGACCTTTTTGCTGTCTAGGTAGACTAACACAAAGTAGAACATGGGTCACACAAGCAGCATTAACAAACTGGGCTGAGTGGCCGTGATGACAAAACAATGAACAGCATTGACCATGGGCTCTGATGCCAATTGCTTTAATTCTGTGGATCTGCTTAATGAGACTTTTCATGCATAAAATTGATTTTTTCCCTATTCTGTCAGCTTCCAGCACTAAAGTACCTACCATTTTGTCAGATTTTATTTATATTTGCAATAAAGGGGATCGGAACGTTAATGAATGCCTTCATTGATACGGATGGGAAGCGCAAAAGAGCTAAGACAGCTGCTGAGTCCACTTCTAGTTATGTTTAGAAATTATGCATGAGATACTACAAAAATAAATAAATGGAAATCCATCCAGCCAAAGAAGAAATTTTTCCAAGATAAGGGTTTTAAATGCCATCCAGTCAGCTCCAGCAATATGAAAACACAACAGTTAACAACCAGCTTCATTCATTCATTGTACTCAAAACTACCTTTCTCATTCTCTGGAGCTGAGACTATTGGCCTCATTATGGCAACAGCAGGTGGCTGCACTGGGTGGTTGGCATTTACTCACAAAGCTGTCCCCTTTTCATTCTGAAAGAGACCTAAATGGAACTATTGCTGCTGCAAGCAACTTTCTGCAAAGTGTATCCTACCCCACACTACAACTGGCCAGCTTTTTGCTGTTCCCAGCCCAAAGGAACCTCCAACTACAGGCCATGACTTTTTCATACAAACCATAAATACTGAAAGAATAGAGGAGCAAGATAGAATGTGCTCATCAACAGTAGGAAAAAATAGTAGTGAAGGTTTTTGAGTCCTGCTAATTGACATATGGTCAGAAAAACAACTTCCCTCTCAATCAAAAAATCCATTAAGCATTATACCTCCCCTGAGGTATTAGAGACCCTAAAGATTGGAGAAGAAGGCAAACTTACAAGTTTCATAATATTGAGTGGCCTACAGTTAAGTGCTTCCCTGAAGTTACCAAACCTGTGATACTGGACCAGCACCATGCCAGAGCAGCCTCTGCAGAGCACACAGCAGCAAAGTGATGCTGTGCCCTTAACATGTATCCCTAATATGGCAAACACAGCCACACTGCCTCGTCACACAATCAGTCAAGTGAGGGAGCACAGTCTTTAGCCTGTTCTGCGAAAGGAAATGACTGCAGGACATGAAATCCAGACGCTCCTTTGAGACCTTCCCATGCTTCCCACGCCTTTGCCTGGGGACAATCTGTCATATAGTCTTCTATGGCAGCTATATTATTTATTAGTTTGTCTTCTTGCCCTCAAAAACCTGTTTTTTAAAAGTAATTGGTAGAAAAAAAACACTGAACACATTTGATATTCTTCCAGACAAGGGTGCCAATGGACTTTGATTAAATAAATTAATCTTTCCTTATTTCAGGCAAAGGAAAAACACCCACTTTGGTTGAAGGCCATATGTCATAACCAGAAAATTTATTTTAGGATTTTTTGTGCTTATCTTTGTAGTTAGATTTGAAACAGTAGAAATGAACATTCTCACAAGAATCATATTTCTGTGCAAGTATGTTTAACAGTCAACCCCCAGGAAACAGGATTACTTGATAAACAGATTCATATAGAATGGTAATCAGGTTTTTGAAGGATCCTAAGCAGATACCTGCCTATCTTTAGAGTTATGTTGTCTCATGGTGTAAGCCATCTCAAATTGTGTTGGATCAGTTCAATCATGATGGAAGGATCTAATATGTACATAAATAAAGTGCTGCTTTTAAATAGTAAAGGATTTAGCATTTTAGGACCCCCAAAATGCAGGAAACACCCTTCCCCCTCACCCCTCCAAATATATGCTGAACACAGTCTTGTGGCTCTCAAGGAGACAAATTTATAAGGAAACCTGAAAAATCAGACTTGGAATTGTTGTGTTTCTCATAACAGAGAAATGCTGCTCTGAAGCACTACTTCAGCTGCATGAAACCTTCCACAGGACTGCAAGGTAATAAACATTAATCTCCTGTGCATTCAGAATGAAACAAAATCCTCTGAAGAAGAGAATTGCCTATCCCAGTGTGAAAGAAGCAGCACTTCCACACCACAGTACAACATAAAATTTATTCTTTGATTTTTTTCATCTATTTCACCTCAAACAACAAGCAAGATTTCGGCCAACAGAGCCCTGATCTGTATGAAACCTCTGTTCAGACCTGTTTAACCAAACCCATCCTGTTGTCATCTTATTTCAGAAGTCTCGTACCTTCTCGGTGATTTCTCATGGGCAGCTCCTCACAGCACTGATTTCTTCTTCTTCACAGCACAGCCAACAATGACCATCTCCCTGCTCAACCAGCTAACCCACTCTTTGTACCACTCTTCTATTGAGGGCAGGCCTGTTCCTAATCTTTGGTGATTTGTACAGCTGCACCTCCTCAGCTGTGAGATTGCCTCCTGCACTATTTTCTTACATTCCATCCCTCCACACCATCCCTCAATGGCAGATACACCACCAAATGTATTGCATTCTATGATATGACTTCAGGGCCTCAAGGGGGCTGATGTGATTTGCAGATAGGATAAGGGGGAACCGTGAAAACAGGTAACATCACCATAACAATGTTTTCAGCTCTTCGCTGAGGAATTTTCTTTGTGTGTGTGATTCTAACACTGATTGATACAGTTTCCTTGAATGAAATCATTGACACAGAAATGTGAGGGTTTTGAATGTTATTGTGAACGTTTTACAAATACAGTATATCTGTAAAATATTCACAATATTTGCTATTTAGTATATACAGCTAGAGGCATTGGCCAGACATAGGTCAAAATACATTTTTGAAAAGTGGTTTGGAGAAAAGACACAATTATATCATCTTCTAACAGTAAAATGAATAAGCTAGAATGACGTTACCTCCTGGAGAGCCATTCTCTTTTTAAAGATACATCAAGATTTTCCTTGACTGCTGCACTGCATTTGTTTCCCTTTTGTTCAAATTCAAGAAAGTCTCCTTTGTAGGCATACTCTCATTCTCATTGGAATTCTCATTTCTAGCAGAGATTATGAAACTGGAAGCAATCTTACACTTTTCCACAACATGCAGATATGGAAGCACAGTAACAAGAATAGTGGATGCCTTCACTATTCTGTATTAACAATGCCTGTGGCAGTAGTTTGTATACATGTTTATTTTATTGAAGTGAAATGATATAGTGCAAAAATCAAAGCTCTAACTTCATCAGAGCCTAAAAACGTCATCCAGACACAAAACTTGATGGAATCTCTTTTTTTTTTTGGATGGGGCACAAACCACACACAGAAAGCTCTTGCTTGATTTATCAAGACACACAGAAATATCCTCTGCCTGTAAAATTATTGTAAGATAGTAAACATCTTGGCAAACCTCTGGGAATATCTTTCAGCCAGCTTGTAACCTTCAGCCCTTGCTTGTATGAAGTGCTGTGTTCTAAATATTGGATCCCTAGAGGAGAATGGAAATTTCTTTTTTGAAATTTCAATATAATTGTTAATGGAGTGATACACACTATTGAAGAGTTCATGCTGGTCAACTTCAAAGCCAACTGAAGTGTAGAAAGAGATGAAGAACTTGGATTTTAAGGCATTTTTCTATGTTTGTGTATGTGAACATGTACAGAACACATGTACAGAATCCTAGAATCAGATTTAAAGAAAATCAGGGGCCAACTAAAGAAAGTCAGGGGCCAGTTAAAGAAAAGCAGCCAATAACACAAACCCACATTAGCATAAGTTTGGGTAGTTACACATACAGAGAGGTATATTCCTAAGCCAGAAAAATCTACACATTTAATAACCTTTTCTAGCTAAAGAAAATGAATACCATAAAGGTATTCTAAATTTGAGGTGCTTTTAAAGTTGAAATTCTATATATGTAAATTAGAATAGATAGACCCTATCTCCCACTTGTAGAAAAAACCTTAGTTCAGTAGTAACTATTTGTATCTGCATAATGCATAATCTGCAGCAGAGATATTAAAGACAAGTGATGATATGCATCAGGAAAGCAGGACTCTGAAGTCAATGATGAAGTGGGAAAACAGTTTTGCCTGATACCCACAGTCAATCATAAAATTTCCTGAATTACCTCTGCCAAAGGTGTTTCAAAATTCTCTCACAGTTATCTAAACAGTGTAAAGATTATCTGTGGCAGGCTTTTACAAAACAGCCAGCAAAAGAGATGACTGTGCACACTTGCTTCAGCCTCTAATACTGCAGGTGGCAAGCAAGAAGCTGAAGTGCAGACATCAAAGACCACCCTGAGGTGAGCCAGAAGGCAAGCTGGAGCACTGGGATCAGTGGAGCTGAGGTCTGGAGGAACCAAGGCTAATGAAGAGCTTTTCCAGCTGCAAAGATTTTGCTGGAATAAAGGAATTAAACTTTCCAAGGTTTAAGCCAGGCTATACAGAGAAGACAATGGAGAATCTCACAGGCAGAAATATTAGCTGTTGGATTTTACCCTAACAAAAAAATCAGTTACAAAGAGTTATTATAAAAGAGAAAATAAGTATATAGGGCCACTTTATAGTAGCGGGATACATGATCTTGGAAAGAAATTTGAGTACTCAAGGCCCTGGGTCTTACAAGACACCATATCTTGGTGGACTAGATGCACAAGTCTGAAATACACTCCTGAGGAATAAAAGCATTATTTTTTCCTCATGACACTGCATTTTTACATTTACCTACTAATAGGTATGTATGTATAAACTTATAGAAAAGCCTCTAAGGACTTTATGTATAATAAACACACTGCCTTTTTAACTTACACCGTATGAGTAAGAATGTGACACTTCAGTCATGGCTTTTGTGTACATATATCAAAGCCTCATATATCAAAATCTAGCCAACAACTGAGCAGCTTATTTCAACTTGTGCGTGATGTATTGCTAGTGTCCCTTCTTTCACATACTTAGGAAGGCTACCAATAAATTGCTATATTTTCCAGATTGAAAGACTACTAATATAGGAATGTGAGATGTTGGAAAGCATGTATGAACAACAAAGAAACTGCTCTAATACCTCAAGCTTCGTTATCTTGCTGAAGGATGCATGACAGACATATTGTGACAGAGAGAGATGATCTTAATAGTTACCTTTTGAAGTAAGCCTGAACATTCAATTCATGAAGACAGTGACTAAAGATGAAGAAGGATTTAAGCATTTTTCTAAGAAACTTTCTTATATATAACACAAAAATGTGTGCCTTCTGCTACAAGAAAATTCAATGTCCTTGTTATTATACTGCTCCCTTCACTTGCTGACTGCATCTTATAAAGAAATCAGGAGACAGGAATTCATTTTTTATCATCAAATGTGTGTCTCCAATCAGATCTTACTTTCTCACCTCAAGCAAGAAGGCTGTCAGGGTCAGAGGATGATGTACATGGGTATAGTGTGAGCAAAGTGAATATTCCAGGAAGTAGAAGAGATAAGAGAAAACTGCAATTACCATAAATCTAAGAAAATAAATTAATCTAAGAATGAGCAGATTGTATTTCTCCTGAATTATCACAATTCCCACTAAATAACAACTAACAGGTAGAGAATAAATAATGAATGCATTCAGTTATTTAAGCATTATAAATTCTAAGTAATGTTCTGATCCTACCAGTGGTACAGTAGTACTTCAGATGAATACTGAGGAGTGTGAGGGCAGACTTCGGTCTATAGAGATGTCCATCACTGCAGCTAGGGAGTCATTGTTACAACAAATAAGGCAAAACATGTTTGTGATTAAAAAATATGAAAACCAAAACCATGTGAGCTACATTACACCTGTTTTCCTCATCTCCTCTTGTTTGTCTCACACGCAGTCTGAAAATAAAATAAAACTAAAATATCTGAACTTAAAGGCAGAAATGCTGGGGGTGAGAAGAAACAAACATCTAGCTTAAACTGAAAAAAAACAAAGAGGAAGGGAGAGGAAACCTGACAAAAATAAGTTGGAGTCAAGAATTCTAATATAATTCTGAAATTTGGAAAATGAAAAGCACACACACAAAGGGAACATATTTATTATAAAGAGCCCAGCCCAAAATCATGGCATTCATGTTTTATTTTGACTTAGCAATCTGGATTCATGCAGCTAAAGCTTTTAAACATACTGAAGAATAGGAGAAAAAGTAAGTATCATCACTTTAATTACTCACACTATGCACACCTTGCTGCCTGCCTAAACAGAAATGATTTTTAAGAAACTGCAAGGGAAGGTTTAAATAAAAGTAGGGAGTTGTTAAAAAAAACCCCTTTAATTTATTTTTAGGCAGAGAGTGCATACTTTATAAATAAAACAAACAACAAAAAGATAAGAATGAGGTGATCTGAAAAAAATATCAAAAGATATGTTTTTAATAAGGGCCTTTTGTTTTATGCACTTTCTATTATAAGAGGGAGCAAGGCAATGGCCGAGTTCTCATTCCCTCACTGACAGCAGAATACGACTGACAAAGTGAAGTGTTAGAAAATTTTATCAGAATGGAAGGGCTGCCTTTAAACACATAATTTGAGTGCTGCAGTGACCACAGGTAATATGTATAGCAGGGGAGAAGTGGAGGCTTTCTGAGAATTCAAATCCTGTAGAAGAAAACAAATGTGGTTGCAGCTGTCATGAACTGCAATCCAAGGACTTGGGAGTCCAGTTTATAGGAACTATCAGGATATTATAGTATGTGTTGATGTAACACTGATGGAGGACAGAAGTTAATCATCCCTGTGTTATGAATTTTTACACTGGGTGCACTCTGCCCCTCCAAAAGTGTGCTAAATACCAGAGATTTTCTCATCTTTTTCCTTCCTACTAGTTGGTAAGTTTGAGAAGCTTATTTTGCTCAAACTTTCAGATGCTAATATTGTGAAATTTTTTCTCTTTAGCAGGAGCACAGCCTTCACAAATAAAATCACAGAAACTCTCTCCCCACCCCAGCACTGTTGCACTGTCTTGCTCTCTGTTGAGTATACAGTTAGTTTTCTGCAGCTTGCTTTTTCATGAGGCGAGAATCTGACAAAAAAGGTAGCTGTTTCATCATGAGTCTATGTTTAAAGAACATTATTATTGAACACAAGAGCAAAACAGGAAGGATGCTATCTACCTCACATTAATATTAGCCTTTTTTCAAATATCTTGCTAAATAGCCCACCTAATGCAGTCTTAATGAATACCAACACTCAGTACAGTTTCATACTGGTTTCAATGGCTACAAACCATACTTGCTGGCCAGAATATATGATGTGCCTAAAGAGAGGATGGGGAAATTTAAAAGCACAGATTCCAGGCAATGGTCTTTCCTTAATAGTGAAAAAAATTGATGTATTAATTCAATACATTTTTCAGAGAATTACAGCTCTGCCATTGGTGAGTGCTGCCCAGGTGAGTGTAGAGGGCAATCCATTTTTTTAGGATCAGTTCCTCCAGATGGGAATGGATTATCTGAGGCACTAAACTGAAACTCACATAGTTTCACACCAACATGGGATGAATTTGAGTACAGCATTGGAGTTTTTGTCTCTGTATATCAAACAATATAATTTCAGTTCTTCCCTGGGGAAATACAGAAAAAGGTATCTGGGCTGAATTTCTCTTTCCTTGCACATATCAATCCACCAGACTGCTTAAAGAAAGAAAACAGGGAGAACAGAGTGAGCTGCTGGGATTATCATTCTGCCTGTAATTCAGACTTCTCCTATTTAGTTTTCTTATTTAAATGACACATTAGCCAGTTGCCAAGGTTCCTCTCCTAGATTATACAGTCTTAATTTTTTCCCCTCACAGAATGCTTTCTTACTTTCTAAATAGCAAGCATTACTCATTATTTCCAGGCTAGATCTTCCAGCAATAGAGAAAATGCCTCTGAAGAATTCCAGGTCCCGGTAGCCAGAGGCCAAGAGGAGAATCCATCCTTTCTGAAAAATATGGCAGAAAACAGCACATGAAATTTAAAAGCAAACTATGACTGTCTGAAGGATCATCATCCTGTGGAAAACATCATAATAATAAATCATAGTTTATAAACCTAATAAAAGGTTTAACTTTTCATATGTTTCATTGAATGTAGTGGTCTTCCTAAGACATTAACTTCATTTTTGCCAAAGCACACTTAATTTTGGTGCTATGCCCCTGACTGTAAAAATTGCACAGGACTTCTCAATTGATACAAAAAACTATTTCCATATCCAAAGTTATATTTCTGTTTGTCCTAGGGTAAAATAAATGGCTTGAACAAGCAAAACAGTTTTGTCATGCACTCATGGCTACAATTCATGGTCATAACCAACCCTGCAGACAGTTGTTTGACTTTTACTGAAAAGACTCTTAGTTTTTAGTCTCTGCTTTAGAAAAAACATTAATCCCATCTTGAAGTGGCACCAGCAATTGCAGACAGCAACAGAGCTTTCCATATCTCAACTTTTGCTACTTCAAACATTGAGAAATATTTGTGTGGAATGCATCTACAAAGTTTTGGATATTTGGCTCTACAGTTAAAATTTATCTTTACAGATCTTACTTGCAACAGAGCTCTCACCTTGGGGAAAAACTCCACCACCTGAGTAGTTAGACAGGCCATAGAGCCTGAAAAAAAAAAAGACAGAAATGCAGATGACCGGAATGGTTTTTAGTTTTAAGATCTATGTGACCAGTGATAAATAACTGATGAAAGAGAGCATTAATTAGCTATAAGCAATGAAATTCTCTGTTGGTTTTGAGAATATATGGAGTTCTGCTTACAGTGCAGCAGTAAGGGCTGCTGCAGAACTTTTAGTGTATTCTTCATCATTGTCATCAGAGTCCTGCAAAGGTTCACATCCTTCAAAACTTCAGCAGCAGTTCCTCCTCTTACACATATCTCTGCTAATAACAAATCAGCCCAGATGTTTCAATTACACACAGCAACAAAGGACTTCAAAATGCTTTCTTTTTTTTAATGCACCAGAGGATTTTGGGAAGCTTGCAGCAATATCTGAGATTCTAACCATATATTTTCAAACCCAGTACATATCACTGTGGGTAGCAAAAGATGAGAAGGAAATGTGAGATATACCGAAAATATGTTTCAAATCTTTGCCTGACCTTGGTCTGTGTGAATTTTATAACAAGCAAACATTTCCTACATCCATTTTTCTAACAACTTTGAACAGCCAAGGAATATGACAAAAGCCATGGTTAATCTCTGATGAGTTCATACTACTGAAAACTCATAATATCTTCTTCTTAAAATGAAAGAAATTTACACCCTAGGTAACAGTGGTGTAAGGTACTTGTAGCAGGGGTTTTTGTGCTTGCCTTTTTTTATGGCTTTGATCACAAAAATTAAATTTAAAAATATACTAGAGGTTTTGGACAGCAGTGGTTTAAAACAACAATTAAATGAGCTGGGATATTTATGTGACACAGTGCTATCTTTTTGAATGTAAGTTAACATTAACATTCATACATACACAAAACCAATAGAGGATAACATTAGACTTTCAAATAATGCAGTGATTTTTATATCTAATGTTGAGTTTCAATGGGTATTTCTTTAAACTGTCTCAGTTTCATTAATAATGTAAGTTTCCATCAAACTGGTTTTTTTTTTTTGTTAGAACAGAACTATATTTTTAATATAAAAATAATTTATTTGAAACCTCCATATCCAAAATCTTCAGTATGGTGTAATTGTTCTCAGTTATTTAAAAATATTTGCTAGCATAGTTATGCAATGCTCCTTTAATGTAAGGAAACCAGTTATATTGCATTTAAACTATGCTTATTGCATCACAATCTCTTTTCAAAAACACAGACTCACTTCTCAGAAGAGTTTTCATTCGCCCTCCACAGAAATGAAAAAATGTATGAAAGACTGACTTTTGCAAACTTTGCTTAATAATGGAATGACTATTAAATTAATCCAAAGGGAAAACAGAAAATCCAGGCTGTAATATACCAGTCAGCTGTATGTAACCAACACTGAATTCAGTAATTTCTACTGCATCCTCTGATGTTCTGATTAAATCCTTCATCCCTATGTACTTAATGTTCTGCTTGTTCCTAAGAAGAAGCCTGGTAACGTTGCCAGATTTTTTTCATGTTTTACTTCAGACTTCCACAAATGTCTCTGTCTCTATGCTGGTTTTTGCTGGGGCAGAGTTAATCCTCTTCACCGTGGGTGGTGGGAGTGCTATCACTCTCTGCAAGTTTCTTCCTGAGCTTACTGAGAGTATTAACAGTGCACTTGCATGGGTGCAAGCACTAAAGGCATATTCTTAGAATGCAGTGGAGCTTAACATAGAGAGGTCTTTGTAATGCACCATGAAAAACAGGGCATCAGTCCTAAATCAATTCTATTTAGGCCAGCTTGGGATCTTAGGATCTCAGGGTTAGCGCATCATGAGGCCACCAATTTATTTCATACAAGTGCTGGATTCGTGGTGGCAGTGATTCTGAGTTAGCAGCTTGTAAAGCCTACATCAAAAATCTGAAAAAGTTTGGGTTTCCAATTACAAATCAATGTTGTAACATGTTTTACTTATTCGTCATGTGCAGAAGTGAGGCTTAACTAGGTGCAGAGTCCAGTTGTCAGTGTATTAGAGCAGAATTAGGAGCAGTCTGAAAAATCAATCAACAAAGCAAAGTCTTTAGTAGTACGATGGGTATTTTGCTCATTGAAAATGTGGCCTGAAAAACTGTAGATCAGAAATAGGTGAGTGCAATTAAATATTGCAGGAAAGAACATGTAGTGTGATAAACTGAAGGCTTGCTGCTCTTGTCTCTGCATTCATAATGTCATTACTATAGCAGTTCTGAGACTTTGCCAAGAGTTATCCTCCTGTAACACAATCTGCCAATTGACTCAAGTTAGATTTAAAGAAAAAATTAGGAGAAATCTAGAACTTTTGTCTTGAGGATCAGACTTTACCCCACAAGCTCTAACGTCAGACCTTCAGGGTAATATGAACTGTCCATAGGGATGTGAATTCAATTTTTCTAAATTTATTTTTTGTCTAAGCCTCTAAAATCAACAAAAATGAGAGAAGTAGGTATCATCAGGCACAAAATGATAAAAATAGACATATTTCTTTCACAAAAGAAGCATAAACACAATGAATGCAATAGCATTCATTCAACCAGATATTCCATGGAAAATTTCCATCATAATCTCCATGGCCATTAGCTGCAGACTCATGTACCACAGTCAGATATTCCTGCACACTTTTAAAATATCTGCCTGCATCAAACCCTCAAGCAGTGAGCAACAGCAAAAAAATGACTTCTGGCCAAGGAATTGGATGAGGATTACATTTTAAAGATTTATATTCCTTTCCTGATCATAGATTCAGCTGTGTCAAAACTCACTTAATATGCTCAGACAAAACAGAGTAGAAGGAGCAAGTCAAAGGACCATAGATCCAGCAGCCAAGATGAGTCTGGCACTGAGGGACTCAGGACAGGAGAGAGGAGCTGTGCTGGGCTGTGCTGCAACCAGCTGGGTATGTTTTCCACTGGGGGGGGTGCTCAAAGGAGCTCTTGAGGGCTTGCATCTAACCTCACATATTCAGAGAATCTGAGGCCAAATGTGTGCTTACCATACCACTAGACTCAACAGAAATGTGTTCTCATAACAGAATTGTGGGACATTTCAGCACATGAGACAAACTTTGAGATACTGACCAAGTTATGGACTTGGTCTTTTCCTACCTAGGCATCACTCTCAGCTTAAAAAATGGTACTTAAGAGGCTTCATTTATTTATCAGCATTCTCTACTTATATATACAGATTTTAATGAAATGTAATAGCATCTGGAGTTTCTACAGTTCTCAGTTCTCAAAACAAATTGAAGGACTGCCCTTTATGATGCTTGTATCCCCATTCATCTGTTTAGCCCAGAAATAAGTTTTGTGCCTCTAAGACTGGTTCGGAGAGTGAAGGGGGGAGGAAGAAGCGCGCAGTTCCTTATCAGAAACTGCACTCACTCCTCCACATTCCTGCTCCTGGACTGTGCTGTCTGTGGATGGACAGACAGCGGGACAGAGCTCTCCTTTGCTTTTAGTTAGTTTTTAGCTAGCTGAGGCAGAGAAGTTCCCTGGACTGTGGTTTTTCTTTTTCTTGGAACAGTTTAGACCTTCTCCAGGGTCTAAACACCCACCCAGTAGAGCAGCAGGATCCCCCCTGTGGCCCACCAGGGCCGAGCCAGCATTTCCAGGAGGGACTGAGAAGAGACTGAGTGAGCTGAGCTGCAGCCCACGGAGGGGACTTTCTGAGTTTGTCATCTCTTCAGAGCGGCGAGAGGTTTTACTGTTTAATATTGTTCATTTTTTTTTTTAATATTGTTTAATATTGTTCATTTTTTTTGATTGTAAATGCTTTAACTGTTAAATAAACAGTTTGTTTCCACTTTTCTCCAAGGAAATCTTTCCCCGGACCAGCTGGGGAGGAGGCTGCTTGAATTTGCTTTCTAGAGGAACCCCTTTAAAGGTTTTCTCCCAAATTCGCCCTAAACCAGGGCAAGGACTTTTTTATAACAGAAGTGAACAAGAACTGGCATTAATTAATATGAAGCTTTCTCACTAAGAAATTACAGGTTTTTGTATAGCTACACTTACTCTGATTTTAAAATGTGACAATAGAATTTTACTTTTTAAAATAAGCCATTTTCAGTACTGCAGCACCATAACTGTTATAACGTAAAGCAACATAGCACTACATTATTGATAATAAATTTTTATCCATTACTTTTAATATCATATGTAGGAGGAATAACAACTGCATGACACAGAAAAAAATATTTAAGAGATGCAAATCTAGGTAATCCCAAGTTGTTAATAACAGCAGCTCTAATTTTATCCACTGACATAAATATATTATCATAAAAGTTGCCATGAGATATAAGGCAGGATGACACTGTGGCATTGTGCTAACACAGCCCAGCACACTCATGCTGACACACACCTGCTCAAAGATGACATTTGCCAGAAAAATGCAATTCTTCCTTCCACCATGATGCTTCAAAACAACCCTCTCTTCTGTTTCCACCACTCCTCTATAAATGCCTACCAACACATATGACCTGGCAAAATGATAAAGCTCTGCTCAAATACCTGCTCAGATAAAATGGCCCTCAACACAAAAGGATGCCCAAAACCAGTAATGCACTTCAAGTGCAAGAAAGAAGCTCCTAGCACTGTGAGGTATAAAACACACAGGCAGCTCAAAGAGCTAGTACATCATTTAGGCAGACTCCCTGCTCTTCCTCAGGGCAGAACCATGGCAGGAACACCCCCTCTGAACCCCTATGCCAGTGACAGCAGTAGGAAGGTTGTTTATTAAACCTGCCTGTGTGACAGGGAAGGTTCAGATTGCATATTAGGAAAAATTTCTTCACTAAAATGGTTGTCAAGCACTGGAACAGACTGTCCAGGGACACAGCTGAGTCACTGTCCCTGGGGGTATTTAAAAGACCCATAGAGGTGGTGCTTAGGGGCATGGTTTGAGGATGGATTTGGAAGCACTGGGCTGTACTCAATGGTCTTAAGTGGTCAATCATTCTTTTCCAACGAATGATTCAATGATTCTATGATGATTGCAGACAGCAGCTTTTCTTACCCAACTCAGCATAACATGTCATTACTTCCAATGCCTTTGAAGAAGAAGAAAGGTGAGTTTGTGTGATGCAGCATCTAGTCCTAAATTTTTGAATAAGTTGGAAAAAAGTACTTAGGAAGTCACAAAATATTCCATGAGGCCCCGACATCGTTTCACTCATATCACTGGAACTTCTCTCAGAGTAAAAATTCAAGGCCAGGTAAACAGTGGTAGAATAGTAATTTCAGACATTGTGAAAGAATCTTATATATAACAACAACAACAATTATGGTTTAGTAATTAAATATCTTGTACTTTCTGTTTATGAAAATGTATAAGCACCCTCATTTTGAAAACATTGCCTCAGTACCCATTTGTCAGTTACAACATGTAGACAACCTAAAACTATTGCTCAAGCAGATTTCTCTGCTTTCATTTAAGTACAGACAAAGCAAGTTACCCAATGAATCTTTGAAATATCAAAATGAAATTGGACTTTAATCCCCTGCCAGTACCTCTAGAGATAATTACAATGACAATTTTACAGCATTGTTAAATGCTGTAACAAGGCCAGATTAGGAAAATTTTCACAAAGGCCAGAGAACTAAGAAGCACACTGGGTGTTCAACAACTCCATCCAACATAAGCAATAATTGACACACTGAATATAAAATTAAATACTATCCAGATAAAGCAAATTCAACTGTTATCCAAATAAAAATTATTACAAATATTAAAAACATGGAATGGAATTGTCAACTATTGAAATAAAATATCTCCAAAACTGTATAAAATAAAAGCTCCATTAATTCTACTAACAGTGAAGAAAAAAAGTATGTAGAGTACTAGTGAAATCCATTACTAACATTACTAACATTACACATTACTAACCTAAAGGAGAGAAATTTCAAATATTTCTATTTCAGATCTTCAGATTAAAGTAATTTTCTACAGACTTTCCCTACTGAAGTGTTCAGTGAATTGTCTCTATAGTTTTTAGTAAAAAGGAAACTCCATCGATAATGGAAAAAATATTACGATTTTGAGGTTATACTTCTTACATGAAAGAGGAAGATCAGAGCAAGAGTATCTCAGATATTGCTTGTTATTTTACCTCTCTCTGTTCTGTACACTCCAGTCCAGTTCTGATGTCCTTTCAGATGACTTAGGGATTACAAATACACTATTTGATGCTTTTCTTCTAGTGTCTTTACCTGAAACACTCTGGGAACTCCCAGAATGTCCCTGAAACACCATGCTAAGCTTTTGTTTAGGAAAAGCTTTTCTTCTGAAGAACTGAGGCTTGACTTTCTATTCCAGGAAGTGCACAGTGTTGTGAATGAGCCTCTGAGAAATCAGAAGCCATGGTCTGAAGCAGTGTGCTTTCTACTGCTGCTGTCTTTCTTCATACTGTGAAAATTTCTCTGTTGTGGCTGTGTGTGTTTTTTCAATAGAGCCCATGGAACTTGCAGTAACTGAAGTAACCCAAAACACTACAGTTATTCATTGCCTAGGAGCATTGAAAAACACTGGGTTTTGGCACCGGCAACCATGCCTCCATCTACTAAATAATGTAAAATGCACCTGATGTCACTAAAAGCAGGAAACTCACCAAAGCAGGAGGGGAAGTGAATATAAAATATTTGCTTGACAGAAAAGACGCAGCAGTTCCCCATATTTGACATTTTTGCATTTTTCCTTCCCCCTTTCCACCTGAGAAATATAAGCAACTCTTCCAGGGCGCAAAGAAAACAAATTTCCCAAGACTTGTGACAAAGCCTTGCAAATCTTTTATCCTGGAAAATTTTATTTGTGGCTTATAGAGGGACCTCAGAACCTGATCAGAATGAGACATTTTATCTTGGCAGGGAAAAAGTATACCCTCAGAGCTTACTGATATTAAAATATGCAGTAGCAGTTTAAATTAATTTAACCATGTCTCCAATTTTGTTTTCTTCCTACTACAAAATTAAAGAAATTGCTATAACATCCTTAAACAATAATTTACAAAGAGTTTCAAGCTCAGTTTTCAAGAGATAAGCAATCCTTGGCATCTTTTGGCTCTCATATTTGTTCTCCAATAGAGAAAAGATGCTCTTTGTAATGAGTTTTTTCCCTCCTACCAGCCCTCAGTGGTATTCAAGGAAAACAGTAAATTAAAGGTTGTTCCTGTGAATTATTGAGCATTTCCAACCTGGCTGAGGCAAAAGAGATTTATACTATTAAACTATGGCTCTTTGCAGCTTGTCTTTACTGTATATATTGTCTGACACAATAAGATATATCTCTCATGCTTTCTCTCTCTGTTATATGGCCTATAAAGGTCAGAAGAGCTAAACCCAACATAATGGCATGGAGAAACATCTCTATAGTTGAATGACTGCTAGCTGAGTGTAATAGCATCACTCTAATAACACAAAATGAAATTACTCAGGCCGTATAGCCAACATACTATGTTTCAACATGAAGCAAAGAAATAAGCTTCAAATTAGATTCTGTTTACTCTATGAGAAGACTATGAGTTTTATTTTGGATAAGAGAAAGCAGTCAGCCTTTGTTTATCTCATTCATTTTAGTTCTAGAAAGAAAATGTTTGGCTTCAATGTAATTCCAATTGCAAAATCTTCTCTGTAAAACCAAGTGTTAAATCCTGACATGGATTATATAATTGTGCTAGATCACATGGTACAAGGAGAGTAATTGAACTATTGAGATTAATCAGGCCTTAGTACAGAGTAATTATGCACTACCTCAAAATACATTTTCACAAGGACTTTTGTCTTCCTATGAAGTTTGAGAGACTGGTTTTACTTTTTTAACAGCATAAAGGTACAATAATGTTGCTAAATGTCAGAAGAGACAACACAAATTGATATGTGCCAGAAGAAGGCCTTGGGATTGGCTTCCCCCTTGCTGAAGGTCTTAGTGTCAGCCACAGAACCATAGAATGGCCTGGATTGCAAGGGATGTGCAAGATTCAGTTCCAGCATCCCTGCTGTGGGCAGGGACCTTTTGCTGACCAGGGTGCTCAGAGATCCATCCAGCCTGGCACTGAACACTTCCACATTGTTAAATGGGGCAGCCACAGCTTCCCTGGGCAACCTGTGCCAGGGCCTCACCACCTTCACAGAAAAAAATTTCTGCCTAATATCTGATCCAAATCTACTCTCTGTCAATTTGAAAAGTTTCCCCTTGTCCTGTCAATACATCCTGTTGTAAAAAATCGTGAGCTCCTTCAGGGACTGGAAGGCCACAATTAGATCAGCCCAAAGCTTTCTCTTCTCCAGGCTGAACAATCCCCCTTCTCTCAGCCTTCCCTCCCAGCAGAGGTGCTCCATCCCTCTGATCCCCTTGGTGCCTCCTCTGCGCTCTCTCCAGCAGCTCCGTGTCCCTCCTGTGCTGGGAGCCCAGGGCTGGGGGCAGCTCTGCAGTGGGGTCTCAGCAGAGCGGGGCAGAGGGGCAGAATCCCCTCCCTGCCCTGCTGCCCACGGGGCTCTGGCTGCAGCCCAGGACACGCTTGGCTCTCTGGGCCGGCAGTGCCCATGGCTGGCTCGTGTCCAGCTCTCACCCACGGCACCCCCAAGTCCTTCTGGGCAGGGCTGCTCTCCATCTGTTCATGCCCAGCCCGGGCTGGCACCAGGGATTGCCCTGACCCAGGGGCAGCACCTGAGCTTGGCCTTGTTAAACCTGGTGAGATTCCATGGGCCACTGCTCCAGCTTGTCCAGGTCCCTCTGGATGGCATCTGTCCCTCAGGAGTGTCAACTCAGCTTGGGCTCATCTGCAGATTTGCATACCTGGTGAAATTATGTGCATCAGTATGTTGGAATGGCAACATTCACTTTCCTCAGATGTGAGTGATGAAACAAGGTCTGAGGATACCAGAGTTAAATCTCAGCTTTATCCAAGGCTATCTCACAGGCACTGATCTCTTGCCTAAGGAACCTGAAATCTGTTAGCTGAAAAGTACTACAAGATGCATAAATGATGTGCTGATGCGATTGGAGGTCTCACAGCTAATCTCAGATGTGCTAATTAAGATAGAAGAGGTGCATAGAATATTTCAAAAGTATTTGGTATCCAGGGCACAAAACAGTGTTAATAGGGTTGCAATCCTTCTGGTGTCCAAGCAGCACACACAGCACAGCTCTCCGTGCAACCCAAACTGATGTGTAACTGTGTGTGTGTGTGGAGGGGGGTGTGGGTTGGGGGGGAGTTTGGGAGGCAGGGAGGGAAATGTTATTAAAATCTTCTATTTTTTCTCATAGAAACAATTTTCAATATCAACACTAAAACAGGGTGTGGGCTGCTAAACTCGCAAAGATGTGTTAATGGCACACAAAAGAACTTTTCTTCTTTTGTTGCTTGCTACTGCTCCCAGCCTACATGCACACCTGATTTAATGGTACTGTAAAGGTTGAATAGTTACATGCTTCACAAACAACACATTAAAATACACTTCTGGGAGAGAAATAGCATAACACATAATCCCTTTTGGAAGAAATCTTAAACCCCTACAGTAAAACAAGTACAAAACGGAGAAAATATGTCCTAAAATGTATGCAACCTGTTTGGTTAGGTTACAATTACTTAGGTTAGTAATTGTATCACAAAACAGTGCAAATTACAGCATCTACCCTGCTTTTACTGAATGTCTTTAAGAACAATGTATTCAGACTCCCAAAGAAGAAATAACAATAACACACTGTACTGAGGAAGGCACAAGTGGACATAGGAAGCCCTCCAGACATAACAAGATAGTTTTACACAACTTTGAATTTACTTCTTCAATTAAGTAGTAGTGTTGTGTTTTGGTCTGGTTTGATTTTTTAAGTATATTTTATTGGTTGGCTAGTTCATTGGTGGGTTTTTATTTAATTTTTTTCTTATATGCTTACATGTTGAACAACAGAAACCTAATTTTGAACAAGCAAATAGCAAAGAACACACACAAAATTAGCCACAGTTACTATCCATACCTTAACTAACCACTCATCTTGCTGGGAGGCCAGTGGCAGGAACAGTGTTTTCCTATACACTTTGTAATTTTACAGTAACTTTGACTAAATATTTTTTTTAATACTGCACAGATACCACTGCTTCTTTCTGCTTGCACACAGATGTTTGGATTTATTTCAGCAGAAAATCAGAGTCACAGAAATCAGAGCCAGAAAGGACACTGGATTGTACATTAGGCTGGTCTTCCACATGTTACACGTGGCCAAAAAATTATCTGTGTGAGAGTTTAGTTATTGCCATCACCTAGAAAGATTTTGCAGAAAGGCACTACTACTTAAAGTGCCATAGCAAATATAAAATTAAATTTTTAGGGAAAAATAGTGTTAACATGGGAATAAAATTGCTGTCTTTCAAAAACCCAGTCTACAACTTTACAAAATAATTTAATTGGAAGGGCACAAAGATAATGATCTAATAAAGTCTTTTTCATGTTTAATTTCTATTATCTTGTATAAAAATAGATTTGTCTCTCTAAGGAAAGCATTGGTTTTCCACACACAGAAGTAGTTTTACAGCATAAAAATATATTCAGTGCTTCCATCAATACACATTCCCCAAATGCACATTATCCATGAGTTATTTTCAAATGACAGCTTTCAAAATTTTTCTAATTCTTATACCTCTGCAAGGGTTCTAAGTAACTTTATCAAAGGCAAATTTATTTGCAGATTCAAAAGTATTTTGTGGGACACTTTTTACCTTTGTCCTCAGAATTGCTCAGAGAGAGAGGTTTCCAGAATCTTTCCACAGGCCAGTTTCCCCCAAGATTAGCTTTCCATTCTCCTGCAACCTTTAAGCAATGAATATTGCTCTGCACAATCTCCTCAAGCAACATAAATCACAAAAGCAAGGCACTAATATATCCTAGTTGAGCACAGCTTAGCCTGTTGCACAGTATGACATATTGTGCTCATGCTTAGAAAGTGTTTAAATAAATAAATTAATTCTCCAAAATATTTACCTTTTTATGGAACAAGAAACAAAATTTAAAATTATTTTAAATTTTATCTATTTAAACCTCAGAGGTTTTTCTTCCACTAAAATCCTGAAGTAATGAGCATATTTAGTATAAAAAAAGAATTAATTTTTGCTGCAGGTGTTGTCATACTGAGTAGACCATGAATTAAATACAAAAAAAAGATGCTGCCATTCATTGACAGATCTGAGTCAAAAATAAAGTGGACTGTGGGAGGTGGGGACATGGCTATATATATATTTTGATCTGCAGCTGGATTTCTCAGTTAAAGTCAATATTAAAAGAAATCTTCTCGTGAGAGTAGCAAAAATTGAATATACAATGAATGGAAAGCCCCGACTCTAGCACTTACATGTCCAGCTGAAATTTTGATAAGCCATGGGTTTTTTTCCCAGTGGAAACCTTTCTTGATGGTTCAAACATTTTGAGCAACCAAGGCCTGGAGGTATACTACCCTGGTATTGATTCACCTGTACTAATTGTGCTTATGGCAATGTTGTCTACATCAGTTTGGGGTCTCCCTTTTCTTTCATTTGAGATGCTTGAAAATGCCTCCTGGTGTTGCTGTTTGAAATACCTTTACTGAAGCTGAGTTCTTTTTTCTTCTCAAATGGAGTAGTGCTGAGCAAACAGCTTTTTTCTCTCTTTCATGTGTGATAGAAGCCATACAAGATGACAGACTTAGTTTTGTCTTCTGCTGGCTGACAATATCAGATTTATAATTAACTCTATTTATTTTTTTTTTCAATGGGGAAAAAAAATCTGAAGACTTCTTTTCCATATAGACAAAACCAATGAGCTTTCATATAAAAGTACAATTGGATAAGGAAATATTTTTCCCTTCAGCAGTGATGAACTCAAAGCAGGCATGCACTGGTAATGCAGCTTGAGTTGTCATGCATTTTGTTGCATAGTTTGAGAATGTCTTCCCCTGTCTTTGGTGTAGATGTGGAAGCAGAACAAAGGGATAATTTACCACAATTACAATTTTCTTTAAGGGGGAAAAAGTCAGGAATAGTACCACACACATATTTGTAGAGACATCCTCTCATTCTGTCTACCAGGGAGTCCCCTTTAAACTTGCTTCTTTTTTAATATGAACTCTGTTTCAAATTCTATTTCTGCTTTTTGTCCATTCATTTAATATTTCTACTCATTAATTAACTGATAAGAATTTGGGGGTCTGTGCATTGCTGGAGATCTGAACAACTGTTGAAGTATTTCAAAGCACAACATTCAACAGAGGGACAGCTTTCTCAAAATAAAATATTAATGACAAGAAAAGAGAAAAAAACCTGTGAGTTACAACAGAAACCAAAGAATATGCAAACATTTGAGCAGATGAGATACATCATATACAGGTTAGGAGTGCTAAACTTATATAGTAATCATAGAATCTTCTCGGAAGATGAGGTGTCATGGTGTAATAATGGCTAGACAGTTGGTTCCTAAGTGTCAGCATCATCTCAGATCCAATTTAAGAAGCCATACAAGCAAGGCTAATCCTTCAATATGATGCTGTATTAATATTATTCCTATATGTCAGGTTAATAGTTGGTTGATCACATAATGGAGTTACATTTTTCACAGGTTTTCTATAGGATACTGCCCCTACTGTATATTTTTAAAAAATGCTGTATGCTGTCAAAGATGTCCTGGAGATCTCCTGAAGTGTGTCTATAAATTTAAGATCCATATTGTGTTTACCTTGATTTGTTACATCATTTGGTTCCACGTCATCTGTGGAGTAGCATTGTATCCAAAGTCCATTTAAAGCCATCATAATCTTTACTCAAAAGGGCAGAAGTATTTGAATATATTTGAAGAGACTTCAGAAAAGTATTCAAGTGTTTTAGTAAAATTCAAAGCAAGCTATGAACAATTTTCAATTTGCATACCATTGGTAACCAGTTTTGATTTTATAACCCACACATCCATCCCTTGTTTGATGGCTGCAGATGCTCCTCATTTAGCTCAAAATATTTTGTATGACATTTTCTAGATGACATGCCAAACAGAGAATCAGGGCCTACAAAAGGTACTCATAAAAACATATTTCCCCCTGAGACTGAAAGCAGCAAATTGCATTCCACATAAAGTGAAAATATCTCCAAGGTCAAAAAGGACTTCTTGCACTCATACACTCCAGGCAGACTGAAATTAAGAAAGCTGGAGGCTAAGCAGAAAAGGGAATGACACAATGCCTGTTACAGAGACCACAGAAATAAGAAAATACTTCAGAATTTGCTTTACCCCAGAAAGAGCAATGTGCCTGGAAATGCTTGAAGACAAAATCAATAAGCTTTGGCATTACCTCTAAGCAAGCGCTGATTCAATATAGAGGAATCTATTTCATTATAAATTAAAGGAGGGAGTTCTTGCTCTTATGTAAAGGATCATTCATGAAAAAGCCTTAATTGTCAAAGTATTCTTCAAAGGGGGAAAGGTCCATTAGTACCCCTGTATGCATGGAAAAAAAAAACTATGTAAGACAAAATCTGGACAGACCTTTTCAGAACCTAAGGTTAATTGTGGGTTCTTACATAGTTCAGCAAAAGTCCTGTGCCTCCTGCTCAGTACACTTTTACTTGCTCTGCCTTTATTATGTGGTTTGCTGACTACGGGCTGAAAATTATTGCACTGGTCTGGCAATTCTTAAAATCCATCTGTTTATATTTGGTCTCAGTGCAGAAAAATGGTCCAACTGCTTCCACAGTCCTTGGCAGGCTGGACATGGTTCCCGATTCCATTGATCTCTTGCCTCAGGATCTCACCCAAGACATTTAGGAGAAGACAGCAGTTAGGCTGTGCCACAGCATTATCATTAGCTCTGATTGAGGCTGAATTTCACTATGTGTTCCCACAATGCTGTATAATTCAGACTGGATACCAGGCCCATGGATTTATGGGAGCAAAAAAATAGAGGAAGATCATAATCAAAAGTTACTGTAATATGATCATCCCAGTCATGGAGCTGATATCTTTCTTCATCCCCAGAAAGAAGTAAATGCTTTTTATCAGGTCATGAACCACTGATGAAACTGGCAGTGGCCACTATGGTGACACGCTCAAATTTTGAAGGTTGCCTTCATTACAACTGATTTTCATTTGTAAGAGAAATAACCAGTGACAGAATTGCCTGCTATTCGCTATTTCCCACATTCTCCTCCAGACCAGGTGCATTTTCTGTAGCTTGCAGAGGTATACTCATCACATGCTCTGACATCATCCATATGGGTGGGCACATTCTTCCTTGCTTAGGAAAGAAGGCACAACTTATTAAATAAGAAAAATTTTAAGTTAGACAAGGGTGTATGAAACCAGAACATTCCAATTTCTTCAGACAGTTTATTGAAAACAGTTGGCCTCAAAGATATTTTAAAAAGCCCAAACAAACAAGTACAAAATCTTTTAAAGTCAGGTACTTGTTTCCCTGTTACTATTAGCTTCCACTTGTAACAAAAATTATGTAAATCCAGTGGTGATTTCTGTGCCTCCTAAGGATTATGCTGTCCCAACACTATGAAATATGTGGAATAATTCTGTAGAAGAGAATGTTAGGCTTGGCACATGAAGATGCTAAGCATTACTATTGCTCCTACTAGGCCCTGGGATGTTTTTGAGCATTTTAAATTTCATTATCATCAACAGTACTATAGTGATGAGATCAATGTCCTCACAGCTTCACGGAATAGTGAGATCAAGACCTTCTTTGGTTATTGAAACTATCATGATATCAATTTTCACAACTGAGCAGAAAAATATCCAAGCCAGTAACACTAAGAACTTTATATTATTAACTTTATGTATGGATTCTTTTTCAAAATTGTGCTCCTTCAAATGTGGTTATTAGAAGAGGATTCATGTGGTCAATGCAGATCTTTGAGCTCTGCAAAACTGCTTTAATCTGCTTGCCAGATTAGGCAGATTCATTCTGGCTTTGCTAGAAGTCACTTTTTTCTTACTCTCCCTGTTTCAAAACAAGCCTCAGCTCCTGCATCTGACAGTTCCTTCCTGCCTCTCATATCCTAACCTGCCACTGTTCAACTTTCATTTTATTTCTTCTCTTTTAAAAATTTCTTTCATCACATGTTCGTACCATAGTTACTTTCCCTGAAAAATGTGATCCCCAGTGACATTTTCATACACTTTTGACTTTAAAATCTAAGGGTCTCTAAACACCCAGAAATGCATTAGATAGGAACATTGGACAGGTAACACTTATGAGTGTTCTGCATAACTTGGAGGCTAACTCAAGCTGTTATAGGAAATTATGCAAAAAGATTAACATTGTCTGTATTTGAAGAACAGCTCTATGGAGAAAAAAAAACACCTTGAAGTTTAAACTTGGAATTTTCAAAATGAAAGAACTTTTCAAATATCCTGTATAATTTTTTGTTATTTTTTAACTAGACACAGATGTTATCAACCCTCCACAAAAACGGTTGATTTTTATTTTTTTATTGCATGGTTTTCCATCTCAGTAGATTTAATTGATTTTTTCAAGAACAGTGTCTGGTTTAGTGGTAGAAATCTAGAAATCTTAGAATATTCCTATCAGATTTTGTCCCAGGGGCTCTAAAACACGTATTACTTATCTGAGACATTATTGCCAGCAAATTAAATTATCAATACAAATCTCATTTAACATGTAAATCTTCCCTGTTCTAATGAGAGCTCTTTCAAGATAAGTGTATGTTTAGCATCAACTAATGAGTAAAAGCAGACCAATCTCTTTTTTAAGAGGAATAAAAAACTTCAACTGTGTATAATTAGGCAACTAAATGGACAGATTTTCAAAATTCCTAAGTATTCTTTCTTCACAAAGAAGAAGATGATAAGAAACAGGGTATTTTATTTCCCTCTTCTAAAAAATCTTGAATTTTTGATTTTTAAATTTGAAAAGCTCACTTCCAAAACATTCTCAGTTGAATATGACCCAGAGAAATATGAGCAAGCCCTTCAGTCACAATCAGGGAAGGCAGAGATGTCTAAGGTAAAGAGAATCAAAAGATGCCTCTCATTTTACATGCGACTAATCAGCTAAAACACGTTAGGAATCGGTATCCCAGCTGTACTTCAGTCAATGCTAGATTAATTTGTCTAGCTTAATACCTGGTACAGTGTGGAGATAACCAGATTAGCTCAGAATGAGCCTCTCTGCATACAGAGATCTTGAGGTCACACTAGTTCAGCACTTTGCTTTGGCTTCAGTCAAGTCAATTAAATGCAGGAGAACTTTCCTCTAATGGAACTATTCATCTTCTGACATCATTTTGTTCTGAGTAAAGCTGTCTCTACAAGCAGTCAAATGTAGCTGGATGAATACAGGCCTCTGTGAACTCCTACAGTGAGTGAAGACCTCCAGTCTCTGGTCTCTAGACAGCACCTTAGGCATGGGCTGAAGCAAATGACAATGAACTGTCAGTTAGACATGAATTCTTGTGTCTTTGGGTTAGTCTTGCATGAACAAGAGAAAATAACTTCAGTGGCTTTTCAGAAATTCAGTAGAAACCATGAGAGAAGATTGAGCATTGTAGCAAGGAATAAAAATAAGATATAAGGAACACATGGACCTACATGTGCACACAGACACTCTGAGAATTGTAAAATGGTTTGTAACAGTTTTTGCTTCTGACATGAATATTCTAAAAAAGTTTGATACAGTCCACACTTATTCTACTTGTTCTTATGTAATATTTGTGTGGCATTATTAGGCGACTAAACACTTTCTTTTTTCTCTTTTATACCTTTGAGCCTATATTTTTCAAAGCGTGTTTTATAAAAATCAGCCCAGAGAAACAGTTACATAGTTATGAATTTTCAGAGGAACTCATCACTGCACGAAAGACACTGACAACTACAAATAAGCCCTTTATAATGCTGCAGAAAGCAGTACAATTCAGCAGAGTAAACCCTTCCAGTATCTGGGGAGAATCCTGACACATGAAAAGCAGTGTGTTTTGGTTTTTTGTTTTTCTTGTTGCTTGAGGCCATCCCCCTAAATGATTGTCTACAGAAGAAACAGCACTGCTGCTGTCTTCCTCTTACGCAGACTCTGCTGAGAAAAGAGCAACTCTGAAGTAAATCAGGCTCTCAGAGAAGCCCTGCCAACAGAGCCTGCTGAAGGCAGCACCGGTCAGCCAGGGTTATATTTCATTTCCAGGGTAAATGCCAAGTGTGCCCAGCCCCACAGCATATTCAGCATTCCTAGGAATTTCTGTCATGACAGCCATGCCACTACTTCATGGGCTAGCAGTGGAACTGTGGCCGGTCACCCTGCCAGACATAATTCCTTTAATAGTTCATAGTCTTTCAGCCCTGAAACATCTTAAAATATGTAGGCCAGATGACACCTAGAGATGTAGTCACACAGTGTTTTGGGTTTCTTTAAAGTCAGGGAACACTTCACTTCTATACTACTAGTTGGAACTTAATCTGACTCTGGGCTGCAGTATGTTTTATAAACATAGATAATGTATAGGATTTTATGGAAAAAAACCCCCAGCCTCTCCTTGAAGAAACATCTGCTCTACCTTTCCTGTTTTGTAGATGGCACACAATCCGAATGAACCCCTGCATGCATGAAGGGCATTCAATATTTTTGTTTAACCACCCAGGCATTGCTGTGTATCACACGGATTATTTCATCGCCCTGGAGCCACGAAGCACAAATTACTGAGTGACTGCACTGAGTGGCTGGGACGCTGGACTGCTGGCTGACTGTGACTGTGTCAGAGGGACAGAACCATTTCCTCTGAATGCCTTCAGGGGCTTCTCCCCACAAAGGAAAATGGTTTTGAAGTTTTGCTTTTACCTCCTTGCTGCCAAGAAAGCTTGCAATAAAATCCATGCTGTTAACCCATGTTAGAGCTGGAGCCTGCAATCTGTGAGCCAACAGCGCTTATAAACTGGATGAACTCTGCTGAGTAAACTGAATATGCACAAGTATATGCACACCTGCAATAGATTAACCATTTTAAGGTAATGACTCTATCAGCTTCTCTAATTTTTATCCAAGCAAGACAGCTTAAATTTATTTCTCCTTCAAAATTGTTGTAATTAGTGTGCACAGATACAAAACTTGAGCTTTTAATTAGACAACTCACCTAACTGCTAATTTTCAAATATGTCAATACAAATTGCCATATTTCAATATATGTGCAGGTGCCCAGATTTTTCTTTTTTTTCTGAGTATCTGTAACTCCTACCACATTGCTGAGAAAGTATTGAGGCTCGCTGATATCAAAACTTGCAGGCCAATGTTTTCAAAGGAAATTGTCACAAACCCCCAAAGAATTTATGCACTTGGTAATCTATGCAGCGTCCTAACAAAGTTTTCCTTGATGTTTCCCGTTATCATGCTTCTACTTTTATATATAAACACCTGATTGTAATTTGTTATCTTGGAAATATATTTTCCTTTAATGCATCTTTAAAAAGATAAACAGCTAATAATCTGTAAATAGGTACTATCCAACCCAAAATTTTGCCTGACTGAAAAAACTTCTAAAATGTAGCTCACATGGCTTTGCAGCAATGAACTGTGATTTAGAATTGCATGCATGAAAATACAAAAAAAAGAATGTAAACTGCTCCATTAAAAAACACCCAAACCAAATGAAAACATGGAAAATATTATTTGAATTCCTTATTACAGTTGTCCCCCCATCAGTAGTTTTCCTTTCCTCGTTCCAAACATGTGATTTGTTGTAATTTTTCATGGTACATGTCTTAATTCACTCAAACTACAGCACACAGACAAAGCTGGTCAAGAAATTTCCAAGAAAACAGCTTTTCACTGAAAAATATAGAAACACTGAACCCATAAGCCTTCACAGAGGCACTTTATTTTCAATAAACTTCTACAAGATGACTGCCTGCTTTGAGCCATCTCAGTTACTGGGCTGAAAAGAAGTCTGACCACACAAATGAGCTCCCAGCTGGGCTCTCCAGGGAGTCCAGACTCCCAAAGTCAAGAGCCCCAAGAGTCTCCATTTCTGTCTGAAGTTTATTTCAGATAACTGCTTTGGCAGTAGGAGGAAAAGAGTCTGCACTCCTGAAAACTTACATTTGAGGTGTTCTCTTAGGGCTTTCCACCACACCACCACACACCCTGGTGGCAATTTTACACTTAGAGAGTCCCTGGAAGACACATTCAGTCAAAGGTCTGCCAGCTACTGGGATTGGGTTTTTTTGTGTTCAGTATCATTTTCTTACAAATCAAACCAGAATAGTTCTCTCTGTGGAAAAATTCAGTGTGTCTTTTCTTTTTTTTTTTTTTTCCCTGAGTCAATACTCAAGCTTTCTTATGACATTAAACTTCCCTTGAGAGGGAAATTCAAAGCTTTGAAATGCCATTCTCCAGAGATAGTCTAACATTCGGGGAATAAGATGTTGCACCATGACAAGCACAGACAGACATCCTCATCTGAGCTGCAGCAGAGGTATTCTCAGTCACAACAGTCCCCATCCCTTTAAGAAGGGATGAACATATCTCTCAAGAAAATCTTTTTTTGCACTTTCCCTAGGCAGACACACCACAGAGTCAACCTTAACCATTCCAGAAACATATATGAGCAGCATAAATAATCTTAAGGCAAATGTCTGCCTACTCTACAGCAAAGCTTCATGCAAATGTAATTAAATTCATTAATCTGGCAGAAGATATATTTCTGGTCTGTGGCCAAATGTCTGTATATTCTGATTAGAAACCTGGATGTACAAAGAGATCAGATAACAGGTAATTCTTCAATTGGTTAATATAAATGCCACTTCTATAAAAAATTGTGGGGGGCTTACTTTTGTAGCAGGATCCACCATAACCAAGTAAAATCATCCTTTGGTACCTACCCATAAGTTACAAAACTTGCTCCTGATGTTCAGAATTAGGAAAACAAAAGTCTCTAATTTTCTTGAAATCAGAGGCTCATGCACACACATACAAACATAGGTAGATAAACAGGCAGATAGATAGATAGATAGATAGATAGATAGATAGATAGATAGACAGACAGACAGACAGATAGATAGATATTAGATAGATATTTGATAGGTAGCCTGATTTTAGAAAAACTGTCCTTCCTAACTGGTTCACATTTTTCTGCACTATGAATTCTTATTACAGAAGGGTTGGCACTGACTGAATCAATGCTTGTTCACAGGAAATAAGCAGTAAGAGGTGATGTTCAAAAACACACCACTGAAAATTTTTAGACATAAAAATGCTACCCAGCCCACTCTCATTTTAATATTTCTAGCCTTTTAATTAAAATAATAGCAACATTTCCTTTCTCATGTTTTGAGGAAAATATGTTAATATCTATGTCAAAATGTGTAAACTTCAGAAAGTTTTTCTTTCAAAAAGGTGAAAAGGAATTAAAGACTGTTTTCCAGTAAGACCTAGCTATAAATTTCCATGTGGTAGCTCAGTAATCCAAATCTCAGTGCTCATTAAGATGCTAATTTTGCATGTGAACAAGCAGGAAGTTATTTCAATCTTAAAACAATATTAAGAATGTTTTTAGCAAGGAGTTATATGATGCTGATTCCATTCACACCTATTTCACTTGCCACTAATAGAATGCTCCCAGTATTTATGCACAGGTAAGCAGTGCTCTGAGTAAGATGCAAACATGGTAATTCATCAGACCCTTCTGACAGGTAATCTAATCGTGTATGACAGCTACTGTTTGCACAAATAACTATGATGACTGGGCCAGACTCCTTTCTCAGCAGTCCCAGTAGATGTCTAATGTGTTCCATGTATAATTTTTAGGCAGATAAATTGCAGATTACATACCACCATGCCTTAAGAAAATTGAAGGGACAGCATGGAAGCAAACTACACTGCTACTGCTGCGCTTTCCTGGCTTCCTGTCAGCTGGGAAGCTTCTTGTTCTCTAAGCTTCTACAAATGTTTTCTTTTTTCTGTTTACAGACACACTCTGTCAAGGTATTTAAAAGCTTCACCCAGGTCTTGTGCTTATTTTCCTTCCCAAACTTCAAATGGAGTTTCATTGTAAGATCAGCTGTTTTGCTGAGAGACTAACTTAAGCAAAAAACTGATTAAGTACCACGGTCAACTTCATCAACTGGCTCCTCTATTTTTAATTGATAGGTTAAGAAAAAAGGGAAGAATTCCCCCAGCATGACTTTCCTGAATGTGTTAAATGTCCCACCGTAGAATATTTCCAAAAGAGAGCAAACTTGAATGAGTTCTCCTAACCCTCCAAGAATTTGGTTAGGTCATTTGTGAATAAGTGTTCCTTTATTAATAATGAATTACTAATTTATCTTTAACAAACTTGTCCAGTTTTCCCTGGAACCCACATAGGCATCTCCGCAGATTAACTATGCAATCTGTGGACATTCATCTCTTCCTGTTTTAAATCTTGTGCATGATAAAGTCACCTGGTTTTGGCAGGTTCTTGTACAAAAAAGTGAGTAAAAGTCCTGAAATCATAATGCACCTCTGCTTGCAACCATTCCACTTATGATGTATTGGCTTTGCTTTAAAATATACTTAGGTACTCTTTTCCTTCCTCTTCCAAAGGAAAATCCTTACTCTCTTATCACTTCTCATAGAGAAGCAATTCCATATCTTTGGGTCTTCCACAAAATCTTTGTGTAGCTCTTCTAATTTAGTATTTATCGCTCCTTAGAAGAGGGAACAAATACTGTAGAGGGTTTTCAAGGCATAAATGCACAGCTTTATGACCTGATGTGACAATGATCTACCTACTTTTTCTTAGCAACGCCCTACAGAGTTTTCCCCTCTCTGTTTATAATTGAGAAATCTAATTTGCCATTTGATTACCCACTCCCCCTATATGTCTTCAAAGTCAGCCTTTGTATTTACTTCACTGATTCATTAACTGTCATCAGTAAACTTTCCACTTCCCATTCATCCCTTTCCTTGGTTATTTACAGACAAAATTGGCCCAATACATAAATTGCAATGCCCTACTGCCAACCTTCCCTCTTAGAGGATACTGGAGAGTTACTTCAAATCTCTGCTTTCCCTCTTCTAAGACAGTTATTTAAAAATATGTTGGCCTTCCTCCTTATGCCATGACAGCTGAATTGCTTAAAGAACCTTTGAGAAGGGATCTTGTCAAAAAACTTCTAGAAATCCAAGCAGAGCATATCAGCTGCAGGTCCCCTGTGTGCATGCTTACAATCTTCTTCAAAAAACTACAATAGATTTTCTGGAGCAAAATCTGCTTAACTCTTGCTTAGTGTCTAGTATTTATTCATATGAGTAATATTTTTTTTACGGAAGAATGGCTAGCAATATTTTTTGTATAAGTAGCCTATCACCATGATGTCTCCTGGAAATTCCCTAAAAAACTAACATTGCATTAATCATCTTCTAATTCTGTGACACTAATGCAGCTTTTATCACAAAACTACATACTACAGCTTACTGGCTTAGCTACTTGGGTTTTGAGGTCCCTTAAACTCTCTTACAAATTCACATGATTTTTACTATTCATTTTAGTGACTTATTCTATGCTAGTTCTCATAACAATCCAATTTGAAAACATTTGATGCAGCAGTACATCTGCAAAAGAAAGGTGCAGAAACCAAGGTCTTTCAAGATGAAACACAAGTATAAAATATTAATTTAACATTTTTGCTCTGCCCTGGTCTTTCTTTTGCGTTTTATCTGCCTTGGCTATAAAGAGTAACTAGTCTACTTCCTAGGCCAAATGTTTTAAAAAGGAAAAAAAGATATTTTTACTGCTTTCTGTGGGTTTCTTTGCATTTGTCCCCTGAAACCATTTTTTTTGGTTGTTTTTGTGAAGTAGACCAACATTATTGTGAGTGCTTCACTGACTGAGTACAGCTTCATGATAAACTTCCCTTGAGTCCAAGTGTTTTCCAAGCTATGCTAGTAACAAAAGGTTTTTGCCACTGGAAATATATAAAACCACAAAAACCAACCAACCAACCAAACAAAAACAAACACAAACCAAAACAACAAGAACAACAACAACAAAAAAAAAAAAACCACAAAAAAACCAAACAAACAAAAAAAAAAAAAAACCCAAAAAAACCCTCAAGACACATGAACTTATCCTGATCAAACTGTCACTCTGGATTACATTTGAAAGGTCTCACTATCTCAACAGACGTAAGATTGCACACTGCACTTTCCTGGCAGTATCATTTGCCTGTGACAGGTTTTGTGTGGGCAAAGTCAAACTGCATTGGCCTGCCAGTGTCACTGTTCAAGAAAAGTGAAGGCCAGAAGGTTTCTGAACACCAAGGAGCTGCCTTTCACAATTTTGACCATCATTGATTGTATCAGAGATGTAAGCAGGGACTAGGTATTTCATTAATTTCCAGTCTGAAAGTTCCCAAGCAACTGCTTGAGTGAAACCTTACCAACTTATTAGTCCTAGGGCTGCTTCTCTGGCCAGTTAATCAACAAGAGGCCAGACGAGCCACTTGAACTGTCTAGCCCCCTTGCAACTGTATTGCCAACAGCCTGCACTTTCAAAAACCCTCAACAACATTTTGGAGTGGGCAGAAAAATAAAAGGTCTGCTCCAGCGACTTCCCTTACATGACTTCACACTTCAGCTGCTTTACAACACATGGTTTGAATCCCAAAGGTTTGACAGCAATTTTCAAATTACAATAAAAGAACCAAAAAAAACCCCTTCTCCGACATTGTAGGTATGTCAAGCTACTCAGACAAAACACGAAACGATTCTTACAGTCCAGACACATCAGCTGCAATCAATAGAGGACGCCCACCAAAACTGTCAGTATCTTGTCTTTCCCCTTCTGACAGCCCTGCGTGCCTCTGAATGCATACAGCTGCCTGTCTATCCAATGCCTCAGTGTTCACTGTTTCTGTGAAGATTGTAGTTATTTGCAGTCCTTACAGGCAGAATGATGGTCTCTGTTCAGTGTTCAAATGAGTCTCAGAACTTGCCTTGTCTCTACTGATGCATGTTACTGTGCAGGTTCCCAAGAAGGGTAATACCAACCTGCATGACTCTGTCTGTGAATCTGCTCAAAGTGATAATGCTTCTCTCTTATCAGTTGTGTCCCCAGCTTGCAGACACGATGAAGAAATTCTTTTATCATTTATTTCTCGTTGTTTTCCATCAGTACCGGTGCAGGGCCAACACTGCCACTCAGAGCAGAATTCAGATGTCCTCACTCCTACCACACACAGCCTTATCTTCCAAATCCCTCCAGCTTGCTTGATCAGTGTAGAGAACAAATATCAAGGTAAAGAGTTTAGATACTGTTCTTAAATTTGCTGAGAGAGAGAGAGAAAGAAAGGACAGGAAGTTATTTCTAAGCAGAGACCCATTCCATCAGATTTTACCCAGAAGCTGATGTTTCCATTTGATCTGCCCACTACCAGAAATGAGTGATTAGCTTCTTCTTTTAAAAGGACACTGAAAAAGCTTTAGTTGCTCACTGCTGTGCCATTCACTCATTTACTATCTACTGACTGTTTAAAGCAGCACAAGGGGCTGCCAAGCACAATACTAACTGATGCCTGAAGCAGCTCTTCTCATTCAGAACTGTAACCAAAGATGGCAAAGTAATCCTTACTAGGAGTGAGGCCCCAGTGTAAACCCTCCATGTACAGAAGTTGTCATAGATGGGGCTAATTCTTGCGGGCAATTTTCAGCACACATCAGGTAAAAAGCACCAGGAAAATTATATAACTCATCTCAAAGCTCTAGTGGGGCTGCTGCATGGAAGAAATCTCCAGTCAGTACTGAAATAGAAAAATGCACACACCCCAGTTTGTAGTTGCAAAAAAATTATTTTTTCACCTGCATACTTTTATATACCCATCACCTCGTTAGAGAATCTTCATCTCTTCCTTGTTGGAGAAAATTAAGGATTAGGCTAGACAATTAGAATTAATTTGATCTTCATCCAAAGAAAATTAAAATACCACCTCTTTCAAGACTGCAGACTGTCCTCATCTTACATAACCTGTGAAATGCATGTCTACTGTTACGTTTCTCAGAAAACTTTTATGTGTTAACAGGGTGACAAGTGAAAACACACAAAAAAATTCCTTTATACCTGTTATGTAGAATGGATATCTAGTAAGACTGAAAGATACAACATTATGAAAAAGTCCCTCTACAACACCAAAAAAAAAATTATTATAAATGAACAACTAATGATGTGAAATCATAAACAACTAGGCTTAGACAAAACAGGTGTCTCCAAAATAACAAAATAAATATTGCAACTTAATATCATGTTAGAAGAAAAAAATGCAAACAATCTTTCTCACAGCTTAGAAATTTACCAGGATCGCATGACTGAAGGAAAAATGTAGTCATATAAAATAAAGTCATCATTACTTTTCAAGATTATGAATTTCATAATTTGCAAAGCTTTACTGCTGCAAGCAGCATGTATCTTTTTGAATAATCCCATTACCTTTAGCAGACATAGGAATATTTGCAGGAGAAGGCCCTATATTAATTTCAAAATAAGACTATTCAACTCACAGGAAGCTATATTGCCTTTAAAATGTCTCAAAATCCATGAACATTTTATTTGTAGTGAATTTCCAATTCACTGTGGTCATCACCGTAACCCAAAGATTTCAACTCAACCAATGAATGCTCCATCAATCATTTATTGATGTTTGACATTTAATAAATGTTTAATTGTCTTTAAATTACATGCTTCTATGATGTTTAAGTATTTAACATTAATAGGCTTGCCAACAATTGATTTCTTTCAAACTGTTAACTATCAAAAATCAAACAAATCACCATTAGTAAAATAAAGTAAATGTCCAGCTTCCTAGCACATCTTCACACCATTACATGACCCCAAGAAGATCATGTGCATATGTAAGGCCACTGTGGGGTTGAAAGAAATCCATTTACCCATTCTGTTGTTATTTTCAGAAACAAATACACTAGAGACAGTTCAACCACTGGGGTCTCTCACTTTTCATGGTGACAGTTCTGTGGCCCTCACTGAAGCAGTCTCTGCAGAAATTTCTAAAGGTTTGGCTACTGCACTCGACCATTAAACCTCTGAGGTACCAAGGAAAGCACAAAAGGATTGTCAGTGACTGGTCTGAGTCAGGAAAAAAAATCTTGAAATATAAGAGGCGATAAAAAGAAAATCCTGCACAGGTATGTCACCCCTGATCAGATAAAAATACCAGCAGAATAGATGATAAAGCAAGATTTGAAAAGCTGCTGTCTCTGTGAGAAACCCAACTCATTTATTTTTACTGGAAACCTCACACTTCAGTTTGTTGCAACTTGAAGTATTAAAAGCACGCTGTGGCTACAAGCTCAACAATAAGAGTAAGAAAAAGTTCAGAGAAGTAGTAGGCTTAGCAATTTCTCTGGCTCCAGGTTTTGCACACATTTCACCTACTGCGTATCAAAGAAGATGACATGTTTCATTCAAGTGGCTGTTCAAAAGATGGCAAAATTTAATTTGTCCTAAAGGTGCCATAAAGAATGTTCAGAGATAAATAACATCAGTGATTAAATGTTTTGACATTTATTAGATGCTCAAACTTGTTCCTGACAAGTATTTGTAATACAAAGGTATTTTTGGAATGACAAAAGAAGATATCTTTGTCAAAGGAAAAAAGTATACACAGGCAGATCCTGAATTCAGCTTGGATCTCCCCACCAAAAATTCACCAATTGCAGCCTTTTAATGAATGATGTGAACATTTAAAGCTTGTAGGTCTGTGACTTTTTGAGATATCTGAGACAATATTGTATAAATATCCAGAATTCCGCATCCTCAATAAACATATTCCCTAGATTAGAGACTGACATATTTCAGATTGTCAGTCTCTGTACAGGTAAGATTAATGTTTTTAGAACTAAATGAGAGTAAATTAAAACAAAAATTATCGTGAAAGGCTTTTCCTTACTTAGCAACAGTGCAAAATCCAAAATAATTGAAGGCCATAGTTCTTAGGAGAGATACCAGACTTCAAACATTTGGGAAGAAAGACAAACCCAATCAAAAGGCATAGATGGAACACTGCTCTGCTTGCAGCATGTTTGGTGATAATTAAAGTGTGACTAAATGGTTCTCTCTACTCTGAAGGGTTTTCTCCACTCTGAAGTGAGACCAAGAGCAGAAGAGAGGGTTTTAGCATATGCTGCATTATGATAATTCTTAATCTACATAAAGGCCATTGCAGCAAATGCCATTAAAAGTCATACTGAAGATCCTGAAAGAGCATGGGATGTGAACTTCCTCCAGGGTCAATGGCAAAGGAAGGGGAATGACAGAACAAGGAAAATTCTTGGGCAGTGAATTTCCTTTGATATTGAACAGTAATGGCATTTGGCTCACTGGTGATTCATACACAAAATGGGGGGCCCATGGATTAACCTTCTCCCTCCTCCTGTCCTCACTCCTACCTCAAAGGTACACTGAGCTTGACAATGACACTAAATGGGGAGGAGATGTTGGCTTCCTCTAAGGCAGGGAGACCTCAGCAAACTGGAGAACTGGGCAATCACCAGTTCAACAAGGAGTTCAACAAGGGAAAGAGCTGGATTATGCACCTGGGATGGGGCAACCCTGGATGTATGGACAGACCAGGGAATGAGATGTTGGAGAGCAGCACTGTGGAAAGGAACCTGGGGATCCTGGTCCATGGCAAGTTGAACGTGAGCCAGCAGTGCCCTGGCAGCCAGGAGGGACATCCCTGTCCTGGGGGCACCAGGCACACCAGGCACCACCTCCCCAGCTGGGCAAGGGAGGGGAATCTGCTGCTCTGTTTTGCACTGGAGCAGCCTCACTTGAGTTCTGGAGGCAGTTTTGGGTGCCTCAATGTCAGAAAGATCTACAGATATTAGAGAGTCCAAAAAGAGGGCTACAACCCTTGATGAGCTTACCTGTGTCATTGTTTCTGTGTCCAGTGAGCCAGGGTTGTAACTACCCACAGGCAGAGCTAGGATACACCCTGCTGCCAGGGTGTATCCTTCTAAATAGTTTCTTAGTTATTAGTTTATTATTTATAATAAATAATTTAATAGTTTATTATCTATAATAAATTTCACCTTCTCTGAATTCATCTTCTGAATGAACTTGGATTTGATTCTGGTGAAGAACATTTAAACAATTTTTTCCTGTAATACTAAATAGAGAGCAATCTCTCAATTCGATTCTCAAGCACTTAGAGATCTGTAGAGTCCAAATTAAATAAACCAAGATTTTCTTGTGCATGTGTTAATTTAGTCTTATCTGAAATTAACTACTTTTCATCAATGTATTTATATTTGTATACTACTCATATAACAACAACCTTGAGAGGATTTAATAAAACACCTGTGCAAGTGTGTTGATTGCAGGATTATGACAAAAGCAACACACATGATCCATGGGCAGAGTAAATTGCCATCCAAAACATAAAACATTACCCACAGCCAGTGGCTCTCAGCTAGAAAAAAAGAAAAGCAAGAGGTTTATAATGTGAGGACACTCTGAAGTCTGCAGACAAAGCATACATGATAAATATGCTAGTTAGAGTTGCAGTATTTGTGAAGATCATTGTTGGTAAATTATTTAAAAAATGAAAAACATCAACAATTCTTTATTATATGGGAAGTCTGTAACTGGCCAAATATCATATTCTCTATGGGCAAAAAGCCCCTATTTTTGCATATAGACAGAACAGGATTGGAAAGAAATAGACTAGAACATTTCAATTTAAAGTGGCCTGTAACAATTTTCTATTACCTTCTGAATGTTTCAGGACTCATCAAAAGTTCAGGTATGTTATCAGGTATGTTATGTCCCAATGCCTCAGACATTGACACTGGACATTGACCACCTTTCTAGGAAGCCTGTTCCAGTGCTTTACCCTCCTATGGGTAAAGAAATGCTTCCCAATATCAACTCTGAACCTTTCTCAGTTCAGCTTTGAACTGTTCCTTCATGTCCTGTCACTGGATCCCCAGGAGAAGAGATCAGCACCTCTTTATTGGTTTCTCTTGTTTAACTCCATCCTCAACATGCCAGTGCAAACAAACAGCCTGGAAATGTTTTTTTTTAAGGCCTTCAAAACAGTTTGGTTTCCTTTGAAACAAAATCTCATGTGCCTCAGAAGCAGGTTTCTCTCCTGTCCCACACCAATTTTTCTGGTCTGATTATTTGTTTTAAATGCAGTAATATAATTTTACAAAGTGTCTGAACACAGTGATCCTTGCTTGCATTTATTTAGCTTTGTAGTTTTTCTTTACAGTCTCAGTGCAGTGTCCCACAGATCATATCCTACTGGAAAATCCTTGATCATACATTGTTTGATAGAGGTAAAGCTAGCATGGAAAAGACCCTGGAGCAGAATTCTTACAGTTAGGGATATCTTCTTGGTTGAAATCTAAACAGGCAGCTATGATTTTGCATTCAGTCGTGGTACCTTCCAAAATTACACTGGAGGTGAAAAAGCAGATTTCCCTTTGCTAGTCATGCTGAAGACAAAACAGAAGTCATGTGAGTGGTCATTGTGTGTACCTCCACAAAATGTCCTCAGTGTGGGCACACTAAATAGTTGATCTAAGGAAGTGAACAGCCTCAGTCCAAGCTGCCAAGGAGGGGGTACAGAACAGTCTTGAGCCTGCAGCCAGGGTGGTGATCTTGACAAGCCCCACTGAAGCCCTGTTTTAGTCTCCACAACCTAATTACAGTCGCACAGAACTGAAGCATGGGAAGGGGAATTGTAAAACAGGTTCAAAAAAAACACCCAGGTTCATTTGTGCACATATGAGCTTAGGAGCTGAGGTAACCATAATGCCTGTTAGAAATTTGGCGTTCGGAACCATTCATTTTTCTGTTCTTAAACAAATTCATAGAGTTCTCCTTATTTTATATACCTTCTGTCACATTGGATTGGAAATAAATCTATCAAGATTTCTCTGAGCAATAATAGGTCTTGGAGTAAAATTATTTGATTTGTTGATTGATGTTATGCTTTATTTGTGGAAGTTTAGGCAAACATGGAAGTACCTGGATCCTTGCACAGTAGGTATTCATCTGAATACCTAAACCAGCTCTTTGTTGTGGTCTTGTTTGCAAAAGTTTCAGTCTACCAAGGAAAACCAGTGTGAATCAGATGACTTGTAATGCAAAGTGATCAATGAATAGTTGTGCTTCTGTACACTAAAGAGTACAGAGACTACATCTGAAAACTATTATCTGATGATGTCTATTGGCCAGGAGCTGTTAAATTCACAGTAGCTGTGACTGATACGTGAAGAATTTTATCTCTAAGAATGGTGCAACAGTAAATGAGTATTACTCTAAGTGAAGAATACAAGAAGATTCTTTTTACTACTCGATCAACAAATTACCGGTTTGTGACAATGCTTTCATAGTGACATCATTGTTTTGATAAGTTGTATCCAAATCAGAAACTGTTTTCAGAAATAGGAATTTTTGATGTTTCAATTAAGTTAAGAACCTGTTCTTCAGGTAGATTGCAAACCACATGTCTTTGCTTGCCAAAGACACCTTTCAGCAGAAGAGGCAAGGTACAAATCTGGATTTCCTTTATCAGGTTTTCTTTCATAATTTACAGACAACCTTAAGGAAATACGAAAACATTTAGTGTGCAATTCTTCTTGTTAAATGCCTACTTGGAAGACATATACTGAAAACAGGATTTATAGAGGAGGAAAAAAAAATGAAGCCAGGTTTACAGGTGGCATTAATGAAAACAATATGGTAACGATGCCGTCATGGAGACGCATTTATAAGTATTTTTTATTCAGGTTGCCTCTGCAAACCCTTTTGAAAACTTTCAGGCTTTTATAGCCTGACTGCTATAAAGTCAGGCTTTCAACAGGCCCAGAAAAAGCAGCAAAAATATTCTTCAGTCCTTGATGTTGACCCGTTATTGCAAAATTACTTGGAACTGCTTGAAATGATCTGAAGCTTCCAGTTAAAATTCTGTGCTTCCAAAGGTTAGGGACCCCTGATGCAAACTGATGTCTATGAACACATCTGTGACTTTGCTGCACACTGCTGTAATGCATGTGGGTTTCTGGTCACTATGAGTTAAGACTGTTAGTTATGCTTACCAACATGCATTGCAGCTGAAGTAAACACAAAATGTCACTGCTGAATAGTCATGGCAATTTATTTTTCATAGTAACTATTTGAAATAAAGAATGCCAGGACAAAAGCATATCTGGAGAGTATCTTGAAAACTGTAGAAAAATAGTTCAGAGTTCTACCTTCTTTTTCCTTTTGAAAAGCACTCTCCTGCTGGTTTAATGTTTTGGCTCAGCTGGGGAAAACTGCTCTGCCCCACTCCCAACTCAGACAATAGTTCTGGTAATTTTTGTTGCTGAGAGAAGAGCTATGGTCTGTAAAAAGGTGCCAGAGTACCTTTTCCTAACACACACAGAGCTCTCCCAAGTTAACCTATTATATTAAACAAGCATTTAGTTTGGCCTCTCCAGCATACTTTGTGGATTAAAGTGTGTGTTTGACCAGCAAGCTTTCAGACTTCAAGTGCCTTAGCCCCTTTTTCTATTTATTCCACAATTATTATTAGCCATTTGCTAATAATTAGACTAGCAAGAGAAGAACTGAGATGTTAAAGAGAAGTGGGGGAGAAGTAGATGCTCAAGCTCCACAAGTTCCAGTTTAATACAGATGGAAAAGGGTTTGGTATCATGGTAGCATGGAATGGTTTGGGCTAGAAGGGACTTTAAAGATTATCTAGTCGAGTGGCTTTGCCATTGGGCAGAAACACCTTCCTCTATCCCAGGTTGCCCAAAGGCCCATCCAGCCTGGCCTGGAGCACCTCCAGGGATGGGGCATCCACAGCTTCTCTGGGCAACCTGTGCCAGGGCCTCATCACCCTCAGAGGGAAGAATTTTTTCTGAATATCTAATGTAAACCTGTCCTTTTTCAGAGTGAAACCATTCCCCTTTGTCCTGTCACTATATGCCCTTATAAATGGTCTGTCTCCATCTTTTGTGTAGAATCCCTTCAGGTACTAGAAAGCTACAATTAGGTCAGAACAAAGATTTCTCTGTTCCAGGCTGAACAATCCCAATTCTCTCAGGCTATATCCTTCTTTACAGCAAATTATACACAACTATACTAGTCACTATATGAAATTATAACACAAAAGTTCAAGTGTTTACAGATTCATACAGATATTCAGAAAAAAGATGGCAATAATGTTTTTGAGTCAACAATGTGCCTTGGGAGCCAGGAGGGCCAACCCTGTCCTGGGGGCATCAATTGGCACGTTGATTGGTGGGGGCAGTTTTGGGTGCCACAAAATTAAAATGCCTTCCTAAAGCTTTCAGAGAGTGTCCAAAGGAGGGACACAGAGCTGGTGAAGGGCCTTGAGGAGAAGCCTTGTGAGGAGAGGCTGAGGGCCCTTGGTCTGAGGGGAGATCTCACTGGGGTCTGGAACTTCCTCATGGAAAGGGGAGAGGAGGGGCAGACCCTGATCTCTCCTCTGGGGTGCACAGCGACAGGGAATGGCCTGAAGTTGTGTCAGGGGAGGTTTAGGCAGACACCAGGTAAAGGTTCTTGCCCCAGAGGGTGTTTGGGCACTGGGACAGAGTGCCCAGGGCAGGGGGCACGGCAGCAGCCTGACCGAGTGCAAGAAGGGTTTGGACAATGCTCTGGCACAGGGCGTGACTTGGGCTGTACTGGGCAGCTCCAGAAACGGGAATCCATGATCCCGATGGATCAGCACATTTTGTGATTCTGGGATTGAGATACCCATAAAATATCCTCAAATCTATCAGATATAAAATTAGATTACAAGTCTTCCCATATCTCCTGCAAATGAACTTTTACCATTTATTTCAGCGTAATTTGAAAAGTCCAAGCTTGTACTTGGACTTCACTAGAAATTATGGTTTCCACTATATAAAGCAAATAGTAACTTAGAAATGCAAGACTTAAAGTAATAATTAACTCTGAAAGTTTTTACACAGATGCTTGTGCATTCCACCTTCTTTTTAAAAAAATAAAAATTAAGTGTGAAATACTGTAGATTTTTGTCAATAGTTATGAAAACAACTGCTCCTCTCTTCATCCTAGATGCTTATCAAGAAATTTAAAAAATATCAAAGGTATTAATTTTCTCACAAAATATGGGGTTTTTTATTTTAAAGAAAGAGAAAAATCAATTTTAGTTTGAAAGACACATTAAAAATGTAAGCCCAAGAGTATGGAATACAAGATTGCAACTCCTAACTTTTTTTTTTCTCATCTATCAGAAGAAATCAAATTAAACCAGTTTGCCTCTAGGGTTTTAAACATCATTACAATTCATCTTAATAATGAAGTTAAAATTAACAGAAAGAAGGCAAAATTTTAAAAAAAGAAAAAACAATGACCGATCCTCAGCCAAAAGCCTTTTCCCCTGCCACCACATGGGTTTATTAAAGAAAAATGAATAAAAGTGGATTTGATAGATATATTTTAAATGAGCTTTGAGGTATCAAGAGCATAGATGTCACTGGATTAATGAAACACAAGACTGTGTATGCATTCTACAGACACATTTTCAAAAGCAATAAATGTGTGTTTTCTAAACAAGACACAAAGAATACAAAATAAAAGTATTAAGGTATGAAGCTTTGCAATAATTGTGTTAATAACCATACTTGCTCTGAAAATACCTGGTTCCAATAAAGCCTTTTTATTTATTTATCTGCAGAGAAATGAAAGTGTAGTGCAGAGGTCAATAAGGGCATCTAATCTATCCAGGCCCCCCATAAATGCTTTAATGAGTTTACTTGCATTCACTGACCTTGGTCATAAATCGTGCTGAGAGTTTTCAATTCCTGCAGTGTGTGAGAGGCACCATACAGCATCAAGCCTGCTGTCTCCCATTCCCTTGGAATGTACATTAAGCTTATTAGGAATGTTTTAGATCACAAATAAAGTCCTTTAGGAGAAAAAGGTTGTCACATCCCAGCTATGACAATGATGCTGACAATATTGGATAGTGCTGTAAAGCAGAACAAAGAGAGAGTGCTGGTTGTTTCTACAGCTGTCAGGAAAGATCCCCATCTTGCTAGCTTTTTACCTTGACTGACTTCAATTTTTGTAGCATTGAATCATTGTGTGCCCATTTTAAACATTCTACATGCTTTAAACAGACCTGTGGAAAAAACCAGACATGCACTCTGTGCCTTGGTGAGAGTGCAAACAGAAAAAGTCTGACTCTAGGAGGTATTTCCACTTGCCCTCCTGCCCTTGCAGCCAAGAAGAATTTTTTTCAGCTTCAGCAAAACCAGCAGTGATGACAGAAGCAGAAGTTTATATTTGCCGGAGGGAAATTGCCCTCTCGCAAGTTTCTCCACAGATTCTCTCTGCCTGAGAGTTGCAGGGTTACAAAGTGACCGAGACAGCCCAGCTAAAATCTGAAATTACGAATTACTCTGGCAAGGCACATGTTATAGTGATGACAACCCCAGGGGCCATCACTGGCACTGCAGTACACTCTGTGTTTCCTCCTCATTTTGCAGCAATGCCACATACCAAAGCAACACAAAAAGCTTGAGTTTAACCCCACTGGAAAAACAGAAATCTAAAAAGCTTTGCAGTCATCACTGCAAGTGTTTGTTTTGTTATCACCTCATCATTGTCTGATTATCCCAGAAGCTGCTATGCCATTAAAGACTGTGGCCAGTTGTGGAATCACATATCCTCTGAACAGAGAGAGAAGGAAGCAGAGAGGGAACAGTGAGGGAAGCTGTGTAGAAGCTGTGGGAAACTTAGGACAAAGAATTCAAACAATTATTTTCTCTCTTTCTGTAACCATTTATAGATATCGTTCTCCAGAGTGTGCTATTCATAGTTCACCAACAATGCGAAAGAAGATTCCTTAAGGCCAATCAGGTCTTAGGTCCACCATTGTTTCTATAAGAACTGTAGATTTCTAATAATAAAGTGTCTTTTCATGCCTTCTGATGTTGGAGTCTCTGTATCACCTTTGGCTGTCCCCGATACCCCTTCAGTGATAGCCAGTCTTCCCACTTATTTGCCTGCTTCACACCTCTTTCCAACACATGACCTGACGCTCTTTTCAAGTCTCTTTGTAACAGCAGTTCCTTTCACTATGCAGGACAGGTAGCATCTCTGTGGAATTTCTTGCTTCAGAATTGTTTGGATGTTACAAGCTTACGTGTGTCAAAAAAAAAAAAAAAAAAAAGATTTTAAGGAAGCATAATCCCTGCAGTCTATTAGTACCACAGGACAGCTGACTTGAATTGCTGAAGACCAGAATAATACTCTGGGTAAGCATTTTTACACTTATTCCTTATACCCTTCCCCATTCATAAGTGACTGGCTACTCTCTGAAACAGGATATATTGCAGGATGCGCCCTCAATTTGACTGGGGCTGGTTGCTTTTCTTTTTGCCTGTGACTTTTTGAATTGTTGCTTGCTGTTACTAATGAAAGCAGAATTAAGATAAGTGAAAACTTTAGCTGCAAACTGTGCCCATAAATGATCACTGTTCAATTTGTCTTCCCTGACTAGCTGTTTAGGTATAATACTATCATTACTTTTGCTGAGACATTAAGTGCTTCACAACTGGAACATTTGCTTTAGTGATGCATATGCTCAGCAACTACAAGGGATCCCAATCTGATTCTCACATCTAGGTGTATTTATAATATTCACTAAGGTGAATGTCTAATTTTTCTCTTCTGAACCTCCTTAGAAATTGAAAATAAAATGTCAAGAAACACAGACCACAGGTTTAGCCAGTTTCCCTCTTGAGAAGGTGAACAGGCTCTAATGGCCCTCTTTGAAATGTCTTCCATCCTTTTCGATTCTATACTTGTTCACTGTATTTCTAACACCTTTGTGGTTTGTTTCACGGAGTGAATGCTTGGAAGAGATCTGCAAATCAATGAAACATCTAGGAATATAAAAAAACTGCTGCATTTTAAAACACTCAAATCTGCCTTTTTTAAAAAAACTTATCGATATACAACTTTTCTTGGCATTTTCAACTTTGCAAAAGTAAACTGGAAATGTTTTTTCTCTGATTAGTATTTTTCAAATAATTTTTTTCTAATCCATGTTGCCTACAGCAAAATACTAACCCAAAAGATCTGAAGAGGCATAGCAGAGACCTGCTGTTAGCTGTTAGCTGTTAGCAGAGTAGATCCCAGTGGACAGAGAGGCTGTCCACTGGGATGGGACAGCATAATAAATGATTTGATGGAACTAGCATAATAAATGGGGATGTCCCTACAGATCAGGTACTCATTTGCAGTAAATATCCAACGTATTGGTATTTGCAAATGTTTGGCAACACTGCAACAGCAGAAACTCTCAGTAAATAGTGAAAAGGGCTGCACATTTTGTACACTGTGTCAGTAGTGCTCATGCTAATGGCAAAAGGAAAAAAACCCCACTGTTTCATATTTACCAAATTTTGCTAAGTGGATCAGCATGATTCTGTCACAATTTCCCACTACCTTCATACTCACAGCTTAACTAGTCTAAAGGAGGAAGAGAGGATACACCCCATGACTGCAGGGAATTGTAATTTTCAACAGAAGGAGCACTTATTAACTTCATTTATCTTTTCCCAGGCAGTTATGCATGACAAATAAAGCAACAGCAGTGTATGGGTCTCTTTCATGGCAACTAGTTTATTGCTGTTAACTACCTTGAAGTGTTGCAATGGTACTTCTAAATTTATTATCAGAATAATTAAGGATGTATATAAAGCTAATGAGAAGCGATGCTGTTCTGAACACTTCAGAACATAAACTTATAATTCTTTATTAGAATCACAGAATCCATTAGGTTGGAAAGGACTTCTGAGGTCATCAAGTCCAACCAATGATTAAATACCACCATGTCAAGTAGACCAGGGCATTGTGTGCCACATCCAGTCTTCCCTGAACCACCTCTGGGCTCAGTAACTTCACCCTCTCTGCGGGCAGCCCATTCCACTGCCTAATCACCCTTTCCAAGAAGAAATTTCTCCTAATGCCTGACCTAAACCTCACCTGGTCCAGTTTGAGATGGTGTCCTCTCATCCTCTCTCCAGATCCGTGGGAGAACAGATCAACCCTCACCTGGCTGCAATCTTCCATGTAGGTGTGGAGAACAAGGAGGTCACGATGACCCTCCTTTTCTCCCTCAGCTGTGCCTAAAAAGACTCGTGCTCCAGACTCTTCCCCAGCTCTGTTTCTTTCTCTGAACTCTCTCCAGCACCACCATCCTTCCAGAATTTAAGGGCCCAAAATTGGACACAGGATTCAAGGCGTTGCCTCGCTGACATTCAGTACAGGGAAAGAATCCTTTCCTTGGTGCTGCTGCCCCTCTATTGCTGACACAGGCCAGGATGCCCTTGGCCTTCTTGACCACCTGGACACAGCTGGCTTGTGTTCAGACACTCTTGACCAGCACTCACATGTCCTTTTTCCACCAGGCAGCCTCCCAGCCTCTCTGCCCCAGCCTATAATGCTGCAGGGGTTGTTGTGTCTGAGGTTATTTTTAACCTCATCAGTGTTATCACTGGTGACCTGCACAGCCAGCAGTGGGTAGTAATCAGTGGGCTGAATTAGTCCAGAGAGTCTTATGGTAGTATCCCTTACTCAAGGGAGGTAGCAGACTTCCCTGTGGGCTGGGTCTGATCAGCACAGAGGGTTCTCAGTTCCCCTCAGAAGGGAATTACCCACTTCAGCCTGTTTCCTGTAGTAATGATCCATCCAGCTGCCTGTGCTAATCTGGGAGACCCTTCAGATCGACTCTCTTCTCCATTGTCATCTGCCAAGTTCCAGGCCTTCATATCTATTTTCTAAGGGCTCCTGGGAAGACAAGGGAGACTCAGAGGGAATTATTTTACTTCTATGAGTGGCGACTTGTCTCCATTCACCATCACCTTTCAGGTCTCCTCCTACAGTCTGATGGCAAGAAAGTTGGGGCTCCTCCAACCCACACTGAGTTTACGTCCACTGCATTTCTCTCTGGTGGAAGGATGTGACCTTGCCAGTACCTTTCTTATTCCCTGACACTCCTCAGTCTCTCCACGTCCACTTCAAGCCCTGCCACTGGTCACAGCAGACCATCCACTGTTCACACTACACAGTCTTTTCCATTGTTTTCCAGCGCCAATGCTGGGCTTGAGCACTCCCTGCAGCCACAGACCTGAGCAGCTGCTGCTTCTTGTCTGGGTCACCATGCTCCTGCTAGCAAAGGCTTTCAATAATTTGTGAAACACTACTAGGTCCATTCCAGTCGGTTCCAAAGGCAGAGGGTACAAAGCATGCCTTGCAATCATCAGTTCTTCTGGTACTAACTGATGTTTAATTTGTGGCAAAGTGACGTACTCAAGTCTTCCAGAAAATCTGTATCCAGAATTATTCACTTTCAACCCAAACAGTTCAATAAGCAGAATGGAATGAAACCAAGTAATCAGCTAACCAATATTTTTGCTTCAGCAGGCTTTGGGTTTCTCCAGGCTACCAGAAGCAAGGATGATGCTGGTGCAGGAAGGAAGCTGTTCACATATAATCACTGAAACCTGGGCCCCTTATGACCCAGTGTTGTTTCAGAATATCTAGTTACTGTTACATTTCTAATCTTAGGAGAGCAGGGTGCTCTGTTTGACTGGTAGCTGGCTCAGCATGACAACAATTCTGACTTGAGCACATAAAAGCTATCATAATATAAATATCCAATTGCTTTGATTTGATAGCTCTGCTGGCTGTGTATAAAATGCCCAATGTTCTGTCTTCACACTCCCACTAAAAAAAATTGTTAATGCATAACAACCAAGGGTCTTCTTAATGAAACAGAGCTGATTATTCAGTGAAAATTGACTTTTGTTATTAACAAACCCAAAGAAATACAAGCTCTGCTTTGTAATATAGCCATGATCTCAGAAATAATATTTTAAAACATTATGTGTGGTGCAGTCCAACACCTTCCAAGAAGCAGTAGTAATCTTTTGTGTAACAGTAGCAGCAACCATTGTGGCAAAAATTATTGGAATATTTCTCTTTCAGACTTGGAAAGGCCTTGCATGCTAAAAGCCTCTACTTTCTTCTGGTTATACTGGTTTTATTTTAATAAAATATTTTTCCCTAATAGTCTCACCTGCTTTGTAAGTCTTTTTGATATTCACTAACCTGATACTGGTCTTGCAGATTTTAATCTACATTTTCAATGCAAAATGTCAGGTCCATCACTACATGGTAAAAAAGACAAAAAAGGCAAAGAAGGATAGCAAGAATGGGTCCCCATCTCAATGTTATTTGGAGTATTAAAGACAACATATATATATTTGTACATATTCATGTATATATATAAGAAAATGTTAACTCCTGAAATCTTAACTCCTGTAGGCAAAAAGACTGGGGAAAAAGAAGTCCTTATGATTAGTGGGACAAAATAATTTTATCCAGTGAACTATGAGAGGTTTTAATGCTGAGGCTTTCCACTGCTCACTGATACATTTCTTTTATTATAAGTGGCAAGAAACTATGGAAAAGCTTTACCACACAATACAGTGATTATTCATAAGGAGAGAATTTTCTCTATTTTCTATTCTGCAGAGGAAAAGCCTGACATAAAAATCAACATGCCTTTATTCAGTTGTTTAATCCCTCGACTTACATTTAGAAAATATAATAATATAGCAAGACCAGAAAGGAGTAATAGTGTTTATTTTGCTACACATGAATGATTTCTAAATGTGCACAAGACTCTGATGTGCTTTTGATTTTTCATTCATTGCTAGGGATTTTAGAGTTTTTCATAGCACCACTGTTTTCAATCTCAGCAGAAACACTGAAATAAATTATCTGCCTTTAAAGTGTGAAGTATTTGAAATGCTGCTTATGATTGTATTGAGCAAAAACATAGGGATTTTGTTCTGTGAATATATTTAGGTATATGATCAGTAGGTAAGTGAGAGAAAAACAGTCAAAGAAGGAAAAGAACAGGAAGAAAAATTCCAAAAGTTCCCAGAGTCCCTCCTCAGTCGACCCCAAGTATAAATTTTTAAAAATAAGAAAAATTTATAAATGTATCTAAAAAAACCAAATTGAATGTAATTTGGTAAATATTAATTTGAAAGAAAACCATATTTCTCTGTATCTGAGTTATTCATGCCTTTAAAATAACATTCTGAAAAAACAAGCAATGTTACTTTCAGCAAATCCTAGTGTTTTGTTGCTAAACTGATAGCAGTAGTTTGTGATGTAATCAGTTTATTTTTCCTGTAGGGATATAAATACTTATATTTATGAGTTTTGTACTCTATAGGCCTGAAAATCAATGATGGAACTTCAAGTCTGTGAGTTACTTACTGATTTGAATTCAAATTTTCTTGTAACTCATGTCCCTGTATTTTGAAATCACTTACAAATTTACTTACTAAAAGAAATCAGAGTTTTGAAAAATGAACATGTGTTTTGGGCAAATATATAGATTAGTTTGTACTGTAAGCAAAGTTTTATGTTGAAAATAATTTGATTGTTATGATTACAGATATTTAAGCATATGTATTAAGCTTGGTACTATTATTATATTTGGGCATATTCTTTAACTTTTGTTTGAATTTACTTACAATCTGCAAGAAAGGAGTATATGCAGAATTTCTTCCTGAATGAAAGATGAAGTATTATTCTATTATCTTTCATTTTGCTTTGTTACAGGCTTATAGCAATAAACCCAGTTCATTGCCTGAAGCTAACCTTCACAGTTCATTAGTCTTGAACTAAAGACTACAAATAATTAGTATAATTTATCTGGAGTTTTAGACAGAAAAGGGTGTTTTCTTGGCTACTGTTGTGTTGGATTATGTCTTCAGGTATGTTGTTGAAAGTTAAATAATACATTGAAATATGGAGAGTACTAAATAATGCAGGTTTGCAGGGTATGAGTTTTCTAATGTTAAGCAAGAGATCATTCTTTGAACAGGAAGTTGTAACTGGAATAAAAAATAAAGAATCTTTTATTTTAGTCAATAAAAAGAATTAATTAACTTTCCAAATTAGCTATCATACCTATATGCTAGATAAATATTGAGACAACTCTTAAAAATGCATTATGTATGCATTATGTATTATATATCAATACATGAACAAACACAGGAAAAGATATAATTTATTTTGTGCCATAGTTGAATTACAAAATACTTATGGGAGAATTTACCTTCTTTATAATTTGATCAAGTAGCCTTATATTTCTTAAGCATAATTTCTTCAAGACCTTTGAACTGCTTTGCATTTTTTTACTAATCCAGTGTCATATCCCTGCCTTGGTTTGTAACTCAGATAAAATACAATATTTAGAGAGTTAACTGCAGCAATCATTTATTTTTCTATTTCTGAATAAACAGAAACATTCAATATTGTACCTAAATTTTTTTTTATCCTTTTAGAAATATAGGAATTATAATATAGGCACATAGGAAATATAGTAGTGGTAGATGGCTAAATAATTCTTTATTTCAACATAGCACCTGGGAACTCATCAGAGTGGGCTCTCCATTCCTGAGAGCCCAGGGGCCCCCAGTGCTGGGCCATGTCTAGTCATGCTGGTAACCCTTTGGGACACAGCTCTGTTTGGATGTTTGCAGCTGTCAACGGATCAGAGAGTTCCTGGACAAAGCTGAGGACATGCCAGGACTCATTCCAATGTATCTTGGTGTGAGCAGTGTTTAACAGCCTGATTTTGTGATCAGACAACGACTTCTATTCGTTATTCTTCTGTAGCCCTTGAGTGTCATGCATTCATTCGGCGTCTCCAGCTCATTGGAGATGATCCTGCAGCATTTTTGGCTACCAGGGTCACAAGCAGAACCATGTTGCCCTGTCCCAGTGAACTACCAATAACAATATAATCTTTTATTCAACATTAATGTAATATTGATTAACTTTCTGCAAAATTTTTAATTAACCTTTAAGGCGTCTCGCTGATATTCATAGCTGGGCTTCAAATTCTGGATTTAAGCTTTTGATGACACTTATGTTTCTTCTAAATTTTATTTTCTGTTTGCACTTTCCTGCTTAATTTTTTTAGGGTAACACCTGATTTCTGTAATTTTTTCCAATATTTTCCCACCCATCTGGCAAATATAATACTAAATATTTCACTCCCACATGCTTTGCTTTATTTCCAGGAGGCATAGTTATTTAAATATGCTTACCCAATTGAAGTGTCATAACTTTAAGTCCAAGACATAAAAATGTTCCTATTAGCAATTCAGAAAGCACTTTTTTCTAGACTATATGGTGTTGTTTGATAAGACAGCAGGAAAGAAGCTATTTTCTGATTTAAAGATAGTTTATCTTCATTGACAGTTTTCTTCCCAGTTTAAAAAAATGTCTTGGAAAATACTGTCTTCTCAAATTCAGCACAGATTGTGGTAGGCAGATAAGTACCTAAATATTATTGATCTCATAACTTTTTCTGTGTTCATCAGGGTCAATTAACAGAAATTAATTCACAGGATAACACACATATCGCAAAGTTAAACCTTAAATTTAAAATGTTGCTTGTATGTCACTGACAAACTATTGATAAATTTTGCCTATGCTGATGATGAATCTTCAAAGTGTCAAAATGCTTTTACCAAAGAAAGGATTTCCAAAAATCAATATAATCTAGTTGTCATGGGCATGATGACTATTTCAAGCAATGTCCTGGTGCACAAATGAGATCATTCATGCAAACGTCCTTTTCAGCCTTCTTCCCCTTCCCCACCCTCCTCTGAGCACAGTCAAATTAATTCTTAATTAAATTAAGAGTGACACAGAACTCAGATATGGTGCATTTCTTAGAGCACTGAAAGCATCTGGTGACTATTCATACAATAAAGAACTAGACTTAAATAAATGATTTTTTTTTCTGATAAAAGTTGCTCAATTTTTTATACTTTAACTATCCCAGATCAGATTAAAGCAGCAAATAACAGCTGCATAACCATTATTTTTCGGTTTTGTCAAATCATGAAGACTGATAGCTTGCATTGATGTGTTTGCAGTAATTATTTGCAGTGTATACCATTTATGTTTTTTCTTATACTGACTTGTATGTACTCACCTGTGCTTCAGATTAATCTTCAAATTATTCTGTGCATGTTTGGTCACAAAGTGCTAATACTTGACATCAGCTACTGCATATTTTAAGACATGTGGGAGCTCTACTGCAATGGGCTAGTGCTGCCTGCTTTGCTCTCAGCTAGAAGCTGCTGGAATGCATTAAAGCTGCACTGCCAGATAAATGCAGCTGTGTCCTGCATGCTGGAGCACTTGGTTCCCAGGACAGCTGCATGTCTCCTTCTTACTGACAGTGTTCACACCAAAGGGATATCACATGTCTGGCTTTGAATAGGGTTTCATGAACTACTTCAAGGCACTGAAGATGCCAAACAGTTTTGCATGTTTTTTCTGGTGCAGATAGCAAAGTGCTTTAGTGAGAAACACTGCTATTGTCTCTGATAGATGTTTCATACCTGAAGTCACATCTGATAGGGCACTCCTGGGTAACAGGAAATACATCTTAGGTAAGGATCAACTGATCAATGAATAGTCACTGAGATTTACCATTATTAGGTATATCTAATAATTTATGTATTATTTGTGAGGGTCACAGGTGATCGAGAGCACGATGTAGAGCACAGGGAATGCAGCAGCTGAGAGCTAGTAGTTTGGTGATGAGGTAAAGGGGCTGTGGGAGTGGTTCCCACACTGCACAATGCTGGAGCTCAGTTTTATTGTGATTTCATAGAGATGAGAAAACACAGCCGGTCAAAATGCAGCAGGATGCTTCTTGCTCCCCATGCTGAGCGGACACACATGCAGTTGTTTTCCCTAAAAAGCTGTTAAGCCTGGTGGTAGTTTATGAAGAGCAGAGCAGCTCTTGGTTCAGCCTGCCTCAGTGCTCTTTTCTGTAAAAGACAATGCTTAAATCCAAATGCTTACATTTTCATTGTTTTTCAGTTAGTCGCATGCTTAAATATATCTGAAACATTTTACTGAAATGTTTGCAGTAATAGCTGAAAGAGTAATAATTTCCCTAATAACTTACTGAACAAGATAGGGATCTTCCCTAGAAAAGACTGCAAAATTTACCCTAAGATATAAAATTATTTTGTTAAATTGTCACAAAGTTTTCTATTTTTGTGTTGTTGTTTGTAATTTCTTTCTAACTCAGATAAACTTCGTGGCCAATGAAGGGACTCATTTTATATGCAGTGGAAGTCTTGGCTCTGAGTTTATAGATTGTATTCCTCAAAGGGTCCTCATCCAAATCAGAATTTCAAATAGGTTCACATTAAAGACAGAATTCGAACTGGTGAGTCTTCCTGTAATTAACTGTGATAACACAGGGGATGTGGAATGCCCTTTAAAACATAGCTGTAGGCTTGCAGCTGTCTTAATGGGATGCACTATAGTTCAGTCACTGTAGTATGTATTATGATTTAACAGACCAAAAAACATTTTCAAGAGATTGACATGCGATGTGGCAAAATTCAATCAGCTGAGAAAATAACCAGCTCTTCTCAAGCTTTTTAAAAGCATCAGCAGTCACATTGACATTACTAGAGTCTGGCTAAAATGTTACAAATTTGAATTTTACTAGACACAAGTGAGGTTTAAAAAGACATAGGAATAGCCAATCAACTCCCACTTAGCATTTCACAGACTGATGCACTAAGGTAAAAAGAAGTCTAATCAGTGATTACAGGAAAATGGTTCCTTTGCCTCCCAGCTGCCTCCTCCACTGCTTACAACAGACTGCCCTCAGCTTGTGCTTCAGCCTTATCAAATCTGTATGGTTTCTCCATTCAGAATAAATAACAGCCTGCAGGATGAACTTGCAATTAAAATGATAGGTGAACTTGTTTATTTAATCAAAGAAGCACACAGCTGTAACAATAAAGTTTGCAAATACCATCCACAGGGAGATCTAGACGTTATGCCGAGGATCTGTAAGATGACATAAGGAGTTCTCACAACAAACTTGGTGCTATTTGAGCCAAAGATATCCTGAACATGAGCCTTTAAGAGAAGAAAGTACATATGCTTTCCTGAACACTGCCGAGGGAACTCCACAAGATGGGAGCAGGCTGTAGTAGAACAATAAGTGTCAACAGTAGATGGATTAATTGGCCGTAACCCACTGCCTCATGAATGCCAGGGGACAGCAGCAGGGTCGGAATTGCCTTGAGGTTCTTGCCCTAATGAGGAACTGTGGAATAAGTATCCTGTCTGCATTTTCCTCACGGGAGTACTTCACCCTCTAATGCTTCAGGAGGTTGAAAAGACAATGACTGATAGTGTCTCAGTCAAATTTAGATTCACAGGTAACAAAGCCAAAGCTAAGCCTATTTTTCTACCTCATTTCAATTACAGTCTTAATAGAATTTATTTGTAACTTCTAGAAAAAAACCTCTGAAGAAATCTATGTTCTGTTACACACTTATATATAGGATTATAAACACTGAGGCAATGATGTTTTCCTTAGAGAGATGTCAGATGAATTAACAGAAAAAATTATGGTGAGAATTGTCTGCCTGAGACTCCTGACGTGGCTTTTTCTAACCTGAGATACCATCAGACAAGACCATTTCCTCAGTCACTGTGTTAGTGCCTTAAAAGAAGCAATGTTGAGGAGTGCTCTGCCCACCCATCTGTGTGACATTTTTTTTCTTAAATCAGGAGGATATCCTGCATCTTTAAGATAGCACTAGTCTCTGATATGAAGTTCTGAATTGCTGTGTGGAAAGAAAGAAAATAAAATGTCATAGATGCTGTCTCATTCAGATACTCACTTTAGAAGAATATCTAAAATTACTTCCCCCCTTTATTTTGTTTATTTTATTCACTTCAGGTCCGCAAATGCAAAAATATTTATAGGTAGGCTATCTTTTATTTTGTTTCCCTTTTTCTTTTTTGTCTTTTGAGTCCCTTATACCCTTTTTATTCGTTGAAATGCTGTCATAGTTATGATTAATTGCAACAAAATGCATTTTTTCCTCTGTTGCACAATGTTTTTAATATTGAAAGAAACTCAGTTGGAACAACAAGAATGCAATTATATATTTCCAATATTTATTTCAATAGACCTTTTAATGAGAATTTTCCTAAAAATTGGACATCTGTATGGACAAAAGTAGTACTTACAGTATAATGCAAGGGAATTAAGCATTAGTAGACATCACATTGTTTGGCAAGTTTATTATACAGAAAGTACCTAGGAAAAGGTTACATGAAATCAGCTTTCCAAAACACAATAATTTGTACCTAAACAGCATACACAAGTCTTTTTAAGATAAGCATAAAGAAATATTTATGTCTTTTTCCACTTCCTAATGTGGCAAGAATAATAATCTATGGGTTTTTTAAAAACCTTTATTCGGCTTTAGTTTATTATGTGGTGACTAGTTGGTGTCTTTTCTTTTTTTGTTTGTTTGGTTTTCTTTGATTTGGTTTAGTTTGGTTGGTTTAGGATTCTTTGTTTGTGGGGTTTTTTTAACTGAAACAATAGGACTTGACAAAGCAAAGCACAACTAATAGAAAATGTTGCAATTCTGGATGAATAAACAGATCAATTTCTTAAAGGGTAAGACAAACCTGCAATGCATTATCCATTAGTGTTCTAATATCGCTCACAATCTATCAGTGTGACAAAAGTACAAGCTGTCTTCATTTTTATGAGCTGTGGACACTTTCTACACCTAGTAAAATCTAGTTCACATCTTAGTTTGTGCAAACTGCCAGCACTGCAGAACACAGAATGGAATGCTGGGGTCACAGAGAAGACTAGTAAAAAATTACAGAATATTCCATGACATTTAAAATGTTTGAAAATGGAAAGCTTCGATGGGAAAGATTGTAAATGCAGGTAAGTGGAAGTGTAGAGACCTTTCAGCACAGAGGTGTTCAGCTGCATCCCTGGAAAGAGCCCCGCAACCCCCTTCCCTGAGGGGAGGCGTGAGTCCCTCTACCATTGTGAAAGAAATGCACCATTTCTTTCACCTATTAACAGGGCTGCAGTATGTGCTGACTGCTCTTAGGCTTGACAAAAATATGAGGAACTCTTATTTTCACTTTTTTTATCCCTTCTAGTCTTATCCATTTTCATATTACCAAGTCACTGTAGAATAGACAGCGGAAAAGCACTGAGGAAGAAAGAAGATATCTGTGTGATAGAGAGAACTAAGAAAGAATTTGGGGAAAGGTTACAATTGGATTTGAGACAGAAGGGGGAAAAAAATAAACTTTCCTCCTGAAATCTGTCAGAATTTTCTTTAAATTCCTCACTTTCTTCTTATTAAGACACTAAAATTCGTTATTTATTTTGCATGACACATCCAATTCATCTTATATGTGTGTGTGTGTGCATTCACAAAACTCTACCTGCATGCATTTATGCAGGTGAACTCACTTCCTACTTTATATCTCCATCATTATCACTAAATAGCCCAGTGTGAATTACAAACATTTCTATAATTTCATAAAAATAAGCCAATGGTTTTCATAAATTGTACCTAAAGTTTCAGCCAAGAACAACTGTTAATTAAAAAAGACATTATTGTGTTAAATATTTTATCATAGTTTATAGAGCTCCTAATTTTCCTTGATTGTCTCTTTCAATGGTTCATAAGTTATTTGTACTTTTATTAATTGCTCAATTTTTAAAAATCTAAACCAGTAATTTTCTAAATCCCTGAAAGCCGTATTCATACAAAAGCTGACATTTCAGCCTGTTGCTTTTAAATGTTTGTGATCTAGGTATTCAGAAATATTTAAATGCCTAAAGATGTATCACAGTCTTAAAAGTATTGAGGTATAAAGGTAGAACTGAAGCATAGGCTGTGAAATAGGCAGCTATCACACTTATGCATTTCTGTCAGTCCTATTATGAATTGCTAAATGCTTTGGAAATCTAGTCTTGTAATCCCAAACTTATGACTTTTTTTAAGAAGAATCTTCCTAAGGGAAGCACAATTACAGTGTACCTCCACGGATCATGAATACATAACTTATTACATTGTGGTGCTCATTCTTAGTCCAAAATAGGTATTTTTAAATTTGTTACTTTTAGTAAAAAAAAAAAGTCAACAGCCTTACAGATTAGGTGGTCTTTTAATTTTTTATCACAAAAACACAGATGTCAGACTGCTATGCAGTAAGTGACTTACAAGCTGCTAGCAGAGCATTGGTGTAAACAAGATAATAGGCATTTGTCCTCTAAGGTAAATTTTTACTGTATTCATCAGTTCTAAATAAAATCAGAACATTCTAGTTAAATTAAATGGCAATGTTTTCAATGGCTAAAGAAACTATTTCTTATCTGCTGCTGTGGTTTGCAAATTCAAAACAAAATGGATACTCTCATGGCAAGTCTATTTCCATACACAGAGGGGTAAGCTTTGGATGTTTCAGGCCATTCATTCAAAGAAAGAATTTATGGGAATATCTCGTCCTCTCCATTAATATTTCAAAGTCTTAGAATGCTTTCAGCAAGAATGTTGGTAGAGAAGATCTGAAATACAGCAGGACCAGTCCTTTGCTTTAATTTTACTCTTTTTGCTTCCTACCTTCCCTTTCTCTGACAGAGGGGAAGAAAGAAATTAGTTTAAGAGTATGGAGACTGAGGAGGGTTTTTCGAAGCCTGTCAATAAACACACGTTCTAAGCAGAACATTCCCCATCTAGGCACAAAATCTCCCCTGCCATAGTCTGTTGGGATCCTCAGGGACTCCAACTCCTGTAGACTTTCTGTCCCCCTGCCAGCATGCAAAAACCCCTCAACTACAATTTCAATCAGAGATAATGAGAAGGTTCTGCAGAGAAAGACAGAGTAGGAAACCAGAGATGGGCTTCAGAGTGAGGAGATAAGTATTAAGAACAATACCATTTGGGAACACTATCATTTTGGGAGCTGGTGAAGGAAGAAGTCTGAGATAAAGTAGCAAGCTATATCATAGGCATGGAGGAAAACAGGAAAATCAGTGCATTAAACGGTTTGACTGCCAGAGAAAGAAATTTGTCTAAGAAGTCTCCAACTGGATGAGAAGCTGGAAAGGACAGGAAAAAGAGTGTAGGGAAGAAGCAGAAGGAGTAGAAAAACAGGTTCAGCTGGAATGGGCCATAAGAGCTCAAATTCAGTGAAGGATGCTTTCCAAAATCTAATGGAAGTCTGTGTCCTGGAGCAGACATCTAGGTTCTTAAAGTTTACTGTTGCCATGTTGACAGTAGCACCTGAGAAAAGCATGGAAAAATCATGGATGAAGAGTCAAGTTGTGTTTCCTACCTCAGCTGTAGGGTGTGACACAAACAGTGCACTCCAGCATCCCAGCTGACACGTCTTTCTGGAGACTGAACAGGTTCTAAACCTGCGGATGACTTATTTCTGTGTCACTATCAGCCCCAAGAACACATTTTGGGAGGTTTGTTTCCATTTTCATTTTCTTAAAAAAAAAACGGACTGAGAAAGCGTACCTCCTGTCAAGAAATGTGAGTCAGAAGTGGCATTGTCTGTGCAAACTTCACACGACTTTTGGTGCATTACATACATGCATCCCACATCAGCACATGGATCCGTCAGACCTGTTGCTGAATTGAGCTGTGTAATGAGCCAAACTGACCTCTAGAGCCCCAGTTTCTTCTGTATTGAATTAAGACTCTGCTACAGTGAATGGGAAAAACTGAACTCATAAAAGCAACGATAAGAACTGAAAGATGAAAAATGCGGAAAATAAGAGGAAAGTAAAATGGAACTATACTTACATGAGAAGATAAGGTGTTGGGGAGAAAGCTGTGGCTGGAATAACTTCAGGAAAAAGTAATGAGTTTTTAAGGTACACAAGGAGTAAAGAAATGCCATGAATACTTCAACAAAGGATATAGTAAATTGTGAATTATGATACAGGAAAAAACAAAACAAATACTTCTGCTCAGGGTTTGGAAAGAAACACAGTGCTTTACTAACAGCATTTTACAGGGATCTAATGAAATCTATTGCTATCTGAGGACAATGTTAAAGAGAATCTATTAGAATGATGTAGTTTTACATCAACAGCCCTATATAACTTTATCCATACATTCTTAGGAAGTTGGCTGAAGGATTTTCTGGACTTTTCTTAATGCTATTATATTATTAGCAAATCAAAGACATTCTAAAGGGCTCAGAAATTCAAAATTTCTCCAATGGGAAATTGTGGATATTTATGTCATACAAGGAAGAGACGTAGAAAAGCTAGCATGAAATAAACATCAAGTGAAATTAATATAATCCAGGTCAACTGATAACATCTAAATAGAAAAAAAAAGCTCTTGTAAATCAAATCAAATTCAATATTTGGTGAGATTAGAACTTTGCTTGGTAAATTTAGTGCATAGATAAAATTTTTATGAGGCTTTTGACTTAGCATCTCTTATCCTTGAATTAGCAAATAAATGATAAACAGTACAACAAAGCATATATTAGAGGGATAGATAATTAGATAATTGATTAGTTGCAAAAACAACAAGATACAAAGATTTCTTATTAAGTAGGAGCTGTTTCTAGGGTTGAGTAGTGTAAACCCCCTTGTTTCTAAGCGTGATTCAGTAGTGTGTATTAGCACAGAAGACCATGAAGGTTACACAAACCTCATAGACAAGGGGAAGGCAAAGGGGAGCAGATTAGGAATGGAAAAAAAAAATTACAGAGGAACAAAAATTCTTTCCTTCTACATCAGCCAAAGCAAAAATTCAGCACATGTTGCGCAATGAAAAAGCATTTCCTCATAGCAGAAATTCTGAAAAAGAAATTCTGTGTCATTACAGAAAAAAAAAATATCCCAGAAAAATATAGACACTACATGATTTAATGAAACCTAGAAGGAACAAGCAAGGAGGAGGAGTAATGAAAAGCAGTGGTGATTTTCTGCCTCTAGATAGCACTGGTGAGATTGATATTGGCAAACTGCCTCCTGCTCTCCATATTGCACACAGTTCATTTTTAAAATGTCACTGAAAAAATCAGAGATGATATAGAAAAAAAAGCTGCAAAATTATTCCAGGCTGCAGAAAATTCAGGTGAACAAGGATTTAAAAATATCAGTCTGTTAATCTTAGCAAAAAAAAAAATAAAAATCCAGATGGCAGGTAGCTTGATTGCAGTCTATAAGCTCCCTCACAATGTACTAGAGAAGTCTTTAATCTAGCAGGGAAAGACGGAAACCAGTGGTTAGAAATGGAAGGCAGGAAAATTCCAAATGGAAATAAGATAAAAAATTCAACAGTGTAGGTAAATAACAGCTGGAACAAACTCCCAAAGGGAATGATTGATTGTTCATTACCTGGCGCTCTCAAATCAAAGCTGGGCATCTTTTCAGAAAATGTGCTTAGTCTCAAGCCACTGGAAGAAATATAATGTCCTGTAAAATGCAGGACGTATGTGACTAGATGATCAATGGTCTATTTTGGCCTTAAAATCTGTCAGTCAAAGGCTGTAAAATACTGCTGCTCAAAATTGGATTTTATACCTCCTTCTACCACGCAATATGCCTGGATTATGTCTCTCAAATCAATCTCTCAATTTTGTCTCTCAATTCAAAATGTCTATAAGCAGTTGCTGACATTGTTTGGTCAATATTTGGTGCTTGGATCTCCATGTTATGTTCTTGTTTACTGATGGTTACCATCACAATCAAAGCAAATCAAAACAATGCAGATAACTTTCCGGCATCTTTATCTGAATTAGCCTTCGGGAAATTCAAAGTAGCAGCTCTTAACTAAAAGCCTTGAGCAAAGCAGTGATTTTCACACTCTCATGAAAGTATAGATAGATTTCATTTAGTGAGACATGAAAGTTTACATTACATGGTGACAGTTTAATGACCAAAAAGCCTGTCAGTTAGGTTTTTTCAATGATTAGGGCAATGAATCTATGGATAGTGTGCACCTACAGAAGTTTCTGTAAATCATATAGTCAAAAATGTATCAAAAATACTGATGTTGCCTCACTTCACAGTAAATTTTTTATTTATAAGTAATACAGGCCCATCTTTGTTGGGTTTCACACTGCCCTGGTCATAATTGGAGAAGTGTCCTATTCTCCAAATCTTCACCAATTGCAGGTCATAAAGAGAGAAGTATTAAATGTATCCTATTTCACTACCTGGAAAAATGTGAAGTAACTACTCCAAATACACAAGTGAAAACTGGTAAAAACTACAGAACTCTGCACAATAACATGGCACCAAGTGACATATGCACCTTGTAGTGTTGTTTGAGAAACCTCTGGGCCTCTCTGACCAAGTTCCTATAGCTCTGAAATACACAGAAGTGGATAAGGACCAGGCCTGAGAGGGTGTCAGCAGCCTCAGGAAATAGAAATTTAAACCCAAGCCCACTGCTCTGTCTGAACATAAGAGGTAAGTTACCAGGTGGAAATCTTCCAAAGATGGATAAACCATTCATTTGTTGTGCTAGTCTTCCGGAGAGAATATTCAAGGGATCAAACTCAGCTTCCCAAAGAAGGGCTGCATGGACTCATACAGTTTTACAGCTCCATCAAGAGTTAACAGTAGTGTCTTCCATCCTGCTCAGACATGAATAAAAGGTAAGCTTTAAATTATTTTCTCAGCAATAGATATTATCCATTTTGTATGCGGATAAAATTAGGCACAGAAAATCTTTACCTATCACCTTGCAAGGGATTTTTTTCTGCTATTCCTTTGTCTAGATATCAAGTTATTAAGTGACAACAAATAATTGTTACTTTTTCATCACAAATGATGCTATTTTTAATATAGCTGTGCATACAGTTGAACATTTTTGCTGAAATATCAAATTGCATTTATGCAGCAGTATTACTGAGTCTGTTATTCAAATTCAAATATTCTAGCAATCTTCTCTTAGAAAGGCAATGGTACACTTGGCAGGGAGCCAAAGAAGATGTAAGGATTGTCCTATACTCACTTTTCAGAAAAATCAATCAAATTGTGGTTACTACCTGTGTATAGGCAACACAGGCTGTTAGCACACACAGCAGAATTTTTTGAATGGTTCCTACTCAGGTGGGGTAAAGGAGAGAGGTCTGTGAGGCAGTGGCTCTTTTCAGCACCAGAATAACAAGAGCTTTGCATTATTCCTTAATCTGGTGAAATCTCAGCTTTTATCACTAAAATCATTCTAAGTGTGAGGTGTTTAGTTCAGAGGATTTTTGTTTGTTTTATTTTGTTTTCTTGGGAGTTTGTTGGGTTTTTTAAAACACATATTACTGCTTTTTATAGCTTGACAGCCTTATCTATGCTTTGTTTGGAAAGTACTTTTTGAAATAGATCTGATTGACTACGAATGAAACTTCAGATATTGTCTTGAATCAAAAGCATAACATCTTAAAATGTTTCCCATCCTGACAGACTGGAAAAGAAGATTTTGCCAACCAATTGTTTTCTCTAATAATTTTTCTCTCCTAGAAGATATTCTGACTCATTTTTTGACATTCATTATGTCTATTTTTTCATAATGATCATCCCAAGACCCCTAATGCCAATACACAAGATGTAGTATGAGTAAGGAATACAGGCATCATGTGAGACCTCAGAATAATAAAACACTCCCTTAGAGGTTCAGCTACCAGGAAGATAAAATCTTGAGAAGATTGCATGCAAGTCTTCAATTGCACCTTTCTAGATTACATAGTCTTGAACACATCTAAAATGCGTAATAAACCACTACATGTTTAGAAATGCACAAGACAAAATAAGTTTCATGTAGTCTGTCATCTGGGTACCACAGAAACCTCCCCTCCCCTTCCTTTTACTGATCCCCTCCTCCCACACATCCTATGCCTAATGGACACATGCTCTGATTTATCAAGAAAAACTGTCTTAAATTACCAATTCAGCCTCCTTTTGCCTTTTCTGAATAGAAGAAGCCAAGGCAGTTTCAGTTATCTGCAGTCACATTGCAACCTGCCTTCTTTTATTTTAGCTTTTCCATTAGTACCTCTAGACCAACTTTTTTTTTCATCTTGATTCATGACAGTGCTTTAAGTAAGGGCTTCAGCTGTTAGAGACATACAATGCAAGATGACAAGAATGACATATTTCAAACCAAAATATTAATGACATTATGTAAGGGACTCACATAACCAGTTTTCCTTAGCAACAGCATGCACGCCCTTGAAGCTAAACTTTAGTGGCTGAGCCTGGTAAAGAACACCAGTACATACTGCATTCCCCATCTTTATTCTAACAATCACTGAACAAACTAGCCCTCCTTTGATATCATTCTTCTCCCACGTTTTCAAAATGGCATCATGCAGCAGAGGAAGAAATTGGAATCAAAATAGAAGTCTAACAAAATTTGTGTTCCCAGTTTCCTGGTATTCATAATTTTTATTCTTAGAGTAAATGCATTACACCAGCAGAAAGTGAAACCTCAGAAGAATAAGTCTTCTATTAAGAGCAATGGTAATATTTTATCCTAGGCAGCCTCCAAACGTAGACATATTGGTCTTGCTCAGCGTAAGTAATGGGCACAAAAGCCAAGCAAAATACCAAGCCCTAGTGCCCCTTCTTGCCTTTTAGGTTGTTGCCATTACAATATGATAAAACTTACTCATGTGGGAATTAAACACATAATCTCATAGAAAATACAATCTGGTTTGCCTTGTTCTCAGGTCCCAATGGGTTAATTTGCTTGGGTTTTTTTCAGGAATGGAAGAAAGACTTGCATTTGAAAAAGCAGCAGGAAAATATTCTTCTGGATAGTTACAAAAGTAGCACCAGTAATCACTCAAAAAATCATGTTTCTGAGACCTTAGTGTTCCTGGGCATCTCTATCTGCCAACAAGCATTGACAGGCTGCAAATGCACTTGGCTTGAGACCTCCCTCAGAGAGCACAAGCCATCGTACAGCTCCTCCATAGATATCAATCTTTATTCCCGAGTCCTTGGCATGTTACACTGCACACACAGCCCTGCAGTAGTAAAGCCGTGCTCCAGGGAAGAGACTGTTCAGTGAGGGACATTAAAAAATCTCCAACTATTTTTAAAGATGCAAATTCTGTGTCTATTACTAAAGTAAAGAGATTTGGTGAAAACAGAAATTTGAATTCCAAAGACATGTCAGCAAGTGCTGCAATGCCTGTGTTGATGCTGTAGACCTACATATTTTCTTCTGCTTCTGAGTAGCAGAAGAAAATAGAACTGTCATATCACTTCCTGTTTTTAAAATAGTACATTTTTCTATTTTAATATCTAAGGAAGGATGAAAATGAGGATAAAAATCCCCACCTACCACACATGAAAAATATCTCTTGCTTGTTCTGACAATCAGCATTTTAATATAGACATTTGAAAAATCCCAAACCTGAACAAACTGGTCTGAGAAGGAAATACTTTAATCTGTGTCCTAATATGTTTAAGTTATAGAATATTGCAATATTTAATTTTCAGTTTTAAATAGTGAACAGGACTTCCAATCATATGGGAAATGCTCACCTGCTCACCAGGTCCACCTCCTGGACCCTGAAGAATTTGGACGGCTCCTTCCTCTTCTTACTCCACTTGTGAAGACAGTAGTAAGTGACATGAAGGTTCACAGTTCTTTTCCTATGTTAGTTGGATGTACCTCTACATTTCCACCTACCTCCCTTAACAGAGGCAACATAAAATATGAGGGGTTTTAAGTTGTCTTGTGTATAGTTGGTGAAGTAGCACTGCAGAAAAAAATCTGCAGGTCTGATGATAATACCAGTCCTTCAAAAAGAAAATAAAAATGTGCCTCTTTCTTAGTCAGACTAGTAATTTTTAGGTGCCCAAATTTAAACTCACCAGACTTTTCAGATACAGTAAATAATGCAGCTACTTAAAATGTCACACTTCATACTATCAGAATTAAAGGGCTCCTGCTAGTTCTGAACTTTGAGATCTGCACTTTCAAGAATTATTGAATTACCTCTGCACAATCTCTAATTTCATGCTCTTAACTTAAAAATAACAGCTTAAGCACTTTTTCTCACAGTCTGTATCTTGAGACATAGCTGCAGTATAAAAAAAGCATTTAAAAAAAGACTCAAACCCACAAGGAGCGGCAAAGTTTAAATAGCCCTACCACCTCTCCCTAACATCAGAAACCTCAGTGGGTCTCAACAATTGAGAACATTGTCTGTGTCCACAGCAACATATATGGTAGGCAGGTACATACACCCAAAAATTGCCATCATTGAAGCCTTGGAAGACACTGAGGCTGCCCTGTAATAAAGATTATCTTTTGCAGATAAGCTAAAAGCGCATTTTTGAAGGGCAGAGAGGAAAAAATTAGCAAAGCTAAGCATAAAGATACAGCATGAAGACACAGCCTAGCACACTATATTATCAGGGTGATGGATAAATCATAATCTGGGACATTCCCAGCCATCAGCAGTACCCTGATGTTCTTTAGGAAAACATAATGCAGACCTCAAGCCTACAAGTGTACTGATGACAAAGAGAGAACTGCAACTGTGTTTTCCTGAATTCAGAAAGCCCACAAGTACACAGACAGTTTTTGTAATAACAGCAGACTAATTGAAGGTTACTCCTGAATTCCCTGGATTGTCTCTGCTCTATCTTCTTTTTGTAAAGACCCACATTAATTGTAAGCCTTACAATTAAGGAAGAAAAAGATTGGGGGACAACTCTATAAAAAAAGCAATATTTGCCAAATGGAAAATTGAAGTTGGCAATGAAGATTCGGACTTTTTATTCTGAATAATAAAAAATCAGGGTTTATAACATTTTGGAAAACCTTATTTTAAACCATGACAAGACCAAGAACTCATTGACTTTCTAGTGTCTCGAGCCATTTTCATGCGCAGTTTAGGTTGAATAAACTGTATACATAAGGTTTGACTTTCAAATAAGGAAAAGTGTTATCCCCAGAACTATGAAGGAAAAAGATTCAGAGCTACAGATCAATGCATTAAAATTTCAGGGCTCTAGGCATTTCTTTAGCAAGAAAGAAAGCTTGCAAACAACCAGGAAAACAAGTTAATGTATCTCCAGGCTATTCTAAAGAAAAAGAGAAGAGAGGCCTTCCTAGTCTCTTGTGATTCATCTCCATTATGCCTTTATTTAGCTGGTCTGGATACAGTATCATACAGTCTGACAAATTAGCACTTTATTACTTTAGCACACAAGTTTTTCTGCCCTCCATACAGAGACTGAACCAATGTAATTATGGCTATAGTCTCAGGCAAAAGATAACTAAATATAAGCATTGTGTTTTCACATATGTATTCATTAAAAAAAAAATCTAAAAGGACTTTTTCTTCTGTGAATATCCCTCTACAAAAGCAAAGTTCAATCCATATTAGGAAAAAATATCTAAGAGAACAGAAGACCAAAAATGGTAAATGTACATGGGTTCAGCACAGCAAGCTGTGCCCTGAATTGAGATCCATTCAATGCCTTTTAATGTGACATTCCTAGCACACCAAGGGCTGCAGTGCTATATACACCATCCTCTCTTTCCTTAGTCTCGGTAAATGGCACTTTAAATAGTACTTCACAGGGCCCGAGCTCCTTTATTATTAGGATCATAAAACCATAATGTAAAATATGTGCCAAACACCTTCCTCCAAGCTTCCTGGAGAAGCTGCTTTTCCAAAATTTACACCTTTAAGGCAACCAGCTATGGCTCCAAGGCTGTCGTCCAGCCATGGTAACTACCGCTGCACCAGAAACTTGGACTTTCATTGTTTTCATGAAAACTATTTTTTTCTTCTGAATTAGTAACCCAAAGACACACACCACTTACATTTGGTACCAGTTTTTTGCTATAAGGCACTTCAGTAAATTTATTCCATGACTGTATACGAATAATAGTTTCTTCTAACTTCCTCTTTGCCAATATCTTGTTACAACACAAAAAAATATTAAGATATAAATCTTTTCTCAAACACTGACAATCAAGAGAGTGGTTAATTAACCTTCGAGAAAAATCTTCTTTGTTTAGCTCTTCCCATGCATGTGCTTAGTTTTTCATCTCTTCAGATTTTTTATCTGCCATTGTTCTTCAGTCCGGGGACTCTTTTAGTCATGTTCTTTTGCATGTTTCTCCAGTTATATGTTCCATGATGCATGGTTCTAATTCTTTTAAAATCCAAATTGTAGCTAGCTCTGTCATGTGAATGATTTAGAAATTCTGAATCAGATGAACTCTGACAATGTTTAGTATATTTGTGAATACATTCCACAGGAAAAGCAGTATTTTTCTCTGGGTGTTGCCTTCTGTTACAAGGCAAGGCGACCTGGTTCTATGGAGCAGCACGGCAACCTACACTCATCCAAGGGTCGCTCGGGCCAAAGACAGACACTACATCAGTATGATGGATGGTCAAAGGCGTTTATTGTCTCATCTCATGGGGTTATATAGGTTTGGGGGTCTATACTATGTCACCTAGGGGTCTTACATTACCTTCTATGGTTAGTAAGGAGTGGAAATTTACTGGGGTTAGTGGAAAGTTACTGGGACCAGGGGAGTTACATTCCTTGGGTGATCTCTTATCTTAGAGGATTAGGGGGAAAGGAATTCCTGGCTTTCCGTCACATCGCGTGATCTTCTGCACCGCCTTACCCTAACTACTACATCTCCCCCCCCTCCTTTTTTCACAAAAGATTGAGGTAGTCATATACATAGGCACTGAAATGAGGTATAAGGTTGTGATTTGACAAGGGAAAGGGGTTTTGGGAAACCTGAGTAAGTTTTTTCCTGGCAAGTTTTCTTCACAGCATTTGTCGCCGGCCTATAAACAGGACGTTGGCCCGTTCTAGGCGGGCCTGAACGAATGAGACTAGCTTGTTCAGCAGGCATGGTCCGAAGGTAATAGCTAGAAGTAGCATTGCCAATGGACCTATTAGGGTAGAAATTAGGGTGGTTAGCCATGGTGATTGATTGAACCAGGACTCGAACCAACCCTGTTGGGCTTCCCTGTCTTTCTGTCTCTGAGCTAGTCTGTTTCGGAGTTCTGCCATGGAGTCTCTAACGACTCCCGTGTGATCCGCATAGAAGCGGCATTCCTCTTTCAAGGTGGCACACAGGATCCTTGTTGCATAAACAGGAGATCCAGTCCTCGCCTGTTCTGCAAGACCACTTCTGAGAGTGAGGAAACCGACTTCTCTAGAAAGGAAATGGATTTCTCGATCCTTTGCAGATCCTCGTCGATGGTCATTTGCAGCTGTGACAGTCCTTGGTGTTGGGTCGCTAGGGCTGAGACACCCGTGGCCGTTCCGGCTGCTCCTAGGCTGAGCAGCATTGCAATAGTTATACCTGTCATTATCTCTCTTTTGTGGAGTCGGCTGGGTTCTTCTAAAAGGTGATACACCTCTTCGTCTGAGTGGTACAGGACCCTAGGAACAATCAGAACTTGGACACAAAAGTCGTTAAAGTCATTGAATTTGGCAAGGAACACACAAGGACTCACTCCAGATCGCTGGCAAACCCACATCCCAGATGCGGATGGGACTACCCAATTATTGTTCTTCCTGTCAGGCTTAACTTCGGTGCAGACGTTGCCTTTTCGCTTAGCTAGGGTTGCATTGCCAAAGCATCTGCCCTGGCCTGTGATTTGGCTTAGGGTAATTCCCTTGCGGGGTGTATCCCACCTGCACTGGTGAGGTGCGTCGGCTGTGGAATAACTGAAAGGGGTGTTTAAGGCGACTCCTTCGTAAAAGGGGGGTTTAACATCATAACAAAGCCAGCAGGAATTGGTTAGGTTTGGGTTTGATTCGTTCAGGGAAAGGAAGGTAGCTTCTAGCATGCGAAGGACTGGGTCCGATTCCGACCCGGCTAAGCGATCTATCTGAAAGGCTTCCGCATGGCCGATCGGGGTATCAGCGATCTTTGTGGGTAGGGTTTTGGGGTAGGTTGTGTTTCTCCCTTTATTTTACCCCAATTGGCGAGTTTGTGTTGCAATTGTTTACTGACTTTATTTAAATCTTTGTTCGGTTTCGCTTGAAACCGCATAAATTCTGCTGTCTCTGTTTCCGAGTCCCAGCCGGGCTCGGTCGTCTCTCCGGAGCTGTCTGAGCAGCTGTCGCTGTACTCAGAGCTGGAAGAGGACTGGCGGAGCACTTCCGGTCCGTCATGCCGTTTTGTGTGGTTTCGACCCCGCCCCTCCCCTCGGGGGCGGTGCCGCTCCCACCCCCTGGGCGTGCCCTGCCTCCCGCAGGGAGGGATTTCTCCCTTGTATGGTAGCAGCATTGGGCGTGGCTCCCGATCGGGGGAACGCCCCCTGCCACTCCCCGGCGCAGGTGTGTTAGTATCTATTCTTGACTCCCGGCTTTTCCTGCCGCGGGCTGGTTCGTTCCGCCCATCCCCCCCGTCCCCGGTGCCATGATTAGACGTGTATGGCGGCGGCGGCAGTGTGGCCAGCCCATCCGTGCTGGCCGCCCCCTCGGCTCTTCTGGCCTCCCGTGCCAGCTCCCCCCAAAAGGATCTCGCTCGCTCGTGCGCGTCCTGCGCTGAATGGCTGACCGGCGGCGCAGGGATGGGCTGGGAAGCTGCGGATCTTTCAAAGGGTTGCGGGGGGGGAGGTAGGAGCCGGCGGGCTCCGCGGGACGGTCAGGGGGTCCCCTGGGGGGTCTCCTGGGGGCTCCGGGGGTTTTGGGCTTGGGCTCGGAGGGGGGTAAAACGCGCTCGGTCCCCGCGTAACCCCGCTTTTGATCGGATCGCTCTCCGAGACGGTTTGCGTCGCAGCACCCACCCCCAGCTGCAGCGTGGCTAATAAACCATTTCTTGCCGCTTTCCACATTTCTTGCTCTTGTCAAACTTTTTGCAGAGCCTGGCTGACTCTGCCCCACGATTTTAGAGCCTTCCCTGAGCCCATGGACACTGTGTCCTCGTGCACTTAGGCCATATCTCTGGATGGAGGATGTCTACCGGGCTATCTATCGCCCCAAGCTCAATCAGCCTCGGTACTATAAGGCATAGATCCTTGAGCTTGCATTCTATACCCCACTGTGCGTGGATCCCACTTACGACCTTGGCGATGGCTTCCATGCCCCTCACTGGTCCCAGAAGGCGTCCCCTCCTCACTGCAGACGGTCCCACCACTGCAGCCGCTGGCTCCAATCCAGGTGAGACCCGTCACCCGAGCTTTTTTCTTCTTTCCTTTCCGAGTTTTGGCACCAGTTATGTTGCCTTCTGTTACAAGGCAAGGCAACCTGGTTCTATGGAGCAGCACGGCAACCTACACTCATCCAAGGGTCGCTCGGGCCAAAGACAGATGCTACATCAATGTGATGGATGGTCAAAGGCATTTATTGTCTCATCTCATGGGGTTATATAGGTTTGGGGGTCTGCACTACGTCACCTAGGGGTCTTACATTACCTTCTATGGTTAGTAAGGAGTGGAAATTTACTGGGGTTAGTGGAAAGTTACTGGGACCAGGGGAGTTACATTCCTTGGGTGATCTCTTATCTTAGAGGAATAGGGGGAAAGGAATTCCTGGCTTTCCGTCACATTGCGTGATCTTCCGCACCACCTTACCCTAACTACTACACTGGGATATTTGCATTTTCTAATTTAGTCAGAGGTGCTTAGATGCATATGTACTTTTGGTGGATTTGAGGCTTTCAGGTCTATGTGGTTAAAAACAAATAATATATGAGCTGAAGATTCATAGCTATTGAGGTATAAAATTATTGACTAAGTTCCAAAGCATTTAGAAAAACTAAAGGAAGACAACTTTCTGCCATATTCACATTCACATTATGTCCTGCTAGATATTTACACTGTCTCATCTTATTGGTAGATTTATATCTAGTTTTATTTGCCATCTTTGGTGATTTCCCAGATAGCTGAGAAAATGAGCACACACATATGCACATAAAACCAGGAAATATGTAATAGACATAAAAATTGTGATTTGAAAAGCTTACTTCATTCTTTCTTGTTTTGCTGTTCCTCATAACCCAAAAGTATTGTCATAAAATGTTTTAAGTGCATGCGTCTGCTGTGTGTGAAAAGAAACATTAGAGGTATTAGCAAAACAAAACAGTTTTATGAAGAAAGCACGCTTGCTTGAAAATATATAAATAATTTTATTTTTCCTTGACTAGAAACACTTAGGTATTTGGTTATGGAAGGGGAAATAAATCAAATTGCCACCAAAGAACTCGGGGTAGAGAAGATGAGGGAAATAGATCAGCAGAATCATTAGCAAGAGCTCTATAATCACATTGTGACACGGAGGCAATGAATGGGACCTCTCTGTGTCACTAATGGGGAACTGCAGCAGCTTCCAAAAAGACAATTCAGTGCAACTCTTGAGAAGCAGTCAACAGTCACTCCCCTGTGTGTTCAGACAAAATGTCCTTCACAATGCATATACCACGCCAATAATGAAAAGCACCTAAAATACCCCCTGTTTGGTATGCTCTTAAGACTACATTTGACTATAGGAAGTGCCTTTATTTATGGAATTCTATCATCCATTTTAGGCGGAAGACAGCTGTAATTTAAGACATCCACTATATACACATTATTCCTGTCAAATATCTATGGCTAGCAAGGACCCCCACCTTCAAGATGACATGACACTGGGTAATTGACATGATGCTTTAGACACTCTCCAGCTGAAGGCACTTTGGTGGAGAAATACTGTTATCCTCAAGCTGATGCTCTAGCACAGTCAGATTCTCTGTGGCAGATCTATGAAGGTAGTCTCTGTCCACAGTACTCAAACAAGGAATTGGATTAATAGGTAACTTCCGTGTGATCGGTGCAAAATATTTTTTCAAAACTGAAGGCAGGTTTGATTCATAAAATAAGATGGCAGGGTTAGCTTTGTTCCTTTTCCAGAGCTATCCCCTCTCAGCAAACTTACAGTGGTCTCTGATGAGAGAAAGGAACTGATTTGTATGTTGAGTTTATAAAGGAAGGAAAAGGAGACAGATTTTTTAAGATAGGAAAGACATTTCAGACTTGATTACAAATTTGTTTCTTTGTTGATCAAATGCTGTTTCATAAACACTGCTTCTTCTGATTCATTAGTTCAGTAGTTGTTATTTGTCATACAATGATAACAATTGCAAACAAAATAATGTAAGTGCAATAGAATTGATGGAGTGCTTAATCATACGCAACTTCTCTCAATATATTTGCATTGTACTCATGCTCATAGCAGGCAAAGAAAGAGAAAAAAATAAGAAAAATTGAGCAAATATGTAACAAGATTTCAACAACTCATTTCAACTTAGTGGCTTTGAATGAGAATATATTAAATCCCCTAATTATGGTTTGAATTCAAATTACCCATTTTTAAATAATCTGGTATCAACCATTTGTATTTAACACTTTGTCAATATGTTAGTTACTGTATTATTTAAATCACTCTGTGAATTAAATCTTTTTAAACAATATGAACCTGAGGAAAAAGTTCTATAAGTCTAGGTTGTATTAAGTATAAAACAGGTACATGTTCTACTTTCTTTGTAATATCTAAAAACTTTTAAACTAATAAGAAATTATTAGCTTAATCTTGAATCCCTTCCTCAAGAAAGCTTGGGGAAAAGAAGGAGAAGATTTTGTTCAATTCCTATATTACAAGCATAGCAGAAGATTACAGTGCAGCTATGTTCATTTTACGTTAAAGGAAACATTCTGAAAAATTTTATGGATTAAAATAATATTAATTCCTTGTATTTAGACCATATAAATCACAGAATTTCCTGAAAAATTTTATGCATTTTTACTTTTATAATTTATGACTGCAGTTTTTAAATAAGCCTGTTTCATATTCCTTTGTTTACAACTCTTTTTGGTAGCATTTGTACTTTCATATAGAATTTAAAATTCACTATAATAAATTCTATTAAAAAATTAATTTCTGTAAAAGTGTTTTCTGTTGAAGTCCAATCCAAATTAGAGAGTTATTTATTGCTGGAATGTCCTAAATAGCCCATTGGAGGAGAGCTGCAGATCTTTGAGGAAGCCTTCCATAGTGCACCAGAGTTAGCAATTCCCTGGAGCCAGAAACTGGGAAAGGGAGGCAGGAGAATGGCTTGGTTGAGTAGGCAACTGCTTGTTAAACTAAAGAGAAAGAAGTTCACAGTTGAAGCTAGGATAGGTGAGCTGGGAAGAGTAAAGACATGAGGTACAATTGTGGATAGCTGGGGTGAGGAAGACCAAGGAAAAGCTAGAACTGAGCCTGGCCAGGGACAAAAAGAGTAACAGGAATGGCTTCTACAAGTGTGTTACCCACAAAAGGAAGGTTAAAAACAGTGTAAGCCCCCTGATAAACAATGCTGGTAAATTGGTAACAGTGGGTGAGGAGAAGGCTGAGTTGCTTAATAATTATTTTTGCCTCAGTCTTCTCTGGAAACCTCTCTTTTCACACCTCTTGTGTGGATGGAGAGCAGGATGGGGAATGGGGAGCAAAAGGCTCCCTGTAAGAATAGATCAGGTCTGTGATCACCTGAGGGACCTGAATGTACATAAGCTGGTGGAACCTGATGAGATTCATCCCAGAGTCCCAAGGGAATTGGCTGATGTAGCTGCCAAGCCACTCTCCATGATATTTGAAAAGTCATGGCAATCGAATGGAATCCCAGGTGACTGAAAAGGGAGAACATTGTACCCAACTTGGAAAGGGTAGAAAGGAGGACCCTGGGAACTCTGAACCGCCAGCCTCTGTGCTTGGGAAGATCATGGACAGATCCTCCTAGAAACTCTGCCAAGTTTCATGGAGGAGAGGGAGGTGATTCCAGACACCCAGCACAGCCGTGCTCAGGGCAAGCCCTGCCTGACCAACCTCGTGGTCTCTTGTGGTGGAATGACTCCATCAGTGGACATGGAAGGGTTACAGATGTCATTATCTGAACCTAAATAGAGCCTTTGACACAGTTCCCCACAACCTCCTTCTCTCTAAACTGGAGAGATAGACTGGATGGACTGTTCAGTGGATAAGGAATGGGTTGGATGGTCACATCCAAGCCTTGTGGTCAACAGCTCAGGGCGCTGATGGGCATCAGTGACAAGTGGTGCCTCGCAGGGGTCTGTGCTCTATTTAATATCTTCATTAATGGTACAGATGAAAGTGCACCTTTCACAAACTGGGTGATGAAAGTCCCATCTGTGGAAATGTTCATGACCAGGCTGTGTGGAGCTCTGAGTAATCCAGTGGAAAGTGTTCCTGCCCATGGCAGTGGGTTGGAACCAGATGATCTTTAAGATGACCCATTCCAACCCAAACCATTCTATGATTCCATGGTTGGAACCAGATGATCTTTAAGATGACCCATTCCAACCCAAACCATTCTATGATTCCATGGTTGGAACCAGATGATCTTTAAGATGACCCATTCCAACCCAAACCATTCTATGATTCCATGATTCTATTAAAATTTTTCTTGTAATTTTCTCTTCCTTGTTTTCAAAGTCTTACCATATCTAAACTTCACTACTACTTTCAAACTATGGATAAAATTTAAGAAAAATGTAAGAAAAATTTGGTTTATAACAGTAAACAAACAGTTCTCATCTTGGTCAAGAGAACAGCATTGAAATGTACATGGTAAAACATGTCTATTGCAACCCTATAGACTGCTAAATGACAAAATGGCAATTTTACAGGTAAGTCTGGCAGACAAAAAAAAAAAAAAAACTCAAGTTGTAAAGGCAGTAGACTTCCTATCTGACTATTGTAAAAAAATAAATATGTTTTTGTTTAAGAGACTTAGCGATAGGTAAGCATGGAGAGCTGTCATTCCTTGGGAATCTGTTTTTCCTTCTGTCATATGAAGCTGTTCAATTAAGAAGATACAGACTAACAGAGTCAAAGAATGACTAAATAATGAGAATCTTAACAAACTACTCAAAAACTGGATTCACATAGAATTTATGCTGTACTTTTCATACTATGATCATGTTTATTATTTAAATTTTACCATATGGCAGCAGCAAAGACATTCCAGAAATCCAGAGACAAGAGCACAGATGTTTCTTCCCATCATTTAAGCCAAATATAAATTATATTTGCAAAAGTCTAGAAATTACAACCATGCTAAACAATACTAAATTATGCATCACAAAAACCAAAAAGATATGTTATAAATAACAAATCATTTTTATTACAATTCCAATTCAGTTAATATTTATAACACACTAAATACCTTGCAGGAGTAAGACCTTCAGAAAAATAAAGACAGCTCCTTTATGACATCTCTTTTGCTGCACTCTCACAGGATTAGTTAGAGTCAGGTATTGAGACAACTAAACCTGGAAGAAAATGTTCTTAGTGGTCTTGCATTCTGTCAGGGGCAGGGGTCCCAGAATTTTAATTGCTTCTTTAAAAAATAAACTACCATACAAAGATTGATACACACTGTACATACAATATTGGATAAGATCAGTCTCTATCTATAAAACCCTGTCAAGCTTCATTTATCAAACTTTACATTTTAAAAGTCAAAATCCTTTGTAGCACTAATTGCATACTCCATGGAGAAGGAGAACTACTGGCAATACACCTTCAATTTTTTATCAAAATGGCTTTTGTCTTTTTTTACACAATTAAAGTTTGGGTTAATATGTCCTGAAGAGCACCACTGAATGGACTTGCAGTAGAAATTAGTTACGGAGGTTTTTGTGTGTATTGATTGCCCAGAAGATCCACTATAAAACACAGCTGCCCAGGCTGGGCCAAAACTACCTAAAAATGTGCAAAAAAGCTGTACCAAGATGTGATCTTATCAGAGATTCACACCAGAGACACCTGGCTAGATCTATTACAGGTGTTGTGTTAACCTAAGTCTCCCAATTACAAATCTTAGCAGTTGCCAAAACAAAATAGGAAAACTAAGTGTATACAAATAGTCATCTGTACATGACTTAGATTAAACAAGCTTATTCAAATTCTTCCTTTGACAACAGAAAACAAAATTACAGGCAATAGCCTTTGTGAATATGTCTGTCACAGAGAAGATACCTGAGACTTCAGTGTGTGATGGGAAGGACTGACTGGAATACACTTCCTGAATTATCTAATGCATAGCCCTGATGCCATAAATACTTAATAAATGTTCTGCATTTTGAAACAAATGGGGGGTTTGCTTCATGGTGTCAGGGTGCTCTAGAAATGGAAGAAACTAATTATTGAGGAGCTTAACATAATATCTAAAATTAATTCATAGTGTGCTTACCTCCGTTATCTTTTGGTATATTTCTTCTCTAGGATTAAGTCTTTGATGTCATGATATCCATGCTTGGGTGTTGGTAGGCTAAACAACTTGAGCTCTCCTAACATTTTTCTGTTCTCTAAGAATTCTTCTCCCAACATCTTAGGATCATATTTGTGTTTTTCAGGGCTACCTCCTCCTGAGAGTTCACAGTTATTTTGTGATTAGTCAGAATATCCAGCTGTTTATTCACATCTTCCCTTTTTTTTTCTTTTGCCCCTCAATTTACAAAATCCTGTTATTTGGAAAAATTCTTCTGTTCTGAATTCCCAACACAGGTATCAATAAAGGGGCTGTGATGTTCAGCACTGGAAACACTGATATTTAGGTCAGGAACATACAAAACTGGCTTTGGTAAACAAAAATTCTTGCACATGGTGCAGGGATAAATGAGGAGATAGAAAGAAAACAGACAACAGGGTGAGCATTGAGATCCCAGAGAAATCAAACAGGTGCTATTCAAGTTACATACAAATGTCAAATCTTTTCTGCATGGGCTTTTGTATCTGTCTTGAGGCTGAAAATAAGGGGCCTGGGTAGCAAAGATGCAGCCAAATTAATTTAGTACACTTTGGCAAAAACATCTACATAAAATTTGAAGTTAAAGGAATTCTTCACATTTGCCCTCAAAGAAAAAACTCTGAAGATTCTCATGGAAGATCCTTCTGTTGTGGATCATTTATCACAATATCTGACGTTTTAGCAAAGTAAGCAGCAATGATACAAAAGGGAAGTCTTTTGCAAAACAAGCAAACAAACATAGACCAACCAACCAAACAAAAAATAATCATCATCATCATCACCCTCAAAGCAATAAAAAATTGGTCAATTCTTGAAATGTAGGGAGGTTATCAGTTCCACAGGTATAAGTTGTTGTTCAACATTTTTGTATGTGTCATGAAAAACGGGGGATGGAATGAAACAGGAACTTTTGCTGTCGGGTCACTTATTTGGTATTATAAGGATGAGGATTGACTGAAATTAGTGGATGCTTGACCAAGGAATCTATCTAAAATAGTAAAAAAGATTGAATGTGACTGAATATCACCTAGGCAGAGGGTGGTGTGAGAGAAAGCCTTCTACATGTGAAGATATAGTTGTTCTCAATTGACCAATTAGCCCCAACACCTTGCTCCTGAGTAGTCTGATAAGCAGTTTGGTGGTCATGAAAGATAAAAAAAGAGAACAAACAAGCAATTCAAATGTCAAGAAATGATTAGCAAATAAAGAACATAATTGCTTTGCTATATAAATTCATGTTGGACATGCACCCAGAGTATTTTCTGCAGTTCTGGTCTCACTGTCTCAGAGAGGATGTGGTAGAAGTGGAAAATACTCAGACTTCCCTGTTGCTTTATCTAAAAGCATAAACCAATTTCCTTTCAAGCAACAGTCGAGCAGGCTCAGACTTCTTAGGCAAAATAGAGCACCTTGAGGGAATATGAAAGAAATCTATAAAATCCTTAGCGGATTAATCAATGATCAAAGTATGTAGAGGAGACTACTAGGAGAATAGTGAAGGCTAACATAGTACATTAGTATTACAATGACAAAATAAATGAAATATCAAATGTGTTAATAATTACTCTCCTGGGTAACAATGCCTCGATTTCCACAAAACATCTTGCACAGTTCAGCTCCATGGAAAAGTAGAACACAAAACTAAATGCCAGCATTAAAACAAAAAAGGTACTATTCTAAGTAAAGTTGTCATGAACTCACCAAGGAAGTATATCGATAATAAATAAAAGCACATAATTTCCTGTGGCTGTTTAAGCACAAACTGAAATACAATATTTTAGTTATTTTTCTCAAGGTGAGGAATACAGACCCTGACCTATAACAGTGCCTGAGCTTTGTGTTCTGAGGCACAATCCAGCAAAGGTTCACTCACACAGACATAAAAGGTCCATTTAAGAGGTATATGGTGCGATGCAGTGTCTCAATTTGAAAGGAAGAAATAAGGCTTAAATACAACCACATGCTGCACCAATAAATAAGATTTTAAAATCCGCAGAGGTGCTTAATGCAAGTCTACCTCTCCACTGTCAGCCAAAATAAAACAGGCCAAGCACTCCGTGTCCACAAATGGACAAATGAAGAACATTTGAAGGACAAATGTGATATCCCATCCTGGACAAGCCATAAGTGGTGTAGGCACCATGATTGCAGGATGAAATTATGAAAATAAGCCTCACAGTCAAACAATTATATATTGCTTCACAACTTTTCCAAGAGAGCATTAGCCTGACTGCTTGTACATGTTTAACAAGTGGGAGACTTGTATGTGATAAACAAGTGGGTCTGAAGGAATAGTCAGATTCTAAATGACCCTCACTAGTGCTAGAAGTACCATCCTGAGACAAGAAAACTTTTTTTTCTTGCAAACTTTTCTTCTCCACAAATAATGTCCTTAAACTCACTGATGAGGGATATGCACACCCAATCCAGAATAGGTTAACCACAAAAATAAGTAAACTGAATAAGTAATTTAAAGATTAACTTGGTAGGGTAGGCACTATCTTGGAATGGGAAGGTAGCATCTTTTTTATTTATTTTCATACTATACCACAGAACACAATTTTAAAAGTCCACAAAAAACTCCAACAACAACAACAACGAACAAAACAAAAATAAAAACCAAAAAACCAAAACCAACCAACCAAAAAAAAAAAATACAACCAAAAAAAGCACACACAAAAAAGGAGTCTTCATCACATTTCTTAATAGAAGCATTCTTAGATGTCTTGACATACTGAAGGAAAACACACAATTTGTTTTTTTGTGTGCTCTCTTTCAGGAGAGTTGAAAAAGGAATGCATGGACACGGTGTTTTAAGGAGGAGACAAGTAGATATTTGATGATGTGGGAACATAAGAAAAGCCAGGAGGACAGCAGCTTGTGCTGTCCCTTTGGTTATACATGGTGAGGATGAGCATACAGTTGGAAAGAGGGAAAAATATACATATAAAATGTAATGGAAATGCAGGTTGTATGCTGGGGAAAGAAGAGAAAAGGAAGAGAAAAAAAGGTTACAAAAGTTACCTAGGGAAAAAAGCACTACAAAAACAAAAAAGTAAGGAAAGTTAAAAGGACAAGAAAGAAGATACTTTAGGGGAAGTGTTGTGGCTAAAATGCTAGAATAAAGTATCCCCATTAGCTCAGACAACAAAGGTTTATACCTTTATTGCTGGAATGTTCTTTCATCTCTGTGGACTATTTTCTTATCTGGAATTGTGGTGTGACTATATTAGCACCTAATTTGGACAAAAAAAATGCATTTCTCTAGGAGAAAAGAAAGCAAGAGTAGAAGATTCACTTAGACCAATAAAAACCCCAGGAACTGGGAAATATCTGCAATTAAAAACTATACAAACAAAAACAAAATCAGAAAAACCCCTAGTGAAAATACAGAGAGATAGTCAAGCCTGGAAATTGTAAAGGTAAGCTGCTTTCTATGCTTTGACTTTTATATTATAAGAAAACATAGCAAACATCAGACATTATCCTGCTACTGCTGTACCTGCATATTTATTTTAAAGTATCTCTGCAAAGCTATTTTATCTTCAGCTTTCTTTTCTACAGCAGGGACATCATCAATTATTTCCAAATGGACAAACACACACGAGCAGTCACCAGTAACTTGCAGACATATAGATGATCTGAGACTATGCTTAATGCAGGCTTTAAAGATTTCAGATCCTTATAAACTGCTCAGCTGCCAGTTTGCAGAACGCCAGTAATGTAAGGGTTAAGCAATGGATGTAAAAATGACAAGTACTCAAACACTACTGAATTATAAAAAAAAGATTTTGGGCAGCATTGACATGACACAAACACAAGCACTGTCAAACATGACAATAAATCACTTGTCACAGGGAAAGAGCAAAAAATGTTTAATGCAAGCAGATGTTTCTGTGAAGGATATGCAGCACTGATCTTCTTCAAGAAAAACAGTGAATAGGAAACTACATTAAGTTTGCTGTCACCAAGAAAGAGAATACAGATCCTGCAACTCTGAATGAAAGAATGAGACTATCTATTACACACACATTTATGGATAGCAGCTCTCTACAAACACTGACAGGATTAGTGCTATCTTTAGAATCACAGATTTTCTACTTTTTCCATAGATTATGCAAGCAAGATGTAATTACAATGTGAACAGTGATTTTTGCCCTTTTTTCCTTAAGTTTCAAAATGTCATGTTAAAACCACAGACAATAAATAATATAATTTAAAATGACAGGTACATCAAGAAACAAGAGAAAATTCTTTTAAATGGTTCGATATAATCCCCTTCAATGCACACAGAGTTTCTTTACCTGTGAAAATATTTTGGTTATTTTTCTCCTCCTATCCTGTCACTTTACCTCACACTCATTTATAGTATTGATGAATAGTAGTTCAAGAAATTATTCAAACCAGAAAACAAACCTGAATTTTTCAGGCTAAATTGAAAAATACTGAGATACCAAGTAGGATTCACTTAGTTCAGCCCTGTGGTTTTGACCTTAAATTATCAGTACTTTACATCTATCTGAGTTACCAAGACGCTGAGGAAGCCATGAGAAGAATAATCAGGGATGGATTTTGTCAGCTCTCTAGTAGGGTGCCACAGAAGCAAACTCCAATCAGAGGAGCACAGACAACAGGCAAAATCTGCAATAATCCAAGTGAAACCAAGAAAAAAGTTTTCCACACAAAAAGCAAGCAAGTGCAGGGACACATTGCTCAGAGAGGTCATGGAACTTGCATTTTTGATGCTTTTCAAAATTCAGTTTATAAAGTCAGAATTAACATTCTCCAACTTGAAAATTATCCCTGCTTTGCATTGGCTAGATGGCACCCACAAATGTCCCACCTGAATGAAACTATTTTATGATACCAAAAAAATATTGAATACAGAATAGGCTGCTAAAGCACAAAAAAAATTGATGTTTTTCCCACATGTTTCTACAGCTTATAAAGGTAAAGTCTTCTGGATCTTGACTTTGAAGCTAAACAGACAAACATTAATAAAATAATGAAAAGAGTTTGCTTGTAATTCTGCTTTTAAAAGAATCCTGGATTATCCACATGTCTAGACTTTAATAAATAGAAAATGAGCGAATCATTATACTAGATGTTCTGTATCAACGTTTAATTCTTCAAATTTAGCTTAATTCACTGGTAATTCATAAATTCTTTCTATGTGATGGCATCTTAGCAGCCTGAACAGAAATTTATTAGTCACACAGTCACCACACATCCAGGCCAAATAAATACACTTTCATTGGTAGATTCAGCACTCACTCCTAAATCCCAATGAACATGACATACTCTTATTTAGAGATTGCAGTTTCAGACTTTTATTTAGTTGCACAAGGAAGCCAGACAAAAATTTAAAGCTTTCCTGCATTTGGCTGTGTGTTTTCAGTGAAAAAAGAGAACATTCCAGCCTCGGGGGATATTGATCTTTTCAGAAGCACTATATTCATATTTTAAAAGACAGTACAAGAGTTTCCTGCACTGGGTATTTATGCAGAGTTGTGAAAATCAGAGAAAATTAAATGTAGTAGAAGAGTAAACTGTCTCTTGATACATGCATGGTGAACTGCACAGACGTATTCAGCAGAAGGAAAAAGATTAAATAATGCAAAATTATCACATTCTCTTAAAAAATTAGAAATAAGCTATCTTCTCAGTTAAAAGAATATAAATTCAGAATAACTCTATTCAGTGGTTTATTCCACTCTGCCAGATGATACAACCTCATGTAAACTTGCTGTCTGTGTCAAAATCAGGTGTTCATAAATCCAAACTTCATAAATCTTTTTCTAAATCTAGCAGAAATTTAAGACAGAACACAAATATTGAATTTAAAGTCAAGGCATATATTTCAAAGAAAGCATGAGGTGTGCATGTAAGTTATAAGTAATAATAACTTAACATGCCTAACTTCAGGGTTATTTTATACAGCTATTGATAAAGCCCAACTTCATTAAGAAATCCCGGTTGTTTACATCTATTGATTGTATGGAAAGAACCCCAAACCAAAAGTGATAAAAAGTGGGATACAACATTCACAAACCTGACTGATTTTGCAGCATTGTCACTCTGGACATTAACCTCATTTAATATATTATGTGACCATTCTAGCTACAGGAAAAACAGACACAATAAAACTCCAGACTGCATGTTTCACAGTGATGTTATGATGGAAATCTGCAGTATTCTGTTACTTCTGGAGCTGAAATAGTAGAATTCTTTGGCACACTTCAAATTATTTTCTGATGTTGGCTAGCACCAAGCACCAAGCAACTCTACAAGACTATTCAAAGTTAATCTCCTATCAGAATAGGAATTGGATACATTTATCACAACAAATATTTTGTGCAGAGATCACACTGTAAAAGTTCATTCTGCCTTTGGAGAAGTCATAATTTTCTGTGATTTTCACCTTTTAGTGATGTGGATTCTCTCCCAAACCTAGGGAAGCACCCAAAAGAGAATTACCTTTTTAGTTACAGCCACTGTACGTCAAATCAGTCACCTTTCAGTGAATTACAATGAGTGTACCAGCTATTGAATCAAAGTTATCACCTCCTAAATCATACCAGACTTAAGTCTGTGTCAGAAACACTGCATGGTTGAGTAGTTATTTCCCTCGGTAAATTAAAATCCCAATTTCCTACAGCAGCTAACATTTACAAAAGCAATTATATTCGGGACAGGTCTGGTATAACTCTTTAGGAAAAACCCCAATATGGTAGTCTTTGAGGCAGTTATTCTAATTTTTTTTAAGGGGAAGACACAAGCACTGAAGACAGAAGACACTGGAGACATAAACCACTTGGTGTTTCACATGTCCAGTGTAGTCCTAAGTATAACATGGTCACCATGCTTTACAGAGCAAATCCTAAGTAACAGTTACTGCACTCGCACCTGGAATGTCCTTTTGCTTTATGTGATTGACCCTAAAAAGAAAGATTAGTGGGAATTAGCTGATTCTTAAAAAATATATATATTTTATATTAGAAATATTAATTTAATATGATATAATGAAGTTGTTCAACCACACAGACGTAATCTTGTACAATCAGATTGCCTATAAGAGTCTGTAACATTTTTATAACACTTCATGGTGTTTTCACGGACCGACAATTTAAAATATAGAATTTGATATCTAATTTTGGAATTTTTGATATTTATACTTTATAATTATACTATGTATTACTGAGAGTGTTGTTCTTCTTTACTTTGAAATTTTATATTTATTATGTTTTTACTTTACATTGTGATTTACCACATAAAATTAAACTTGCTCACTCTAATGTGTTTTACAAAAAACCCTTTATTTCAAAATTAAATAGTATTTTTTCCAAATCAGAAAAAAAAAGGTTAAAAAAGTAGGATAATATGAAGAAAAAACCCCAATCTCTTTCTCCTATGATACTGTTCAAGAAAAGTCAGTTTGAAGTAGCCTTCTCAGTACCTTGATAACCAGTGCTTTTTTAATTAAATAGCATACAGTCATTATATTTTATTTACTAAAAAGTTTTTTCTACAATACTTCAGTCAAATGTTGAAAGTTTTCCCCTCAGAAACTAGTTACCACATTGTTCCGATCTCCCAAAATGTCAAAAACAAGAGTGGTCATCAGTTACTTCCTGCAGCACTATGAAATACTGTATTTTCAAAGAAAAGAAAGTGAACATTCCAGAATGATAATTCAAGAGACAGAGAATGGATGTAATAAAAAAATACGTAATTTTTTTTAGACAAATTTCAGCTGTAGGACTAAATGAAAAAACAGCAGGAAATAATGATATATGTCTTTTGGATGGAGATGTGGGGAAAAAGATAAATTTCAGGTAGAACATGCCATTATTTTAAATGGGATTTACAATAAACTGAATTATGAAGTTGCTGGGAAATATTCAGTCAGCGCTGTCTCCTCTAACATTGATGTGGTGTTGTCTGTGACAGTGAGAAATGAAGAAGACTTTATGTAAATAACTTTGTCATCTACCTTCCAATTTTTCAGAGATAGTTTTGAAAGTAAAAGCATGGAACTTTACAACTGCTCAAACCACTGTGATGATGCAATTCCATGTTTTTCCAGATTGCTACCGTCACAATTTGAGAATATTTCCTTAAGTTGCAAATTTCTCATCCTGTGTTGAGCAAGCAGCATACATTTCTGTTTAAATCCCATATAAGTGTGATAGAAATTATATTCAATCTTATATTCAATACAAATTATATACAATCTTTTAAAAGTCACTGATATGAGTTTTCACGGACCAAGCTGAAGTCTATAATAGTAGGCTATATTATCTCTGTTGAGATGTTAAGATTAAAATATTTCAAACCTTTCCTAGAAATTTTTCGGGTGTGAGGAATACAAGTCATGGGAAAAAATACTAAGAAAAGCTTCCGGTTAACCCTAAAAAGTAGGTTTATATACCATATAATCACAAAATCATAGAGTCGTTTAGTTTGGAGAAGACTTCCAAGATCCTCAGGTCCAAAAATTAATCCAGCGCTGCAACATACATCCCTAAACCATGTCCCTGAGTGTAGCGGACACTGAGATGGTTAAGGCCCCGTGGAGGATGTAAGCCTGAGATAAGGAAGTGCTGAGTCAGTATAGCTAAGCCTGGAGCCTTCACTTAGGTCCTCTGGCCTAGCTTATCTCTCTGTGACCCTACAGGCTATTCTCCCTAACCCTTACCACTGGTCAGTTTTCAATCCCCCCTAACCCTATATAAGTAGCGATCCTTGCCTATTCTGGGTAGAAGAGCTGCCGTCGGAACCCTTCGCGAACGCCCTGCAAATAAACCATGGTGGAATCTCCGAGGCTGCCTTCTCCTCTCTCTCCGTCTGCTCTGTGGATGCCACTGAGGCCGCATCTTAGTGAGCAAAGAGCTGAAATTATAAAAGAGCTGAAAACCACTAAGAGCTGATAATCACTGAGCTCGCTAAGGTGTCAGGCTAAGGGCACTTAGGGTTTGGACACTCAGCCTGCTGAAGGCTGAGCTGCCCGGCCCCAGACTGCTCGCCTGAGGAACCCTGGACCCGTCTCGCTGTACGGCTAGAAGAGGCCCAGGGACGGTACACACCTGAGCACCAAATGTTCATAATTTTATAATTCTTCCAGGGGTAACCTTTTCCAGTGCTTGGTTACCCATTCAGTGGAAGATTTTCCCTAATAGCCAATCTAAACCTCCCCTGGTGCAACCTGAGGCTGTTTCCTCTTGTCCTGTTGCTGGTTGCACAGGAGAAGAGCCTGACCCCCACCCCACTACAGCCACCTCTCTGGGATGGAAGAGAGAAAGAAAGTCCTACCTGAGCCTCCTTTTCTCCAGGCTATACATCCACAGCCCCCTCAGCTGCTCCTCATTTGACTCATGCTCCAGCCCCTTCCCCAGCTCCCGTGGCCTTCTCTGCACACGCTCCAGCCCCTCAATCCCTTTCTGCTTCACAGCTGCACACAGCACTCCAGCACAGGGCGACGCTCACTGCCCTGCTCCTGCTGCCCCTCTGCTGCTGACACAGGCCACCATGCCCTTGGCCTTCTTGGACACCTGGCCACACGCTGCCTCATCTGCAGCTGCTCACGACCAGCACCCCCAGATCCTTTTCTGCTGGGCAGCTTTCCAGGCTCCAAAAATACATGTAACTATATAACTACACAATAGGACATAATTTATTTCAATATATTTTGTTTAAATTGTGTAAATTAGAATGTACGGTTCATGTATAGATCTATGTTATATAATTATATATTAAATGTTTAATTAAAATGTCTCAACATGAAAGAGCAGCAATTCAAATGAGTCCTTAATGTAAGTCTTGAAAACTCATTATATTAGATTAATATATAATGTTTATTAGATTATTATATCATCTGAAAATAGATTATATTAGATGTTTCATATGTTTAATATCAGAATATAAGCATTGGTCCTTAGAAACTATTGTTAAATAATCATTCCACAACATCTGCTTACTTACATTTATTAGGAGGCAAAATGTCCTTTGATTTTATAAAATCTTTCTTGAGAAAATGTTAACTCTGAAGTCTCTACAGTAATAGTAGATTAGTAGTCTGAGGGAGCTCAGGGATTTTCAAAGGACAGATTTATTGAAGCCAACTGCATATCCAAGGAAAACAGACCATATGATTCATTATGATCCAATTTGTTTGACCAATTTTCCTGTTCCTTTGCAAATTGGCCCCTAACAAATAAGATTCTCAGCCAACCATTACCCAAAAAAATTGGTGAGCGTGTTAATAGTTTCTGATTAGCACATTTTTTAAAGCACTTAAATTTTTACTGTTTTGCTCATGATTATTGCAGATAATAGTGTCACTTTTCTAATGGAATAACTTATATCAATAATCATTACCTCTGTAAACTTTTAGTTATGCACCTGAATATTTTATTCTACATAGAGGTGCTACTTTTACAGACTGAAATTTGTTTTATTGTAATATTCAAGTTCATTTTTTAAGGTTTCCTTAAATATTTGTGCTAGTGAAACTGTGGTGCTTTTGAAAAATTCGGAAAAGAAATCTATAAAAACTTGACTAAGCAACCAGCCAATCAATCAAACTGAAAAAACTTTAAAAAAATTTCTTTCACATGCAACATAATGAAATGAATGACTTAAATGAAAATTAGAATTCATCAAATATTGATCAGGAATTTTACAGCATGTACTACATTCTACATGCAAAATTGAAAAACCTATTCTCCTCAAACTGGGAATCATCATCTGAGAAAATGCACCCTACATCTCAAATAATAAATTTGTATACATATGTATTTTTGCCTCTACAGAAGTAAGCAAACATTAGCATAAATTATTCCTGAGGTATACAAGTACACTGAAAAATTAAAGTTTTATTAACATAAGAAAATTATGTCCATATCACTCTTAAGCATCTAAGGAAAATATGAAAATATTTTCATTTATTAAGAATGGAGAGAAATGTTTCAAAAAACTCTATTTACTGCTATTGTATTATTTGCTTTTTATTAAGCCATTTTAGGGGGAAAAATGTTTAACTTTTTGGTAGGTAATCCAAAACAAATTTTTTAAAAAGACTAATTTCTCAGTACAGTCCTTTCCATATTTTCCTAAAGTTTCTTGCGTGATGACTACACCTCTTTAATCTAGATAAGTGATTTTATTTAGAAGTTTTGGGAGTTTTTTATTAAAATGCTGCATGGATGGCTTGTATCTCTCACTGGTTCTCAAAACCAAATGCAAAAACAAACAGAATAGGCAGAGAATTTTTTATTAATATGTCTATTTTTCTCTCACAGTTCCTCAAAGAAAATCTGTATTTCAAGATTACTTCTTTTTAGAAGCTTACAATGCAAACTTCTGATACACCAAACAGGTAATCCCATTTCAAGATGAAAACAAATGCTGATCTATCAGAACTTCAGGAGCATCAAATGTTTAAATTTACAGTCAGCTTGCATCACAAAGATCCACAGCACAAGGACGGACACTGCTCTGCAAATATGTGAGAGCACGTAAAGAGATATAGCAAGCCAAAGGTGAAAATGTTAACAGAATCCTATTTTAAGTGATACACTAAGCAAATCTGAACAAACACAATAAAAGAGATGCAGAGCAAAGCATGAAATTGGTCTTGAACACAGAAGGATCAGGGCCTTTGTACTTCGCATCATTAAGAACTCCAGCAAACCTTGTTAGGGCTCTGTAACTTTTGGATAATTTAGAAGAATGTTTCTGTTCATAATTCAGAATCTCTGAGACCCTCCTGATTAATAATTAATTATAACTGCTACTGAATTTCAGTGTTTCTATTTTGCCATGTCAGTAGAATAACACTGTCTTATGAACCCAAGAACTGTGTTTTAATTTTCCTCTTTTCATGCAAATACTGCTGGATTTTAAGGACATAGCCAACAAAACCCATTTATAATTGCTTTAGTTTTGACAAGTTTGACCACTGAAATGGAAAGATTTTAAGCTGATTTTCTGCCTTCAGTCAGTCTGAAAAATTCCAGATACACATTTGCTCAGAATGAGGTTAGCACCTAGGGTAGAGAGGGCAGAAGTGGGAAAGACATGCTAGAAAAATGTGGTGGTGGAAAACACTAAGCAGAAATACAGTAAAAAATGGCAGCAGAAGGGTCAGCAAGCAAGACTGGTGGGAGATGTGGGGTGGCAAGGAAAAAAAGGAAAAAAAAATACAAGGTTGGAGAGAGATATTGAGACTGGAAGAGTTATTAGTTAAGTTCTGCCCTGTGAAGACCCGTATGGATAAAGGATAAAGGAGAACAACTTAAGTGCATGCACAGTTTGCAAAGACAGCCTTCGTTTTTAAAAGTAAACACAGTTTCTGATAATTCACAACCAGAAGTGTTCAGCATTTTTTCTGCCGTAAACTGCACGCAGACTGGAGTCAGCACCTTTGTGGAGGATTTTCATTGAAAATTAACTCTTCTGACTGCAGAGCTCTCTGTCAGACTCTTACTTATCATTTGGATGGTGGCACCCTGTGCTTTAATAAATCTGTCATTCTGGGGAGAAGCAGACTTTGCATGGATGGGGGCTCTTTCAGTATTAAGTGTCCAGTGTTCGTGACTGGCCACATCACACGCAGAAGTTTGCTGACAAAAGATTTATATGAGATGAAACTTTATCCCTTTTTCTTCCTCAACAGCCATTAAGTCCCCATCACTCTCTGAACCCTCAAATCTTTGCACAGCAGGATAAACACAGCCTAAGAATACTGGCATTTGCTTTCTTCATTCATGACATATCTCTCCTAAAACTGAAAAATGGCTTCCTATTCCTGTAGTGTTCCTATATTTGCCTATAATAATCCTACAGATATTTTGTGTGCCTACAGGATCCTCTAGTCTGCCTCCCTATAAACCAGGAAATGTTTCCTTAACAAAGATGAGATTGGTGCATTAGATTCATGTTTTAATTGATCTGCAAAAGGCAAGAAAACCCAACCATACAGCAAATAGCAAATATGTTATCAATCAAGTGACAATATTGTACAGTCTAGCAATGCCACTGAGCTGCAGCTACCAAAAAAATTTTGATAAGTACACATTGCTCTTTCCTGTTGGTTTTAGTCTTCTAGCATAATGACAGTGTATTTCTTAATCAGTTAACTTGATCTCAAACTAAGCAGGCCCTCCAGGCAGAGTAAGTTCACATGCAATGCCACATAACTGTGAAAGCCAACTGAAATGATCTGTACACCCTCTGACTTCAAGCTTTCAACACCCATCCTTCCACTACAAACTATAAACCAAACTATAAACCAAACTATAAACAAGCTTATATCTGTTCCAGACAAGCACCTCACCTTAGCTACCAGTTTAACCACAATCAGATCTCAGCAGAGATAATCAGGCTTCCTGTTTTCCAAATATGTATATGTACTGTGGCATTTCAAGTCCAAGTCTTTATAACAGTGCTTGGCCTCAGCCTGTGCAGCATTGTTTTGCTCTGCCATTCTGGAAAACTCTGGGCATTCAGCCCCACAACCAGCCCAGCTGGCCACTATTTGGTAGCAGTTACACAAAGAAGAAAACATCACTGTTAACTTGAGTGCAGGCTTTTGTTAGTTCAATTATTGACTGAACAGGCTGGTACAAATTTTAATAAAGACTGAAGTGATTAAAGTGTAAGAAAATTGGTATTTGCAATGACAAGATCAAATGGTTTAATATGGGTCGCAATAATAAATTAACAAAATTAGTAGCTAACCTTATCAAAGTGCAGTTTCTCATCTAACTCTAAGAATTTTGGCATTTTTCCATTCTGACCTCAAATTAATGTTTAAAGGGGTGAATTTGCATAATACATTACACAGCACATACACAGAGTTACTAACAGCTTGTTGAAACAGTCGTGTTTTCTCACTTAAGCAGAAGCAGAGCAGCAGCAGCTTGCATACTAAACTCTCCGCTTGGTGCTCTGTTCTTGCAGCTGCATGTAGGGAACTGATTTAGCTTCCTCTGAAAGGCAGAGGTAGGGGTGACCTGTTGATTAATTCTGTTCATTTCAAGGTATATTTGTTTCAGTAAATGTGTATAAGCAATGACATTTGTGCAGTTGATCTATTAAATGATAACACTACTGTAACATTCATCTCATTTTATGTCATTACTGAGATGCAATAGACTATTGTGCTAGTTCTGGCTGGAATAGAGTTAATTTTCCTCGCAATTGCTAGCATGTAATTGTGTTGGAAAAACCGTTCATAAAGCAGAGATGTTTTAGTTATTGTTGCACAGGGCTTGCACTGAGCCAAGGCCTTTCCTGTCTCTCACCCCACCCCGAGAATGAGGAGGTTGGGGTTGCACAAGGATTTAGGAGGCACTAAAGGATTTCTACAGGATTTAGAAAGGAAAGGTAAGTCAGATGGACTAAAGGGATGCCTTATACCATATGGCATGAGTATTTAAAGCTGAGGAAGAAGGAAGGGGAAGATATAGAGAGTCTGTCTTCTCAACTGTCTTCTCAAGTCACAGTTAGGTGTGACAGAGCACAGATTTCCTCGGGATGGCTGAACACCTGCCTGCCCGAGGGGTGAAAGTATTCCTTCTTTTGCTTTGCTTGCATGTGTGGCTTTTGCTTCACCTGTTAAACTCTCTGCATCTCAATTCATGGCATTTGCTTTTCTTCCCCTAATTTTCTCCCTCATCCCTCTAGTGGCAGGTGTGAGTGAGCTGCTGTGTGGTTCTTAGTTGGCGGCTGGGATTAAAAAAAAACCCAACTGCATTCTGCAATGCCAAATAGAGAAATCTTCTTCGTTGGTTCAAAACATGCAATGTGCTATTTTTATACCCTCCTGAGTAATTTTTTAGCATCAAATCGTCTTCAGTTTCCTTGAATACTGTTGGCAATTCCTTCTTTCCTCTTAAAATTTGTCCTTTTTTGACAGTGTTCAGTGTTGTGAAACAGAGTGGCTGTAAGGCCAGCACCCCTGGCTCCTGGCTTGCCCATCACATGGGGACTTGATGCTTCAGAGCCATGCTAAGAATTAAAGAAATGAAAGAGAAAAGCACTTTAGATTACAAGTTTCTGCATAGTGTTAATTCAGTGCGACAAAGAATATAAAGTAAGAAAAAGTTTAAACATATGATCATACACCCTCTTTTTCACAGGGATCCCTCATTTATTCACAGCACAGAATGGATGGTACTTATTTCAAAAGCAGCTGTTTAATTTTTTTTCCCCCCTCATTGTTTTCATGTAGTTATAACATTATTCAAGCCCTGCTCTGAAGACAGAATTTCTAATTTCCCTTTGGGCTCCTTTAGAGCAATCAGCACTAAATACCTACATTTCAGAGTGAATGGATATATTTATTTTCATGAGATCTTTGTACAGTGGACACCTGGTTAACTTTGTTTATCAGACAAGCCAATACCTCAACTCCACTGGTGTTTAGGTAGCCCAGCTTGGTGCTGCAATCCCCCTATCACACACACACACATGCCCTCCAGCCCATGGCCATCTCTTCCTGCTTTCTGGCTACTTTTCCTGGTTCAGCTATTCATACACAGATTGCTGCTTACTACGTGCAGGTAGCTGTGAAGAATCTGAGTGCAGCAGATCTACAGCCTTTCACTGCAAAGATCTGAAAACAAGCTACCATAACCCACAGAAAATATACTTTCTTCTGGCAGAAAACCTACACATCCAGAACACAATGTCTAGAACCATTGTTCTAGGATGCGCTCCTTGTGGGTATGATAAAGAAAATTTCTCACAGCTGCAACATTAGGTAAAGTTATTGTGGGGCTAGAAACATTGAAAATTGGCTTTCTAATAACCAAAATTGTATGAAGCAATCCATCAAGCAGTTTTTAATGTATATCAAAATAGCAAAAGAAGTGGCCATTTGCAGGCAGGCCTGACAGACCTTGACAGTCTGTCATCCTGGTTAAGATTTAAATTTTGAGAGTTTTCTTATTCAAGACTGGAAAAAAATAACTAGGAAATCTGAGTTTGTGGTAAGAATTTATTCTTCATTTGTGAGAAAGCAGCTGCATATTCTTTCATACCATTAAACCACAACTGAATCCTTCAGTATTCACTGAGAAGAGGTGAGATTTATCTTTAGGGACTTGGAGGTGTCTTTTCCTATTACTGCTTTAATTTGTGTCTGGGGAGTGCAGAGTGCTGAAATATTCCTCTGGATATTACCCAGTCAACATTTCTCTCTTTGGATTTTTCCATAAAACATCTCACAGGGCCACAAGACAGATCCAACTTAAACCATGCTGCAGGTCCCATTAGCACACCCCTGTGTAACTAAAGGCTAAAGAGCTTTTAAATTACTGCTTCTTTTCCTGAAAGGAGAAATTTATTAACACCTTGATATGATAAAATTTATTAACACCTTGATAATTCCCCTGCATTAAAAACAGTTCCTTAAAAGCCTCCATTTAAGTTTACATTTGGGAAGTTTTCATTTTAAAAAATACAGACAAATAGTCACTGTAACATAAGTGCCCCCTGTACTGGGTGGCTAATGAGTGATCACGTATGAAACTGAGGAGGGACATGGCTTCATTGTGATGAGATTATTTTGGATTTTTCAAGGTTCTTTTCAAGGTTCTGCCCCTCCTCACTTGGCACTGCTAACAAATATAACAGCTATGCTTTCACTTCCACCATCTATATCGAAATGGAAATATTAACCCAGGACATTCCCTGGCAGAATCCTACTCAGTAAATCCTTTCATTTAGACTGTGAAATATTAATAATCTCTGCAAGCTTCTGGCCAATCAGGAAATCCCATCTTTCAAACAAGAGACTGTCAACCATTTGACCATGCTTACTAGAGGCATTACGTTTGTTCTACAACATATCATTGCAGAGCAACAATTGTATTACGCAATATATCTTCCATCATTATAGCAGTCATAAAGAAGTTTTTGATGTTAGACATCAGGGAAGTCACACCTGACTGTTGCACAGAGACAACAGGAGCCAGACGTGGTTGTGTTGTGCCCTCTTGAGCCAGGCTGTTTTCCCAGGGTGGAATTCAATACTGTGGAGTAGCATTCCTCTGTTACAAACTGGTGACTAATCTGCCAGTCTGTCTGGAAAAGTGGGCAGCTCTGATCTGCAGCAAAAGTGCTGAACAGCTTGTGGCTTTTCCATATTCATCTACCTTAAATTCATACTTCCTAAAAGCACAGTTTACAGAATGCTGAGTAACTCATCCTGATGCTTAATGTAGCCACAATTCCCAAAGGTAATGCTCTTGGCAAAGGGGAGCTGCAGTTCCTGAGTGTGCTCAGGATCATCTGGGAAGATGGAATGAGTGTCCATCCACTTCTCCCTGTTATTTACACTGCTTCTTCCCCAAACTGGTATAACAATAATCAACCTGTGTATTTCCAGTAAGTATATTTCCATAGAGATATATTTTCATAGGAATTTATCACCGCAGAGGAGAACAATGGCACTAAGTTTCTGGGGTTTTTTTCAATTATATCAAAAAATACTGAAAAATCTAAAGGAAGGAGACTGCACAGATAGACAAGTTAAGCTAAATTTAAACACAGATTCCCCCACTCACTCCATTCCTATAATGAAAAACAAGAAAAACAGGGGGAGAAGAGAGAGAAGAGAATGCAAGGACAGGTATGAAGTTTATTAGCTTTGAAGGTTTGCAGGGTCAGTGGCTTCAGAGCAGCATGTATAGTGGGGCTGTCTGAAACTGATGCTAGGAAAAATGGAAATCAGACCAAAAAGGTAATATTCTCTGAGTTTGTTACCTTTAGTAAAAAGTTTAAAGTTCCATTCACGGGAAATTGCAAGAAAAACATAAGTGTGCAAAGTAGGTATGACTCCAAAAATCAGTATTTTGCCTTAGTTTAAGGCACATAGTAAGTTTTAATGCATAAACAAAAGCACAAATAAATTATTTAGGGTTTTGGTTTGGGGTTTTTTTCCGTCTGGGGAGAAGGATATTTTTTTATTCCAGAATTCTGAAGTTGGAAAATGAAACCACATATCAAGGAGTGAGAATTTACTATGGAGCTTTCATCCAGAGAAAGGTACCATCAATCTGGAAACCAGAACATAGCTCAACAGAATTTTAATATAGGTTCAAAAAAGACGCATTACAAGGGGAAATTATTTGGGAAAACATCTCATTTGAGCAAGAGTTAAGACTCTGCAATAGTTAGGGCTCAAATAAGTCTTTACTAAAAAAAATGTAAGTTGAAAATAGACTAAACATGCAACAGTGTGAAAATGGCAGGTTGTCTCATCAAGAGTTTTTCACAGAAACACATGATCAGTATTCTGGGCAAGGAAAATGCTCCAAATTTCTTATCTTTGGAATGCAGTGGAATTTGATGCAATGACATGTAGGAAGTAAATATTTCAAGGGGAAAAGGTGGGAATTTGTACAAGAATAAAGGGACCCAGATTTGCCTGTAGGGAGGTTTAAAAAAAAAAACATGCCTTGAGGATGTGTTTTAGTGGACTCCTCAGAAATGTTAGAAGTCAACTGGGGGTCAATATTTTACTGATGATCTCAGCATAATATGCTGTTGGGTGCATCTGAAGCCAAGCTCAGAGATACTCTTGTAAAAACAGTGGATCAAATAGAATCCAAAACCTAAGATAAATTGCAAGAGTCTTTTGTTGCTCTAAAACTGCTCACGGAATTCCAAACTCTCTTGAAGTTATTGCTAATCCATCAACAATTTGCATAGGTCTAAGCACTTGGGGGGATGGGGAAGGGGTTACAGGATTGTGAGAAATACTAAGAAAGTGTATTTCAGAACAATCTTGATAAATTGAAAAAAAAGGTAAAATTCTAATCCAGAAAACATATGATGTATGCATTATTGTTCACTTTTAAAAAAAAAGATTAGCCACATGACTTTTCTTCGGATTTTAGTGCAAAGTCAAAATTAGTCCTTGAGGGACGAGAAATGAGCATGCCAGAAACATGAATCAATTTACATTTCTTCACATCCACCATTGGAGATATGTGTATACCTCAGGCTAGAATGACAGAACAGTCAGCAACGTGACTCTGCAACTCTGATCTGGGTAAGTATTCAGAGTCATGTAAAACTAGGAGCATTGCTGTTTGCTTCCCTCCCTGTCACTGCAAATGTACTTTTTAGGGTTTAAACACACTCTTAATTACTTCTGTGTATGAAGAAGCAGACAAAAAGGCCTTTTCTCAGCTCTAAATAAGGTGTAAAGAAAGGAAGCTATGATTTTACAGTCTTCACTTGTGTGATTTCCTTGGCAAATGTTGTCTTCTGTAATTCAACTAGAAATTATGTGTACATATACACACAAATATTCCCAGGGTGAAAAGGTCCAGAGTAAATCTCTAGAACTTGATGTGATCATGCCTTAAAACACTAAGTTGCATGAAGGAATCATCTAGCACTCCATTGCAGAACTGTTATTATGGTCTGAGTGTGAAGTTAAATCATAGAAATGGTGCAAAATCTGCAGTTTATGGGTTTGAGAAACAGTTTAACCATATTATGGTTAAAACTATGTATTGCCTAACTAATACCTAAGCTTTCCTTAGACTACAGGAATAATCTAGCAAATATGAAATCAAATTTAGAAAAAATAACCATTTACTATAGTTGTATAACCATTTGCTATAGCCCAACACACAATGTTGCATGGCATTCCTAGGTGTTTATACTTCTGCTGTTTCTTCTCTCATCCTGAAAATACACTGTGAAATATTGTGGTTTAAAACTAAAATTCTTCAAGTTACCTAAGAATAAAAATACAAGGAAACACATATTGGTAACTCCAGAAGTTAATAATTCCCTAGGGAAACAAGTTATTTGAAAATGCTTGTTGAGCCTTAATGGTTTTTACATGAAGCATCATGGTTTCTGCTACCTTTCACCAAGTCCAAGGAGTATTCTAAGAGAATCTACAAGAAGTTCTTTCAGACTACTTGAAACTGGAAATTCAGGGAACTTGTAGGGCCCCTAACAGAGCAGCAGTCTGTAGAGAGTGAATGGTTGCAAAATTGAGGTTGATACTCTCTGTTTGGGTTTGTTGGTGATTCATGTATTTACTGTCATTGTTATTATTATTGTTACTATTATTACCTGGTAAGCCAAGTAGAGTGAAAAGTTCTTGCAGTTCACCGGAAATCAAAGGAAAACACCTTGTGCTTATTTTGTTGTATGGAAACACAGAAGCAGTAACTATCAAAAAACCTTACTGCCATACTTTCCATCTTTGGTTCCATATAACTGACTCCTTGCCTCAGTTATAGTCCCAATGGGGTTGGTTCGAATGCATTACACTAAAATCACACAAAGGTCAAGAGAAACACCACTGTCATTTGCTACTAAATTCAGTCACCCAACATAAAAATGCAAATACAAGATGAAATTTTAAAAGTATTTTACAATTGCAGATAGGCCATGCTACAAGAATATATTCTGTGGACAGATGAGAAATGCCTCCAAGTCACTCTTCAATGGAAGATACTGTCTTACTTTGATACTGTCTTACTTTTTGAAAAACAACCAGCAAATCCAAAGTATTCTTCATTGCTAATAGTAAATTTATATCAGCAGGAGTTGTACAGTGCTTTTCTGCTGTGATCTCTGTTGCAGAGGAACTGCCTCATTGCTCTACATCTTTTGCCTGTCTGAATTTCCTTTCTCTCTTTTTTTTTTTCCTTCGTTACTTCTTCTCCCCAGAGCTCCGATATTCTTTAAATGGAATTTCAATTTTCCTTTAATTCATAGAGAAGAATTTGTGCTGTGTAGACAATTACTTTCAGACTCATGACAGAGGTTTTAATCCTGTGAGCCTCTGTTCACACAATTTCATTTCTTGGTCTGTCATGCTATCAATATTTTCCTAAGCCCTTTCGACAACAACCATGTCTATATTTTTTAGTATGTCAGCTGTATTTAAAACAAAAATCTATTAACACTAATACAAAATTACCAAGCAGACCATATTTTATAACTTGTATTCTAACAATACAGCCATTTCTGCCATTGCTGTTTGCATGTATAACATTACAATTCAATGAACTCTGAAAGCTGGAAGGGATAAACATGAAATGACTGCTTGGTCATGTCCTAAGTAATAAAACACTGCCAGAAACAGGCAGTCAGAAACATGCTCAAACAAAGTAAGGAAAGTATCTACCACTTAACTTGCATCCACAGTATTATATAGTATTCATTTTAACTACTACAAAATAGAAAAATTCTTCCAGAATTTCTGGGCATACCTGAAGGTCATCTGTGAGAGAACACTAGGTAAAATGTCAAATATAAAGAAAGGAGATATTCTTCTCCTTCTCACTTTGTTCTCTGCCACAGCAAACATCCTGTATTTGATCCACAATTTGTAAAGCTCCTTTGACATCTTGGTTGTGAATACTAGCTGTGAACATCACAGCTGCACTCAAGACACAAATTAACACCCTCAAGATCAGGCAGCTGGGGGGACAACTCAAACAGTGTCATTACTTACCTGCAGAGTAGCCTTTGAAAAAAGATTTGTTCTGCAGATAATGTATGTAAGTAAGTAATTTTAATTTCTTTTCCAATCTAACATTTCTAATGCTACTTGCTATGTTACACTTGAGCCTAAAACTGCCTCATTCAGTAAAGGATTTTTCAGTCACTCTAGCCATGCTTTGAACAAGGTCCCCAGGCTGAACAGCTGCAGAACTTAATCTGGCTTCTCAGTAATGAATTCATTCACCTCATTCATACACAAGTCATGCATAAGTACCACAACTTTAAAGTAAGACCAAAACCAATCTTTTTAAATCAAGTGAATGTACAGTAGACTTGAAGTGAAGAAGCTGGCACAGAGTTCACAAAGGATTTGCTGTGTTAGTGAATAAGCTGTGCACTTTGCTATTGGAAAAAATTTCTTTCAGTGTTGCCATCTAATTCTCTTTCTCACTTTCAAAATTATGTCAGTCATTTCTGTCCCCTGGGAAGAGGAATGAGCAGCTGATGTCCAGCATCCCCTTTAAGATGGGTCCTTTGAGGAAGCCTGTAGTGCAGCCGTAGGTGTAAGGATATCTTTCTTCATGCCTGCCCTCTAACCTGGATGTTAAGGTGGAAAATGAGCCCTTTTCTGGGAGTCTCCCAAAAAGCCCCCAGGTCATCCTGGCAACATCTGCCTAACACAGTGCATTTCAGCTGAGCAACCTGCCTGGTTGGTAACCTGGGTTGGGTGCAAACCAGCCAGTAAGACAAGGAGAACCTCTGCAACCAGCATGCTGGACTGCCATCAAGCCTAGAGCTCTCCTATTTTTTATTGGTAGGGCAGAGAAATTTAAAGGAACACTGCTGGAATAAGTGGGATAAGTGATGTCACTATGGACAGTGCAAAGCTGACATTACACAGTTTATATTTGGCCTTTCTGCTGGGGGCCATTTTGCTATTTCATGTGCCACAAGGTGCTCTGGAATGATCAGGTCAATCAAGAGTGTGTTTACAGGTATGAATAGTCCTAATGTAGCCATTCTGCTACACTAGAGATACAGCTGAATCTGTTTGAAATTAATCTTTCCTCTTTTTATTACTGTCAGTGGTTTAGAATGAAAAAAAACTTAAATTGAAAAATCAACTACATCTAGATTAATCTAGATCATTCCTTTCTAGATCATACCTCTCATAGAGCCACAGTATGGGGCACTTGACTGTTTTGTCATGTATTTATATTGGGATACACATAAATATTCTTAAAGGAACACTTAAAAGTCTTGCGAAGAAAATTCAGATGTCCAAATGCCTTTGTCACTGTAGATGCTAATGGACCAGGCAAGAGCAGTGTTTTACTTTATAAGTAATTTTTTTGAAGAGTTGTAACTTCTTGACCTGCAGAATTTCATTCTGCAAATTGGAGTTTGTGCTTTGTGGGAGAGTCTCTTGTCCAGTTTTTATTTCACAGCCAATGCTATCTACTTGAAAAAACTCTGAATTGAGGTCGCCAACAAGGCATTTGAAAAATGATGCTTGTTTAGTCCATTCCACATGTGCAAGTGTTGCTTTGCTGCATGTTCCAAAATCCTCTCATACATTTCTCAGCAACACATTTTTTTTTCATCTCAAGTGTAGTGCCTCACATATTTAAACGACTGTTTGAATAAATACTGGAATGGGAAGTCATTGTTATTCTGATGGGATGCAGCAGTGTCTGTGTGGCTTTTGTTTGTCAGAAGTGCCACTGTTGCCAGGAGACTCTGAGGGAAGATGTCAAAAGACGACAAACTGAAAGGACAGACTATCTGGACTATCCCGAAACCTGCCTCTTGCATGCTAACAAATTTAGGCAGTGTTCCTTTCCTCACTGACTTCAGCGACAACAAAATTGGGTTGCTAGTTTCACTTAAGAAAAAGTTGGAAAGGATCCCATGAGGCATTGTTAAATTTCTGACACCAAAGAAACAGCTAAGCTATCTCTGCTTCCAATAGCTTTTCTACACATTCTTTGGATGTAGCTAAATCACCCCCACAAGAAGCTTATAAATGTTGCTTGCCTTCTGAACAGACTCTGCTGTATGGTGTTTTCCTAAAGCAAATCTCTAGAAAGTGTAGCTGTAAGACCTTCTAAAACTGTGCAGATATTGATCAGGTTTTGTTGTTATAACAGGATACAGTTTAGGTTCTGGTGCTGTGCCCTCACTTTAATATGGAGGAACAACAGTCTCTCAAAGGAACAATGGCATTTAAAAGGAAATTACCCAAATTCAGATGAGAAATATGATAGCAGTTAATCAGACAGCAGTGTAACTTTAAACCACAACTTTCATAAAGATACATGCGAAAGCACCTTTGACTGAAAGAGGACCACTGGATTTCATTATCAAAGTGACGCCCACAGTTGAGAGGCAGGCAGCTGTTTTGGTTGTTGATGCTGGTGAATCACAGCATAAATCAGTGCTCCAGATGGCCTCCCTTGCAGCTGCACTCAGGAGGGCCACAGAGAGGATGTGCCCAGCTGTGATGTCACACCCACTGATTTATATTCGACTGTTTTTACTGTGGATCCTCTTTCATTTTCTCTACTCCTACGACTCATTTCCTCCATGCTAAGGATCTCTGGCTTCACGTGCTGCTCCCTCACACTCTCACACAAAGAACCCCCTTGCAAGACACTCAAATGAATTCCCCCTGACCAGATCCTTACTGCAGACCTAGATCCGCTGTCCCGCAGCCTGGTCCTTTCAGGCTCTGCAGCCACCACACATCCCTTCAGTGCTGGCACAGTGACCTTTCACACTTTCTAGGTAGCAAGCATCCACATTGCTCCTTCCCCTGCCAGAAAAGGAGCTCCTGATTGCCGGTGCTGCTGCGCTCTCCCTGCTCTCAGCAAAGGCAGCCCAGAGGTGCCTGTGCTGTGCGCTGGCTCTCGGCAGGCTGGCTGTCCCTGCAGTCACCCTGCGGTGACTCACACCTCTCTGCCCTGTGCCGCAGCCCAGGGCAGACACTGGGCTAATGCAGGGGTTTGTGCCCCTCTGTTCCAGGCTGAAGGCTGAGGGAGAGCTGGTGAGCACTCTGTGCCAGCCCCAGGTTCCCCAGGCAATAGAGCGCTCTCCTTCTGCAGCTCACTTGTGAGCACTGGCGGATGGACATCGTGCAGTGTGGGCAGCGTGTTAAAACACTTTTTAGAAATAGATGTTGCTAGATGATGCCCTCAAGGTTACAGTGTTTGCTTGGTTGGGAGGGCACCTTTCTCGATCATAAGAGAGTCTGGGTTCTTTTCCAACAAGAATCCATGTGTTTCTTCTTCTGTGGCAGTCTGAGGTACAAAATGCTTATCGTATATTGACAAAAAATGTTTAAGGGCATATGAAGTAGGGAAAAAAACCCTAGAAAAGATGGTTTTACTTTCTATTTCCTGTGGCTGGTAAAATAAAATAAATCTACTTATTTGAATGAAAGAGGGAGAAAGAATCACTTGTTTAAGGTGGCAATAATTACCCTTTATTTAAATATAGCACTAGCGTTCAAGAGAGTGGTTCATTAGTATATGTCTCATTCATCATAAAGAAAAAACAATCATGGCTTCAAAACATACTGTCATCATAAAGCTCCATCTAAATCTATTGAAAACAGTAGAAAGATTCATTCTGCTTACTGAGTTTTGTGTCAGACTTTCTAATAAAAAAAAGCACTTTTTAGACTTCCTACTATGTGCTGTTCAAGGCTTCTTATACATTTTACTCAGTATGAAACAATTACATTCACAATGTGACAAAACATCACAAGGGACTTCATTTCTACTGCTGTCTCCACAAATTCGGTTTCTGCATGCAGAATTTCATGGTCCCAGGCTGCTTAGAAGTTGCAATTCCTTTTGGTAAAAGACTTAAATATTAATGTATGACATGACAAAAATTACATAAGGTATTTTGGAGAACTGCCATATTGGCTGAAAACCATCTGAAGCTAAAATTAATGTGAAATTTATCTTAGAAAATGTCAGTGCAACTTCGTATAAAAGTTGGAGCATAACTATGCACTGGGCATCTGGAGTTTAAGATCCTGTCTTTTACAGGCTCTGCTATTATGACTGCTAGATGGTTACTAGCCCCTTGTAAATGTGAACATTTTCAGGAGCTGTGATTGCACATGGCAAAATTTATTAGTATCAGAGGCCAAATTACAAAGATAACAGAGGAAAGAACAGCTTTGAAATTCAGAGTCTCAGATTGCTCTGAGGTCACAAAAATAAATAAATCACAGCCCAGCCAACACCCTAAAAGAGTTTTAGTGCCTCATTTCTTGCAGCCCCAGCTATATTTAGAAATTAAATACAGAAGAAAAACATTTTGTCAGTATAGAACTTGGGGTATGTCTGCATCATGGAAAGCAGCATGTCCTGGGCAAATGTGGCATAAACTAACCAGAAACAACTTGTGCAGTCCCTTCAGATCAAGAGTCTGCCAAAACTCATGAACATTCTGCTGTGCTCCGTTGGCATTCCATCAGGCACTGTGCTGGCAGCTGGAACCCTGTGCTCTGTACCACTGCCCTTCAGAGTTACACCCAAAAGGCATTCACTGCCTTAAAACATCTACAGCTGAAGATGTAAAACTTGATTTTTATGCTAACATCATTCTGCCAATATTTTCAAAGCCAAAGGGTGTTATTACCATGCTCAACTTTTAGAACATTTATTGTACAGTCAATTAATTGCAATGACTCATTGCTAAAACACTGTAGGGTGAGTTGGGCACTATTAACGGGAAACATATTTTATGTGGCTTCATATCTTCATTATTTTATTTAACCCTAGCCATTTACAGAGTGATGTCAGTATGATAACCTGAATGTGGTGTACAGAGCAGTCAATTACAGTTTCTTACATGCTCAGAAATGCTCAAGACTGTGCACCATGAGAAGAATGAAGGGGAAACAGTTCAGAAGAAAAAAAAAACAGAACTTAATTTTAATCCATATCCTGAAAGAAAAGCTTCAAACCTTCTGTTGTATTATATAAAAAAAGGTAACATATGAAAAGATTCAGATAAATTTGCTGGCTGAAGTGCAAGTTAGTGTCAGATAACCTCCTTTAATTATTATTTTTCATATCCCCAAGGATATATATATTAAAAATACCTGATTTCTGGAAACAACAATTAAGCAGAAAATGAGAAACCTAATGTTTTTTTGGTTTTTATGGTCTGTTACAGATATTTGCAGACTTAAAATTCAGATAAAGAAATTTTTCATTGCATAAATGCATGCCTTCCTGCATTGTGCTAGAAGCTAAACCTGAGAAAAATTAAGAAGCAATTGCAAGAGTACATACTGTCATTCTGGAAAGAGAGAAATTATTTCATCAGCATGAAAAAGGCATAAGTTGCCTGGATGAGGACAGGAGAAGAGTTCTAAGCTTCCGCAGATGCTGACTTTATAGCACTTTTCCACTACTACTCAGAAGGTTATTTAAATATTCTTTGCAGCTCACCCATGCTTCTCACCAGTCTCTCACGATTTCCTCAGTTTTTTCTTTCCTTTTTGATCCTTGCTGCTTTCAAAGCTGACAGTTTCTTTTCTCCCCTGCATTCCACTTTCCCTTTTCAAACACTAACAGATTCCAGACATCACCTGCACATTTTCCTGTGGCTCTTGCTCAAGGCCTGGGTGACACTGTCCCAAAACTGAACTTGCTGCCACCATATCCTTTTTCCATGCAGTTGCCTTCTTTATTTTCTTCATCCCTTTTGCACTTGGCCTGTACCCTTCTCTCTGAGTTCTTGGACTGCATCTCCAACATGATTCCTAAATGTTGTTTCTGAAGAGTTGAGATATTCATGACCTTTCTTCTTCCTCTGTGTTGCCATTCCTGGGTCACTGTGTCACATACACTGACATTGAGGCGACCTTAGTTTTCCCATACAGAGAATAATTTAGGCACTGTGCATCTCAATCTCTTTCCCTACCTTGTCACCTCTGGATTAGTAGCTTTCCCCCTTCTTAGAGCAGCAGCCTCAAAGCTGCTTTCCTCCATTTGTTCTCATATCAAATTTATCCAAACATTAACCTGTTCTCTGGAGGTAAGCTCTTCAGTTTCCTGGGTTTTTGTCTTTTCTGATAGTCTGTTGAATTCATCTATGATGATGCCGGCCTTCAAGTCAATATTCAGTCTATCCCCTGGTCTGCACATTACTTCTTATTTTAAAATACTGACAAGTCTTAAATCTAAATCCACCCAAAAAAACCCTATTATTGAATTGTAGTCTTCAAAATGTGCTATTTTAACCTGTCTTTTTCTGTAGTTCTCCATTCTAATAATCCTTCAGTCTTTAGGATTTTTGACATCCTGTTATACACCTCAGCCCATCCTTCCTTATTTTACCTCTTAAGATGGTCACTGGATCCCACAGTGCTTCGTGTATCTCTGTCCACAGCTCCTGCCCATCTCAGCCATTGGAAGACCCATAGGAAGAGCCACTAACTCACATCTTGTTCTCTGCTCTAGCCCTTGCTGTGGAAATCCTTTAACCAATGTAGATTCCTCTATGTCAGCTTCATTTTCTCCTCTGTTTCTCCTTATCGCTTCTCTTTCTGGATGATGGGCAAGCTTCCTGAGCAAGGTGGTAATACATATAATTAGTAAAAATTATTATTTCTGAAAATTATCGTAGGAAGTGGAGATAGTGATTGTAAGAATTCTTTTTTATGTTGACCTATCTGTCAGCAATGTTGTATATCTTTTCAGGACACATCTGATTACCCGGCTTTTGGTTTCCTGAGTGGAATAGGAAAACAAAGATTGCGAAAGATTAATAAGCTTGTTGGATATGGATAAAGGCTTACTAATAGTTGTTGGGTGACTTCTTATTATTTCCAGTAGCACTTAAATCTTGAAATAAATATATTGTGAGACTTAAGTATCCCTAGAGAGAAAATGGGTAATTTTTCTTACATTAAAAATGGAGCTAACTTAGCACTGGTTTTATTCATATACATACTTCTTGGCTAAAAAACTTGTCCCTTCAAAATCACCAGTATTAAATTCAGATCAGTCTTTTATTAAGAAAGAATTATGGGTCAACAACAACCCTTTTAACATGTGTGTGCAGTGCATATTAAAAAAACCCTAAAAGTCTAAACAGGTTTGCAAAGCTTATGTTTACAAAGCTTTACTTCCAGAAGTAAGATAGAATGAATTGCGTAGTTCGTTTTAACCACAGAGTGTAAGACAACAAAGGAAGATTGGATTATGCTTTGCAATATCTGGAATTAAAATGTTTTCAAAACTCTTGATCATGGGTTAAGGATTTTACAAACAGAAAACTGTCCTGATATTTTTATTGGAAAGTATCTAAAGGAACTTAGTTAAAGGAGGACCTCTGCCCTCTCAATTCTGTGTTGTCATAGGCTTCTTAATCTTTCAAAAAGGTTTTCTAGAATGACCAATAGGTCAAGAAAAGACTCATGGTTGTAATTGTCTATGAAAGCTCAAAGAAAACAAAAGCACGGCATTTTGCCTACTTCTATTCCCAATTCCTGGTACGTAGGAATAGTGGCTGAATTCACTGTCCAGCTTGCATGGTGAGAAAGTGATCATGGCAATGACTTTTGAGAGAGAACTTCATAATTTTCTCCTAATACAAGCAAAATAAGTAATTCAGATGGAAAACATGAAAATGCTGAATGGTCTGACAAGCCTGCAAAATGTCTGTGACCAGGAAAAACCCCAAGTTCCGCATTAAAAACAGCCCTTTCCGCTGAAGATAAGAATAAAGGATGTTAGTTCTGCCCTCTTCTTAAGTACCATTTTGTGAATCAGCTCAATTTTTTAGAGGAGATAGATGTTCCTATGCACCTAAAGCAGTAGGTCTTTTTTAGACATAAGGGACTCATTGATTCCAGTGACTGTCTGGAGCAGAGTAATTCCTGCTCACAGGAACAGATGCTGCAAGACCCAGTCAGGTGATTATCTTCAAGTGTCGTGTTCTGACACTGATAGCAGAGGCATTCAACTTCTCCATGTGTGCCTTGTGATATCTGTCCTTGTGGTTTTAAATGAGCATGGTGTGTTTCTGAGATCTAATCAGGGATCAGCTTTGCTGGCAAAATTACTCACGGTTCCCAATCAAGAGGGAGCACTTGGTGTGCAGCTCTGCGTCTGCTTTGGGTCCCGTTGCTCCCTGAGTCTTCTGTGACTGGAGCTAAGGCTTTTGAACTTATTTAACCTGTGCTAAAGCTTCCTAGAGCTTGCAAAGCAGAGTTAAAGCCCAATTAAAAGCTGTACGTGCATTAAAGGTTCTGGCATATAATGTCTTTTGACAGGCAGAATCTCTGCAATTACTTTGCAAACAGGAAGAATACTGAATCTCATTGAGTATCTTCTTTGAAAATGATAATTATAACAGTGTCACCTGCTGGGTAACTTGCAGCCATCAAGTTTATTAATTTCCATTACTTTTCCTAAAAGCTGAGTTCCTCTCTCGTCTCAGAGAAACACATAATTTTGTATTTAATTACAAATTCAATGTGCATCTTAAAATTATTTCTGAAGAACTTTCATAAAAATATATAGTTTTTGCATGCAAAATATTTTCAATTCATCTCAAAACACTGATAAATTCTACAGAACTGAAACTCACAAACAATAAATATGAACTTTTTTTTGCAAGGGACAGTTATATAAAAAGAAGTTTAGTGATTTGACAAAAATCCCAAATTCAATTCTTGGTCCTATTTTTTACTTTTTAGCCATTCTTCCCTGTTCTGATCACTGTCACTTCACGGGCTATGCACTTCTTTGATGATATTTTGATTTTCATCCTTCTGAAATAGTGCATTACTAGCAGAAAAGAAGATATGTAAACACATTGTTTAATACTGCTCAGTTCCTAGGAAGCCAAACCCTTAAAAATTGATGTTTAAGAACAAAATAGAACATAGAGGAAGAAAGACATTTTAGAAAACCTCCTGAGACAACTGAAAGGTCATCGTCATCATCATCATCATCATCATCATCATCATCATCATCATCATCATCATCATTTTGGAGAGATAAGCTACTCTTTTGGTTCCCCATAATCTTCTGCAAGAAATAACCTTTTTACAGAATGCTCTATTTCTCATAATTCTTCATTAACTCTGAAAAGTTCTCCAAAACAGGATAAAGCATTACACCAGAGAAGACTGTGTGCATCTCATCTGATCTTGGTGAAGGCTCCTGACTTTGCAGTGCTGTCCTGTCAGGGCTGCAAACATTCAGACTGTTTGGCAGGAGTGTCTTCTCCTCTCAGCTGAGTATGGAGAACATGAATTTCCACATTCATAAGAGATTTAAGGCTGATAAGGTATCCCTTAAGTTTCAGTAACAGGTTTATACAGCACTAGGCCATTATATTTGTTCATTTTATCAGCTTTTCTTCCCTCATTAATTGGAACAAATGACCCAAACTCTACAGATGATGGTACTGTTTCATTTATTTAGCAATAAAAAGGACCATGCTTCCATGTAATTTGCATGCAATAAAGCTTTTGCACACAAGAAAAGTCTGTTTCTGGTCCAACTTGTGATTAATAGTGTATCTGAAAAGAAGAGGAAGCTTTATATGCACTTTCCAGATTTGCAGTGCCATCTATAAAATGCAGACGTCCCTTGGGGTAATTAGTTTGTACCCTGAAGCAAGAAGCTTGATTATCATTACATAATTAAGTTAACTATGGCTACAAATGTAATTAATGACCTGAATATTTTCCAGTATTTTGGAAAAAAAAAAAAACAACCAACATTTTAAACCAGTGATGTCCTCAGGCTAATTACAGTGTACATAGCATAGAACCAGGATACAACAACCATTTAGGTTGGAAAAGACCTTTAAGGTCAAGTCCCAGTCATTAACCTGCTAAGTCCACCACAAAACTGCATCCCAATGTGCCATCTATGAATCTTTTGAACAGCTCAAGGAATGGTGACACCATCTCTTTCTGGGCAGGCTGGTTGACTGCTTGATGACCCTTTCCATCTTCAGAACAAGCCCAGTGAATTGTATTAAGAAAATTAGGTGAGAAGAGACAAGACTTTTCTTGGTCATCTGTGTTACATCCAGTTCCTTGGTAGCTGGGGCAAGAAAATTAATACCATGATAATAATTACTTAGGTGGAGCTTAATTTAAAAACACCAGCTCATAAAATCCCTATTAGAGGAACTGTAAGTCATTTAATAGCAGTAACTTCAGGCATGCAAATACTGTGCTGCTTCTGAGGTCACTTATTGGTCAAAAAAAGTTTGCCAAAACTATTTTAAATTATCTAACCCTGGATATTGATCAGCTGCAGGGCTCTTCTCTAAAAATAGCTAGCTGATATACATTTACTCATGATAACTCCTTTTGATACAATATCTTCGTAGAAGGAAATAAAATCAAATAGCCAAATTTTACAAGCATTTATAAAAATAGGGTCCAGTTAGGATTGTTCTATAATCACATGAGAATTTGTTTAATTTTGAAGTTATCTTTCAGGTAAGAACAGAATACTGACTGTATTTGCAGCTGCTTGGTTCTGATTTTCTAACTTGATTTTAGTTTTCAAATGAAGCTGAAAAACCCTGAGAGCAGGCAAGCTGCCTGTTTTAGTTTAGCAAGGCTTCTTCTCATCAAAGTTTCCTTTCATTCATCAGTCTTAAAACTGCAAACAAACATAATTGATGTTGTTTAAAATATTTAATTTAAAAAAAATTCTTCCCTTACCTTCAGGGAGCAAAACTGAGTATCTGCCCCTTTGTAAAGAAATTCTTTGTTTGATTTTAAATTACTGGAAAAAGTCCTCTGAGTCATCATCTTTAATAGATCATTCTTCCTGAAATTTCATGATACAACTGAAGTACGTTCCACAAAGCAAGTGGAAGTTTAAATTACCTTATTATTGATGACAGTTTACTTCAATGAGCAATTGTATAGCATGAAATTTAATGATTTTTTTATTATTTTTACAGAAATAACTAAATTAAATACCTTCAGATCCAGCAGAAATAATGTTGAATTTTGGTCTGCATATAGATTTCCAGTATTTAATAGTTTGTGCTTTGCTACCCTAAAGTAATTTTTTAAAAAATAAAGATCAGAGCTTTATGGATATGGTTAAGTGCTTATCCTGGGCAAATTAAATTAAACTTCTGGCATATGATGAAAAGCTTGTTTCACCTAACTGAGCATCTAATGAGTGTGGATGAGTTTAAGCAACTCACAGAAATTTTGTTTTTGAAAACTTTACTGATTAACATCCATTCAGATGGAGAAAGAAACACATTTTATTTGTGTTCACATAAGATTTGAAAGCAAAGTTCTGATAAAATTCTTATCCATTCATGAGGTTTCACTTCAAATTGAACTGTCCTGTATTGATAACTGCAGTTATTACCACAATGTACTGGCTCACTGGCTTTTGATTCATGCAATTGCTTCTTCTCATTTCTGTGGGCTTTTCTGTGTAATAGTGTGTACATTCTCTAGGAGGCTGTGCTCTTCATAAGCTTTTACTCTGATCAAACTAGCATGTTCATTTTTTCCCCCTCGAATATGCACCTGGAAACTAGATACAGATTTTTTTTACCATTAAACTGTCAAGCAACCAGGGGAAAGGGTGGAAAAAATTTTGGACTCTTTTGATATTACTGAAAGCTTTATACCTCTGACCTTGCTCTGTTTGATGGTATTCCTCTATGAATTCTTCATCTTACTGCATTGCAAAAGCCTGAGATGGGCACTTTATTCTTTTTTTACTCATTATTACACATGAATAAAGTTCTGGACCCACCTTGTCTTTTGGATTAGGATAAAGGAAGAAATTCTTGTAAAGAAAAAAGTCAAATATATTTATACGAAAAATCTTCTCATTTTTGTGGAAACCCACAGGCTTTTAGACAATGGATTTTGAATGAAGAAATTGTGTCCAAAGAAAGTTCACAGCCAGTTTTTCACGCCACGCAGCTTGGTCACAGTTCCATTACTAAGAGCTCATGTGGTTATCTACATTTGTTTCCTTCAATTCCACTCTTTAAAAGCCCCCTAAAAAACCTCTTGTACAGCAAAAACCTGATTTGACCATGTCTTTTTGAAGTTTGAACCAGCTTTTTCCCTTCAAAACATTTTGTTCTGCCTTCCCCTTCTCTTTAAATCACTACATTTTGTGATACTGCCTACATTGAGACCCTAATCCCATCTTCCATCTCCCTACTGCTTTTATTTGCTCAGGCTTTTTTTACTATTTCCATTGTCTAGAACTGGGTGCTTTCATTTAATGCCTTTATATCATTTATCCATTTATCCTATGCCTACACTGAACTTGAAGATGTAATTGATGTACCTGGAAGCATGCCCCTACAAGCCTTAAAATCTACCTGATTCTGTTATATTTCCCTCCATTCCAAACCTGTCAGAAATTTGAGTGACTTGCTCAAGATGTGAGTCTCTTCACCCTGAAATCTGAGCCTACTTCTCCCCTACACTGCTCCAAAGTTGCCTGGTTTAGTGCTAGCACAGATATATATCCTAAAGTGTGCCAGTCATCTCAACTCTGGCAGCGTAGATCCATTTATAGAGCATTCCAAACCCAGAGCAATATGTGTCTTATTTCACTGGAATGGCTCTGTTCCTCATCCTGAAAATAATTTCTCTGTGTCCTGCTTCCACGCTCTCCCAGACTATGGTTTCTTTGGCTACGATTTCCTCCATTTCCTGTACACACTTCTGAAAGTGCATTATGCCATTTGCTGACAAAATAAGGTTTGTTTCTATTCTCAGATGAAATCTGATGTCCCATGCTCACTGATGTCCCACATTTCTGAGTTTCAAAGCATTTGGTAGCTGAAGACATAGGTGTGAACTTAACCCCTCCACCACTCCTGGTTTTTGCTGCGATGAGTTCTGCAGACAGCAAGTTGTGCTTCACTTTCTCCCAGTTATTGGTATGGGAACTAGAGCATGGGAGTATTTTCACACAGAAATGTGAAACAATAAATCTAAACAAATTTATATTTCTTTTACTATAAATGTTGATTTCCCAATGCAAAGTGAAATCTGTGAGACTAAGATTACGGGGTTTTTTTTTAATTTCTACTAAACAAGTTATGCTGTATTGCATTTGGACTTTTCTCCATTATATAACTCATATTCCATGGGGCTCCAGGTCCTCCCAAGTATCTTACATCCCTTCTGATATTTTAAATAATATTTACAGTAAATGACATACCATGGACTAGGAAGAATTTTCAGAGATGGAAATAGTTTTCTGATGAAGTAGGTGGGAACCACTTACAAATTGAATGCTTTTGTACTCATTGATTTTAAGAATCCTTATGAGCCTGTAAAGATGGAAAAACCAACAAGCCCTTTCCATTTTCTCTAGAGGACTAAATAGAGAAGGGTATGAGTGCCAGTCTCCAGGACCCCTGCTAGCAATAGTAGTTTGAGATGTTTGTTCCATTTTGAGTAATCCTTGCTTCCCATATAGACTGAAAGCCTTATGTATTAGAGAGCCCCTCTGCACTGAATATGCCTCATTTCTGCAGCTTGCCTCACACACAGACAAATGGTCTGCAGTTCTAAGCAGTGGTTTTCACGCTGCTGAAAAGAGGATTGTGCTAGTACTCCCTTTGGAGTCATCTGTAGACAACTGAAATTGTTCTTCCCAGTGTTGCTCCTGACCACTGCTGCTTCCTCAAGGACCTACTTCAGCTTCTCTATTTTTTGGCAAGGCTTCCATTTAGTGTTCACAGTCCAGAGAAGCATCCTCAGATCCCTGTGCTGAGCAGATAGAATAGGTACACTTCTTACCAGACATATTACATTGAGGGATGTTTGCTGAAGCAAAGGTATTACCAATGGCAGCAGCTGTGCCACCTGTTACTCCTAGGCTTTCTCCTCTTGGGGAGATCTTTGTCCTTTGTACACTTTGCTTTACAGAATTAGCTGTGTGATACCCAGGCCTGTTTTGGTCATTATTATCAATAAATACCTCTCCTGGCAGCACACTCTTTGGTACATCAGTGTGTAGCTTAGAATAATTTAATAACCTATTTCCTTTCATTTTTTTAATGGAGAATTTGACTGTGGTGTTATTGGGTATTCACAATTTTGTGCATTTTATACAAGCCCTTGCAAACACTTGCAAAATGATGTCATCAACTTTCTTGCAGAATTTATACACATGCTGAGCTTTGTCTTGGCTCCAGTATCTTCCTGAGCAGTTGTTAGAGCTCTATCTTTCTAAATTAGGTTCGTTTATATGAGATAGTTCAGATTTATTTATTTCTTTATTGAAATAATTATTTTTCGTCTGGAGTGATGCCCAAATTATATATACTTCATTCTGGTCTGGACTATTTCTGATGAGTGCCAAATTTCCTTGTCAAAATCAGACAAGGATTTTTGGGTTTTTCTTTCACTTCCTTTCCTTTCCCCCAGGTTTTTTGTTCACCTAATCAAGTCTAGGTCTTCTTTCTAGTTTATTTATCATCTCTTAATTCTTTAATTAAGTCACTGGCTTTTTGCAGTTTTCTTATTTTTAAATACAACACACCCAAAATCTTTTCTATTACATGAAATTAAAAAATACTCCTTGAAGTTTTTCTGTGGCTTCAGCTAGCTTCCTGCTGGATTTAAGTGTTGTGTATCACAGCCATTCGGTAGTCACGTGATTAATAATCAAAATATCTCTTGATTTTTGCAGACACAAAAGGAAATACTGCAGATCCCAGTATTTCCATCCTCCCTACCTCCGTGCATTTTATGGCTATTGAGCTCTTCAGCCTTTTGTTCTGGCTCCATTTCATGGCCCTCTGGGATTCAGCAGCTGCCCAGCGTTTCTAGCACTTAAATCCTCTGTGTGCTAATCTTTGTGTCTGAAACCAGGATGTCAATTTCTGCACTCAAACCCAGTTGTGGATGCAGCCAGTCCCATTGCTGCTGTATAAACTCTTTACCTTTGAAGTGGTATTGAAGAGCAGGCTCCCCTCTTCAGGCAGGAATACCACACCTGGTGCCACACCTCTCTCAGGGCTGGGCACCAAAAGGTTCAGAAATTTCCCAGGATTCTTCCCTGCTGTGTGCAGCATAGAAGGATCTCACCTGGGACATCAGCAACCCACATCAGCTCATTCATAAGGAGAAAATGTGTCCAACGTCATTCTCCGCAGCCTGGTCCCTTGTGCATTTATTTTGGATACAAAATAAAAATTAACAGCTTTCAAAAAACAACCACTTTAAACAACCATTATTAAATCAAAATAAATACAAATTGCCTGCTTCTTTACGGACTGGAAGCTGGTAGGTAGGAAAACAATTACATGTTACCTAGATTTCTGAATCAGCATAAAGATATATTCTTCCTCAGGAACTCTTTTTGACTCTTTCTGTATTTCAAATACTTGTGGAAATAAGAAAGATATTTTTCTTCCCTGAAGTGAGTCATTCCATTAACATAGATCCAGGGAATATTATCTCATTTATAAGCTATGAGACAAGTTTATCTGTAAATTGCAAATTGTAACTTAAATGTCAAGTTGAAACAAGTAAAATTTGATTGAGTATACCACAATATCTTTTTTAATCACACTTATTTTGCGGCATAGAGAGCCACTGACTCACTCTGCTAGAGCAAATTCTTTACACAAGATAGAAGAATTAGATTCACCTGTCCTTATCAGGCCATAGAATTAATCTTATAAAATGTCCATGAGAAGTACCTACATTTTTGTTTCAGCAAATTTCTCTGTAAAAATCTATTTTTTTTGTTTGAGCATATTATTTAATATAAAATATGTCTGCTTTAAAAATAAATTTTTTACCTTCTTACACAATGTTTAGGTGCAAGATATATGAAAAAGTTAGGATTCTGATTTTAAAATCAGTTTCTACAAATTGGAGCAGAACATAAACTGATTTTCTGTTCAAACCTTAGAAGAAATAGCTCTTAACAAAAAATGATCACTCTTTATGTAAGTCAAGATGCAACCAGCCTCCTCCACATTCCTCCTACAAAATGTTCAGTTTAGATTTTGCCAATTACTTGCATTCTAATTTGAAGAATTCCATCTATGCACAGAAGAATCCCCCAGTTTTCAAAGCACTATTTTCACCACAAACTGCACAACTACCAGTCAAAGCTGAGAAGTTTCTGGTATGGTTTTGCTTATTAGTGCATCTTTATGTGCTTATACATATGTGCAGAGAAAATGATACTTTTTTGTGTTTAGTGCTTTACATAAAGCCATTCATTATTCTATATATTTCAGACTGGGGCTCACAGTCCTCTATTAAATGATTGACAAATAATTAAATTATATCAAACAGAAAGATTAATATAAAGACTAATCTTTTCCCTTTCCCATACAACATCCATTTACAAGGTCTTCCCTTCTTCAAATAGTCTCCAAGAGTTCATTGTTTAACCTACAACCAGTCTTGAACTTGTTCTTCTCTTCCTAATTTTTGTACTTATATTGCACATTTATCAGATGATGATACTTTCAAAACCTGTACAGCGCCTTCTCCTCAGAAGTACAGAGAAGTCAGTTTTATTTATAAGCATGCAGACTTCTACCCTGTTTCCTGTGAGTAGAAAAACCCCAAACATCTGGATCAATACAAGATTTTTCCCTCCTAGCTGTAGGAATAATGTTCCCATGTGCTGCATTAAAGTAGGTTAAAACATATCACTTAGGTTGGAAGGTCTAAGCTTCTGGCAAAAAGGAATAGAAAACCATCAACAAAGGATTATTTTCCTGTAGAAGGCACACAGAAAGAACTGATGTAAAGGTCTGTGATCTGTTTATTTGCTACAGGAGTAAGCAGGTAGCACAATATCTGTGCCATTCATTTACTTGAAATCTGTCTGAACTTCACCTTGAGGTCTTTTGGGAATACGTGATGAAATCGCCCTTTGTTAGTGCCCAAGTTCAAGATCTACATTTTTCCAAGGGAATTTTGCTCTGTAAAGCACAGGTGAGAAGGATAGAGTCATTCAAAATATAGTTGCAGCTTATGTATTTAACTTTTCAATAACTTTCAACAAATCTTTAGTAAAAGATTTACCAAACACAAAAGTCATATTTTGTATGCTGGAGCTGTAAAGCAAAATGAAGGGATAAATGTGAAAGTACTCATATAAACAGTATCAATTCCTTATTACAAAATCAACTACACAGGCGCTGCAGATTCTCATGTACAGACAAATACAGATTGCTGACCCTCTGTAGAGTTATAACGTATCTGCTAAGAGAGTGACTAAGAAATACCATAAATTCAGACTATTGCACCAGTTTTGAAAGAATTCTTTCCCCCCAGATTTGCCCTATCCAAATCTCTCCAAGCCTACCAGGATGACTTCAGCCACTCATAGCATTTTTTTTCATGCACCAGTGCCATGGGTCTGATCCACTGGATGAGGTGGAGAGGGAATCTGCTTCTGTCTCCTGTGCCAACTTTGTTTTGGGCCCCAAGGCATTGCAGAGTTCATGTATCAGCAGGAGGATGGCAGAGATAAAATCTGTTCACTCAAATTTACCCACAAAATTCATTCAAATAGTCTGAGCACTGAGCTTTTGATGTCCCAATCCTTAATCTTGACTACTTTGTGGCAAGTAGGCAATTTCTTTAACTATAATGAACTATAGTGAATTTCCTCTCATTTGACAAATAGAGGAGTGGCTTTTTTTCTCTTCCTTCTTTTGCTTTACTAGTGAAGATTTTTAGCAATTACTAACGGGTTATATTCAGTTTAGTTAAATCCCTTGACATGCTGCTCAAGCAGCATAGCAGTCTTGTGGCTTAACACACCACAAAGAAGCTTTTCTCATCATTTGGGGATAGAAAAATAAATATCGGTGTATAAGCATCTATAATAGATGAAATTAAACAGCCTGAAAGTACACAATGTTAGTGAGCACGGGGAATTAATATGTGAACTTAAAAAAAATCTTTGAGGAACTGCCTGAAAGGGAGATTGCAAGGAGCTCTGATGAAAGAAGAGCTAGCATTCTGGAGAAAGGCAATTAGGAAATTTTTCAAGTTTTAGAACTGACGGCATTTAAATATTTTCATCCATGACCTTGGCGAACTGAGAAGGAGTATGCTGCTGCAATGTGCCAGTGCCATGTATTCCATGTTTTATCAGGTCATGGCTACATTCCAGCTAAAATATATAAAAGGCCATATGGATGTCTTTTCATTGCATGATAATCTGCTACTGCCAAAACAGCTTGGCTTTTGGCCCACTCTACACCACTGTTCTTCCCAAGCATGCAGAAAGAGAGCAGGACACAAACATGATGACTGTTTTGGGAAGGCTGTGTGTATATCCTGGAAGAGCTGAAGTCTTCCCTGTTATTAGCTTTTCCAAGGGGCCCTTGCTGTCCTCATGTTGACATGACAAGGTGTCTGTATCATGTGAATAAGTTCAGTTGCTTAATTATTACTTTTTACATAGCAGACACACCAGTCAAGGAGTGGGAGCATGCACAGATTCAGGACAGACATGTAGGTTTAAAGAGCATAGGATTCCTAATTTATGACCTAGAGACGGGCCAGGGAAAGATGTTCATATCAAGGCAAAGGCAAAGGAAGAAATCCTGCGTTATTCTAAACTACTCTGTTCCCAAGAGTTAAATAAGTTAAGTTACCTAGTAAGACTTAAGGGGATATTTGAGGACACAAGAAAAACCTATTGCTATTTTTTGAGATGATAGTTTTCAAGTCTCCAAGTTTAAAATTATTAATAGTCAGAAACAGGAAGGGGGAAGAAAACAGCCATTCCTTCTTTCAGGCATTAAAAATAACCTTTTTTTTTTCCCTGCATGTTTAGGCATGCATGAAATCATTTTCTTTACACCAAAGATTCAGAAGTATCTGGAGGAGTATCTCCATTTGCAAACTATTGTTTTTACTTATCCCAAACTTTAGTGGGCAGCACAATGTGGTTATACTACACAACTTCTCTTCTGCTTGCTTATAAATTTTTGTCCAGGTATCTGAACTGCATCTATTTTCTTACAACCACCATTTCAGTAGATTCTTGCCTGAGAATTATTCTGCATAATTCTGGATAAATGGATGCTATTGATAAGACTAGCCATACAGTGGGCTGGGGAAAGAAATAAATTATTTACATCTTGTGTAAATGACTTTGCACAACAATTGATCAGATTGGTCAGATTTGGACTGTATGAGGTATAGCAAACAGTGACAAATACATAATTTTTAACAAAAATACTACTACAGGACCACTATTAGGTAATCCTTACCCAAATTTATTCTCCTGTCTTCCAAAAACCTAAGGCTCAGGGATTCCCAGAACTGTGGGTTTGCTCAGGCTCTTGTTTTTAACAACCATCAGATTCCTTTCTGAATTTGTCTGACATCTTTGTGAAGCTATGTCATCTTTTCCTTCTTTGTTTAGTTTGGTTTTTTGGGTTTTTTGGGGGTTTTTGGGTTTTTTTTAGTTTGTATGGATTGGTTTAGGGTTTTTTTGTTTTGGTTTGGTTTGGTTTTTTTTCTGGGTCTCAGCTTTTCAATCTTTCCTCATATTGAAGCCATGCTAATTTTCTCTGTTCTGTAGCCATTATTTTTTCTAGTTCTACTATAATATTTGAAAATGAAATAATTAGAACTATTGACAATATTAAATGCAGGGACATAATGTTGATATGTGCAAATTCTCATTAATATTTTCTGGTATGTTTGGTGTGGTTTGTTTTTTTTTTCTTTATCTCTCCTTCTAAGAATATGGTCCAGTGCTGTGATCTTCTTCTTAACTGCTACTGAGCACTGAATCTGACACTTTCAGAGACATGCACAATTTTTTTTTTTCAGTAATAGCTACTTTATAGCCCATAATTTTATATGCATATATAAGTTTCCATATTCTGAAATTAATTTCCCAGTCCATTTGTCTTGTCTCTTGTGTGTGTATTGCATTGCCTAAGCTTGAAAAGTGTGATTGGTGCCAAAAGATTATAAACCATAAAAAATTAAAGAAAAAACTTCAGTAGATATACATGCCCAGAATTAAAGACGTGCTTCTGAATAAAGGCATTTCCACGGCAATACAGAAGATATGTTTGAGGGAAGATACTGGAGCATCAAGTCTACTAAAATTGTTGAAACATCATTTAAAGTCTGGACAAAGTGTTACAGCAAATGCCAGAATTATTTCAGAGAAGAGACTCTAGTTTCAAAGATATCCAAAAACTATGGAAATACCAATAGGATTTTAATCTTCGTGCAGGCCTGAAGCTACTGAAAGAACATTTAAATAAGAAGGATTCAATATCAGAGGAATAACACAAAATCAGAAAGATGAGGGAGAGGTATTTTCCTTTCCAAGACAATCCAGAGAATTTCTTGTAGCAGAACAGCTAGTTGAAAAGAAAATCTTTCAAACAAATTGCAATCAGAAGAGATCAATTCCATCAAACTTTAATCTGCATACAAGGAAGTAAGTGCACCATCACAAAAACCATTAGCTTTGCGGTGTCTCTGTTGGTCAGGTGATTCAAATATTGATATGAATTATGCAGGAAGCCCTCAGGAAAACTAATGAATGTTTCATATGATAAATAAGGTATTACCCTTTCTCTTCTTTCAGATTTTTTCTTGGGACTAATTGCTAGCTAGATGCCTAAAAAAACATTAGCAGATATGTTTTGCTAGGTTATAGATCAATCATAGACAAGTGCTTTTGCTTATTTATGACTCTAAAATGATGAATGCAGATATAACCAGTCATGAATCTAACAGAAATAGAACTGCTCTGTAATAATTTCTGAATATGATTAATTTGGTACTAGGGTCTTTTCTTTCTGAATATACAGGTCTTGTCTAATGATAAATAGACACAGACGTTGAAAGAAACAAGAGAAAAAGAAAAGGAAAAAAAAATTCAAAATAACTCCTTCCCATCTCATTAGAAATAAGCAGTTCAGAGAAAATGATATGAAAGACAAGGGAGGGAGGGGTGGTGACAAAACAGAAAAGAAAGACTATTGTAATTCTTTTAGTTTTCTAAAGGAGAAGTTAACTGCTGTTGATAACTTTGATACCAGGCTGGACAAATGAACAGACACCTCCTGGAGGATCTAAAGATGGGAAGACTACCAGGGAATAGGAGTATAAATGTATATACAGCAGTTTCTGTGCTTTGTCCTTACTGCCAAACCTTGTATTTCTATCCATTTATAGACATTTGTGCTGTGGGTACATACTTTTGAGCAGAGAGTTTTACACTCCCATCCTGAAGCAATCCAAGCCTCGTGCTCTTATTTCCAATGTGTATAGAACTATAAGTGAGTATACTTCCCTTCAGCCCAAGAATCTAGAGTTGGGACTCTGGGGAAGAAAGACAGAAAGGTAAGTCATGAATGTACATAATGTAAATATCTCTAAAGAGGGAGCAGCCATTCTTTTGCTTTTCTTGCTCTGAGTGATCATCTCTGGAGGTATTCACATCAGGGAAGATCCCAAAAACTCCTAGGTAGAGCTCTAAGAAATTGATATTGGGGGATTATTTGTGGAAAAAGACGGGCACTTGTTGATGCTATCTAGCATATTTTCAACAGTTCGATCACATTGTTGATCTGATTTATTACAACCAGCTGTTGGCTAGTATAAAATTGTGGAGGAAAAAAAAGAACTACTAAGAAATTTAAAAATTAGGAAAAGCTGAATAAAGCAAAAAAATATAGCATCTATTGCAGTACTGATGATAGAGTGAGTTTCAAACAAATATCTAAGGAGAACTAAAGGATGTCACAGTGCAAGGTCACAATTTTTAATTATGCATTCTCTGGCTGATCCCAGGCTGACATGCAGCAGCTAACTTTTGGGTGTTAATCATGCTCCCAGCAAATGAGGAGGTGCTCAGTAGCAGCTCAGAGAAAGCCACCTGAAGAAATCATCCATGTTTGAGTGTATTAGAGAACAATTTTTCACCACAACTCAGGCAGACTCTCAGATCTAGCAACAAAGGTAAGTGTTGGCCACTGGGTCCTTCTGGTGGAACCCATTTGACACCAGAGATTAGCCATATTTTAGCCATATTTTGTCACTTTTACCCATAGAAAAACCCTACTCACCAGTCTAGTGGAAGATGAATGAGAATTATTCATTAGATATATCTTAATATGCCATCACCAGATTCTGTCACTGTCTCAGACTCAAACATTCAAGAACCTGCAGCATAAACACCCCAGCTAAATTGGATAGTTGGTAAACAGGTGCAAATCCACGTCACATCAGCTAAATTCATAGTAAATATAGATGATAGCCAAGGGATACTTGGGGCTGCTGAAAAGGAGAGCCTTCTTGTAAATTTATAAATTTATTTTTAATTACATTAATTTTCTAATATATATCCTACTTGTTCTAGTCCACCATCACCATCATGCTGGCCAGCACAAATTGCCATAGAACACAATTTTCAATAATATATCCATTGTGAATAAAAAAGCCTTCCTGAGAGACATCAAATTGGCTGTTATTTTGAGTCCTGCTCATGTCATTTTTCGTATATCATTGTTTTCAACAGCTACAAGACACAATGAAGTGGGGACATCCAGACTTTATTAACATTTTTGAAATTTATATCGTTTGAAATTCAATCCCTGGAAAATATTCATGAAAAAAGTATCTCTTTTGCATACTTATCAAGATGTAAGAAAATTTGCAAATATGGATCTCTGACCCAGCCATTTGAGCCAGAATGCCTCCCACAGTTGTGCTACATGTGCACATTTGTTTGTTATATTATCACTTTTTCCCTCCAGTCCTAAAATAATCCTGTGCATTCCCAGATAAGGAACAGACGTTGTTTATCATCTACAACAGGCAATATTCTAACTCAAACTGACAAAAAATTAAAGCTCCACTGTCTAAAAGCTTAATATTAAAAGATATTATTTTAAAAGGCAGTAAATAAAAAAAAAACAAACCCAAGGTTTGCAATGGATTTCAATATACATCTGGCTCTACAAAGCCAAAAGCTACTCTGTTTTGGAAAGTAGGATACTCCAAGAAAGCGAGGAGTCAATTGAATCTCCAAAATCATCAGTACTTTCTAATTTCTGTGCAGTTCTTTTCAGGTACCAGAAGACCAACAGAGGTGTTAGAACTTTGTATGCTGGAATGGGGGTGGAATTTGATTGATGTGTAGAGGAGGGACCTTAAAATTCAGAGTCAAACAGCTTTTCTCGTAACACCAGTGGCTCACTGGAAACTGATTTCTTCTTAGTGTGGCATTTCTGTTATCTTCCTTATCTTAATGTAAGTTAATAACGGTAAAAGAATGCTTATTAGATAATTATTATTACTTTTATCAACAATGAGTTCTTCATAAAATCTAAAAATATATTCTGCATCTAATGTATAACATAAAGATATTGTTTCTTGCTAAAAATACTCCTTTGGAAAACACTAAAGCAGTTTTATAATGTGATTTCCTTTGGTATTCATAAAGGATATCAGCAGAATTAGGCTTACTGTAGAGCACACAGAAAAGAAGAATGAATAGTGAGAATTAAGTTTGTGAGACACCTAAACTGAATTGTAGGGTTGTACAGCTTACTTGCCACTAGAGCCCTTAAGGTTAAGAGTGTCCACTTGTAAATCCCTAGAAATTCCATCAGGTATCTTGAGAGGAAATTAAATACCAAATTTCTGTTTCAAGAACAATTCAGACAGTCTTGTCAGTCTGCAGCTAGAGAATCCTAAAATCACAAAGGATTGGTTGAAAGAGGTGAACACTCACAATTTATGCTCACTACTGACTGACATGAATATCAAACAGAAGGAGCACTCTGGAAAGTGACCTGAAGCTTCTCACAAAAATCCCTAGAACACATGGTGTACACTCTTGGGGATAAGGAAAAGCAGACATATTCTCCCTAATGACACAACCCACAGTGCAACCTCCAGCAGAGCAGTCAGTGTCAGCACATGAACTTTACACAGCTGAAAAAGACAGCAATTGAGGCTGCACCATCATGAAAGATTGGGATCTGTAAGAGACAACAAATCTAAAATGAGGGGAAGACAAGAGAACCTTAATGCTAAAAGAGAATGGTGTCTCATTTCTTTGAGGGGCAGCATTTTCCATTCCACAGTTTGTAATGGATTACATCAGACTTAATTTTGGAAAGAAAAATATAACTAGCTGTCCCAGCATAACATTTTTCCAACACAGGAAATGACAGAACAGTTTGCAGGACGCTGCATGAATGTGCAATGAATGCTCCCAACTCTCTTTGAACCAGAACTGACTCATTATAATGCAAGTAATGCAAGTAGATATGATCATAATGCACAGGGCCTTTCTGGCTTTATTATGGCAAGCTATAGGTTTCAGTTATATTTCCCTTCTAGGCAATCAGATAAAGCAATATAAAAATGATTTGGAAGCCAGATTCTTCTGTTTCTGTTGGAAGTGAACAGAAGGTTAATGGCATTGTTTTTACACTACATATCCTCTCTGTGAGTCCACTGTCTCATGGTGATAGCTGCAAGATTATTAAATTCTCAAACAATTTCCAGGATGATTTATACATAAAGTAGGTGAAAATTTTTTACATAGATGATTTAACTCGTAAACTTTCTTATGAAAGCTTTGGCAACTGATAATAAAAAATTGGATAGCAGTCTTTGCTTCCTAGTAGAATAACTGGTAACAGACAAGATGTGGATGTGCCCCAGAACCTCAAGAATTCCCATTATTTGCTGCTGAAAGGTCAGTAATGGTGTTACATGTACTGAATGCTGCTACTGGGACTACTCAGAGATTCTGCCAGTGAAATGTTACACCATTTGCTAAAAGGAGGAGGACACTGAAATAAAAAACTCTTAAGAGGATGAAGAAGAAATGGTGACACTTTCTCTCCTAAACTCACAATTGTATTTACAGCCTTGGAGTTTACAGCATGGAAATAATTTTGGACATGTTTTTTTCTGATGAAGTGATGATGCGCCAGAAGACTGATTGTGCAGATGAACAGAAGTATTTAAATAGTGAGCAATGGAGAAATTATCTGCAATAGTAAATCTCTCTTGTCTGAAGTGACAAGACACTGAATTTATAGCTTCAGGAATGTAAATGACATTTTATTTTGACCTGCTGGCTTCAGACACAAAACCCATTGCGTCCAAAATTATGGTGAAAACTGTATCAAAATTCACACATCCTCTTCTCAACTGTATTAGTTTTCTTACAAAAGCAGAGATGTATAGTCAGACAAGCTTAGCCATGTGTAGGCGTTTGCTTAAACAAATTTTGCATTCATAACTTTCCCTCAATTGTATTTGGAGGCATACTTACAATCACACGTGTTTCCTTATCTTGTTTGTCGTTAGTCTTCTATTAGCCTTATCTATCTTTCTTCATGTAAGGAATTTGGAGCAGCTGAGCATCAGGCTTGGAGAAAGAAAGCAAGCCCTTCCATGCACAAAAGAGGGACTAAAGCCATTGTCATGGCAACAGGAATCAGATGTGAATGCTCTGGTTGCCTATATTCTAGTACATAGGTAAAGACAGTATAAGTTTAGCCTGAAAGTGCAATATTCCACTTTTAAATTATAGATTAAATCATATAAATTTCAAGGAAAAAACATTTAAACAGATTTGTGCACTAATTAATCTAAAGATCTAATTTCCAAGAATGTGAAGCAGTGCAGAGGTATTATATAAAAATCAATATTTTAAATTTATGAACAGCTGTTTCACAATATTTTATGTTGATAAAATATTCTATTTTCCAGAGAGTTTGTCCTAAATTAAACTATTTTCTGAAATTCAAAATATAAACCAAAAATATCTCCCCTTGCACCCTATAGTGTGCAAGCCCATAAATTGAAATAAGATCACTGCATTCACTAAATCGAAAAGGTACATGATTTGTAACTGTGTTTTCTCCCTTTGTTGTTTTAGAGGAGGATAACATAAATTTGAACAGGCTTTGAGAAGAGTGCAGATCCAGTGGTCTTGTACTATAATCAATATCTGCAGAGCACATGAATGTCGTCCTTACTTGTACACCTGTGCATCAGCTGGGGAAGCATCATGTGTAAGCAAATTAATTGGAACCCTTGCACACAGACTATCTTCTAGCATTGATCTTACAGCTGTTATTGACACTAAATTGTTAGATCACAACTTCCCAAAATATATATTTTTGAATTTGTCTTTATATTCTCTTACATTTCTTTTAATTTATATTGTTTTTTTAGACACCTTTTGGCTCCAGGACTGCTGTGTAAAATCTTTTTGATCTCTTGATGTGAGATCATATTCCAATGATAAAACTCAGCCCCAAACGATTAATCTCCATATTGACACCTTGGAAAGGGCTGTGTAAGGAGTGTTTCAGTGCACCTAAGAACACAATTCTTTGAGTCACTCTGAAGACTTATTTGCTATCCTTGACCACAGAAAAACAAAAGAAAAAGCCTCCTGCGGCTAGTGTTTGCCTTTCCACACTGGTCTGCATGGTTGCTTCCATTGACTATCCTCCTACATGAGATTACTGAATACTTTTAATATTTCTGCTTTTTTGACAAAATCTGCTACAAACGCATCCAAACAACTTCTGTTTTATGCACTGGTCCCTTATATCTCAGAGAGACATGATCAAAGTCTCAGTTCTAATTTTCAAAATCCAATGACTTCAAAATATATATCTAAATAAATTGCTACATGGGAATATGATGGTATTAGGAAACTTAGAATTTCAATCAAGATGAAACATTCAAACAACTGATGGAGACTGAACAAAGTACCTTCTGGTTTTAGCTAGCAATGTAAGCCCCCCCTAAAAGTAAAATTGAGGAAGATTGTTTTGTTGGGGGTTTTTTAATCTCTTTTTCCCCATCTTTTCTATTTGATTTCTCAGTGACAAATTTTTGGCTTTCAGTAGCATGGCCCTTATGTTAAAAAATCTTTAATCAGACTTAAATTGAAAGCATTTAAATGAATGAGATGTACATTTAGTTTAGACACTGTTTTGTTACCTGGGTGAGAACATTAAGATTTTTTATTTCCCATTTTCAGACAGGAGCTTGCATCAGTTGCTATTCTCAGAGTGAAGCGAGTCAAATAACCTTTTTTTTGTCAAGGACTTCTCCATTTGGCTCGCCAGAAGTCAGAGTCATATTTATCTTCTCATACTGGAACCATTATCAGCTTGCTTTGGCAGCCCTGCACACTGTTCCAATGACAGAAATCCACCTGTGCTTTCCAAGATCTCCAAACAAGAGTTTTGTAAGGTTATCTGCTGCCGCCTGGCTATAAGAAATGTTCCTGTTTGTCAACCAGGGCAATACTGGCTGGTTTTAGGCAAGCAGACGCTGTAAGTTGATCTCATCTTTATACAAATTTCTCTCAAAAGCCACCATGACAATCCCGTCTGTCCCCTCCATATTGGTAGAAGACTGAACCTTTCTTAAAATAGTCTGAATTTTTAGATTCTGAATGTTTCACCTTACCAAGGAACTGTAGGTTCACATTTCTCTCTTGGTCTCCAATAGATGTGAAAATGTGTATTCACTATGAACTTTTCTTTATTCTCGTTAAGTTCCAGTCCTCATACAATTCCAAGTCACAGATATGTGAACACCAATGTACTTTGCTGTTCTCCCAGTGACCTCATCTTGGCTAGATGCTCTCACAGTCCCATTATTTGTACATTTCCCACTGCCAAATTTCCCTTTTCCCCAGTTTCATTCTGTGTTACCTTGACTGAAGTTTCTAGAACTGTAGAATATCCAACAATGTAAAATAATGAAATAATCTTAAAAGATCCCTCTGCCTGTGATGAGCAGTGAAGCCATGCTCTGATCATCATCCATTTTTTCTTTCCCCTGTCAAACACTTTATTTTTGACATTCAATCATTCTCTGTGTGATCAGGAACAATTTATCAAGAATTTGAAAGTGAACATTATTTCTAGAATACATACTTTCCTGTTGATTTTCCAATTCCATAAATCAACTTAGTTGTCTCTTTTCTTTAAAAATAACAGCTATTTTTGAGTGCAAGGCATCTTAATGACTTTTACCATCAGTAGAAACTTAAATATTTATATTTCTTTTAATCATTGGACCGTAGACATAGATCTCCCAGAGCAAAGCAATTCTTTTTCACAGGAAATGTGTTGCTGTTTTCCAAAGTAATTCAATAAAGACTGAATTCAAAATGAATACAGCAGAATTTCAGATTTGCTGATTAGCAAGTGTTTACTTGTTCATTAGATTAAACAAAAAAAGTCTGTAGTAACTGCAGACTTTCTCCCCCAGTAACAGCAGTACACACAGTAGGGAAAATTACTATATACTTGATTCTGTCAATAAATTCTTAAAATAAGCTCTGTGTCCCTAAACCTATGTCTGATGTGAAAGAAAAAGTGGGTAGATAAGTATATGAACAGCCACTGTAATTTTTGTTTCACTGGTGTTTCTTCTGGAAAACTGGCAAAACCATAAGCAGGTGATGTGTGAAGCAAAGTCCAACAAAACTCTTTTTATTTATGTCTGCCTGGGAAAGTTTGTTCTAGGGCTGTCTGCTTTCTCACTTCCGATTCTGTCCCTGTAAATTTCTCTTTGTGGATTTTAATTTTTAAAATATTATTCACATTTCCTCCCATTTGATGATACTGACAACTTTGTGTTTTCACAGAACAATAAAACTTTATTGATTCCTATTCAGGCTGCAGCATGTACCAGACAACACCCTTCAGCAAACAAGCAAGAGCCTTCAAACATGCTTTGAAGCATAATTTCAGACAAATCCCTTTTGTTCTATGAAAGCTCTGTCATTATCACAAAATTGTTTTCCCTTTGCCCTTTGGATTAATTTTGATTTACCAGTACCTACTTTTAAAGCCAAGTGTAGAACACAAAATTAAACAAAATGTTGGTGCCAAGTTACTACGCATCAATGCCAATAGTTAAAAATTCTTTTAATCTCAGTTTTCAACTTGATCCATATGCAAGGCAGCATTAAATTACTGATTGCTCTCACTTTTAGAGGAACTGTAAACTCACACCCTGACCACCCACAGTTCCACACCTCCCATAACAACACAGCCAGCATCTTTTCAACCCTGTTCTCTGGTGACCTGCTTATCCAGAATACAGCCTGTCACCACAGTCACCAGGCTTTGGGCACATAATGCTTTAGGCAGTGCCACTGTGAAAACACTGTGACTAGAAAGTCCAATAAAACTTGTAATTTGATCACAGTTTGCAACAGAAAATTGAACTGGAATTCTATAGAAAATTATGTTGCCAAATTTTAAAAGTCTTGACCGAGGTGACATGGCATTCTCAGAGTCTGGATGTGTGTTGGGGGTGGTGAGATGGGGGCTTGTTTGGTGTTTTTAATTTTTTAATTGAAACATGGGAAAATGACAAGGGCTGCTATAAGATTCCACATAGATTTTGACATTCCCTGTGGAATGAGATCTCTTCTTTTCTTTAGCTATTGATGCCTATTTAGATGGTGCTTGTGTCACACTTCCACCTCTACCAAACTCTTGCTATGTCAGTCAAACACAGACTTTTCTTCTGGGATTTAGAAGAATGCTCTTGAATCCCATCTTGGAAGAACTGGTTTTTCCTCCCCTGTTAAATGTATATCATCATCAAGGAATGCTCTTCAGCATCAAGGACAGAACACTTTTCCATCTTGCCTAGCACATATTTGATTCTCACTGTTTCATATACTATAGATTAAAACTAAAATATCCTACCATCTGGGTAAGAGTTATCAAAAATATTCAGAAAATGAACAGAGATCCATTTCTCATCTGCGTCTGCAGGAGCTTTAACAACTAAAACTTTCTGAACTACAGGTTTCCCATTTCAACTACATCTTACGTGTTCTCTCTGGAAAGATACCAAGAGCTGCAAATCATGAGTTTTGCATAGAGTGTATCTTTAAAAATGAACGTTCACAAATTCAAATTGTAAGGTATCTTTCCTATCAGCAATTACATATTGATTACCTACTTTAAAACCCAATGCAATGTAATTATTATCACTTGACTTATCTTTCAAAGGCCCAATATTTGATGAATGAAAATTCCCTACTCATTTTGCGTATTTGAATACCAATTAGGCTAATAGTCTGTGATTCCTTCTGTAACCCATTTGAGTAAGCTTGCCTTACAGTTGCATTTGAGCTTCCATGGATCCTTTCCCATGTCTACTAACCGAGTCAGTTGATTCCACTTACTAATACACAAGAAAAAGCAATGAGACTGATTTGGTCAGTCAAATTGACTGATTTGCTTGTCAAAACGAACAAATTCCTTTTGCCATGCAAACCTTAATTCTTTATCTGGTTGAAGGACTTTCACTAACATCCTCCATTAAGAAAGTTTGTAACAGCTGTATACAATTTTTTGACACCATCACCATCAATCTGAATTGCTTCCATTAAACTTTTACTGTTTGTTTTAGCTTGCAAAAGAAATCATTTTAAATCATTCAAAACAAAAGAGAACACAGTTAATACATCTTTTTACTGTCACAAGCATTAAAGTGTTTTGTGGAAAAAGGTTGTCTTGTGTTAGCAAAGCTGTGTCTCTATACTACTGCAAGTGATTCAGACAGCACAGCTTACTTAGGATCTGTTTTATCTTCATCAGACATTTTTTACTGCAAGACACGTAATTATTCATTCTGAACATATGCAGAACTTCTGGAAGGTAGGTTACAGGATGACCAAAAGGTCCTGAAATGAAGTGGTTTATATCATGAATTGAGGGAGAGAAAAAGGGAGAATGGCACTGAAGCTTGTTTAAGTGGACTTGAGAAACAAAGATGTGTATTCCTGAGGAGCAGGCCAGTGATGCAAGGCAGTTCTGGCAATGCACAGCATTTGCATGATCATTGATGTAGAGTTAAAACATGTAATTCTTGAAGAATCTATCACACCCCCTGCTCTGGCTGACACTGCAGATAGCCCAGCTCCAGAAAGTTCCATCATGTGCTGTGGGCAGAGCTGGAAGGCTGTGTGGATGCCAGAGCCCACAAATGCCCACACCTTTAGCTGGCATGCCAAGAATGTAGAAAAGACAAAAGGAGTAAGTTAAAATAGAAATAAAAATAGACCAGCTGTCTGGGGAGGCCACAAGACTTTGCAGGTCATTATTTGAAAAGCCATTGTTCCTTTGCTTTCCTTTATGATGGTGTCTCTGATGCAAGAGGAGTGGCAATAGTAGAGGTAAAACTGTGACTGAAGTCTCCAGTCTACTGATACCCATAATATGAATTATTTTTGTAGACTGGTCATCATATTAACAAGCACTGCTTATGAGGAAGAATGTGCTATATTGAAAACCTGAAGCTCTGAAATGCGTAATTAAAAATGTCATTGCCTTTCAGTCCAAATAGCCCAATTTTATATAAATTATGGATATTTAAAAAAATTTAATTATTTTCTTACTACTCTTAGTGCTATTAAATGATTTACCTAAAGGAAGGGGAGTAATGGAATTCATGCACTACCGATGCTTTGGTGTACAAAGACTAGGTGATGCAATATAGACTTTAAATATCTATTAATTCCTAAAATATGTGTATTGAAAGACTGACAGGTCCAAAACTTAATATTTTAATTTACAGAGAAATTTTTATAAGTTCCCTTTTTAGAAGACAAAATTAATGCCTTTGGCTGATTTTTGAAATTTGTTATATTATGACAGAATAGTTAGCCTAAAATAACAACAGTAAACAACTGAATCTCTGTTTTATATTTTACCACATATTTTTATAACCCATCACAAGACAAATAACCCACTTAATCTGAGCAATACTGTCTCTATTGGTAAAGATGTATAGAGAGATCCTGTGTGTTTTTTAAAGCACAATGCGCAGGCATACATCAAATATAGTTTGCATAATTTCATATAGTAAAAGAATGCATTATTTATTACTGGAATATGTTCTATCCACATGGACATCCTGATATTAATTGATTCCAAAATAAGATTACTTTAAAATTGTGAAGGTCTTCTTTATATTAGACTCATACCCATAGTTGCCTTTCAGGTTTTATCTTGAAACATCAGCTTTAAAATTATGGGGATTTAGTTTGTGCATGTATATGGTTTTATATTTATAGTTAATCCAGACATCAAATAGCCTCAGGCATTGACTGAAATTCATACTTTATTGTCTTTGCAAGTCATTATGTTCAAGCTCCACCACCACTTTGGGAAGCAAACCGTAAATCATCTATGCCTGTTCAACTTGCCCTGTGCAATTACAGAATATTATATTAGCATTATATAATTTTTTAAAAAAGTGTTCAGTCAAATTACAGTTGACCTGTTATTTTCACTTGCTATGTTCTAATGGTGTGTCTGTTAATTTACAAGAGCAGCTTCTGTTTCATTGCTCCCCAATGCTTCAAAGATAAAACATTATTTCAAGTAAAAAAAATTGTAGAATTTTAAACCTTCTAATATTTTCTATTAAGTCAGTACATGACATCCTTTGCAAAAGAGCTGCCCATTTCCTTCCCACGCTGTGCAATCTCACATGTTTACAACTCTGAAGCTAGCATCTATCCTCTTTTTTTTGGCAGCTGTGAAATAGATTGCACCTTTGATCTCACTGCAGATGATTGTCATTCCCAACAGATACTCACATATGAACCTTTTCAAAGAAGTTTTGTTTGTTGTTTCTCTCATTAAAAAAAAAAAAAAATTGTTAAAGCTAAGGCATTAATGACACTGATCACATCTCACAATAACATTATCTTTTATTAGAGATCTTATTTTACATATCCCCATAAGATATAAAACCTTCCAAGAGAAAATATCAAAAACCTTCAGCTGAAATCAGTTTGTTTCGGACAATATGAGCAAGTAAACCAAAGAAAATTAAGATAAAGGAATGTAAAAAAACCCCAAACCATAAAATCAGAACAGGTACAACTCTTGTATGGAAAATAATTACAAGGTTTTAAACCATTTCTTACACAGAATTGTATTTATAATCATACTGGTAAGGTAAAGATGCTTGCTTCTCTTAACCAATAGTTACAAACCCAGCAGCTATAAAAACAGAAAAAAAACCCCTCAAAATAATAAAATTGAATTACATGGCCAATTCACAAAGAAACAGCATAAGAATTCATTAAGAGTTTTGCAAAACAAAAATCCAACAAAAGGCCAAACCAAGGAAAAGACAACCTCATTGACAGCAACATTCTGAACCAATTCGAGCAAAAATTTTTTTGAGACTTTGACTGGAGTTTTGATTTAGTAAGGGATTTCAGGAAATTATCTTGAATTGAAAGCTGTCATTACACACAAAAAAAAGCGCAAAGGAACGAGGATTACATCTGCTGGTTAAGGAAGATTCAGGCACCATGATTGATGATAAAATAATGAGCCAACGCAATATGAAGAATCTTTCAAAGCAATTTCAAGAGGCAAAATACTTTACAATTTTATTGCATCAAAATTTTCCTTTTCTGCCCAGCAAAACTGAAACAGTGTTTTGAATGTTTTCCTGCACAGAACACATAAAAGCATCTTAAGCTTTTTAATTCTGAAGAAGCAACAAAATAAGTGTTACGAGAAATTTCTGCTGGTAAGTCTACTGAGCTTTAAGTTCCAACAAAAACCAGCATTTTCAAATACTTTTTCTAAGAAGTTACAGTACATGTTTATTGCATGAAAACATCCATTTATTGGATTTATCGGATTCTTCCATTTGTGGTTAGTGATTCCTATATTCTTGATGTAACTTGCGCCAGATCCTACTAAAGTATTCCCATTATTACAAAACACACAGTAGATTGAATTAAGAAAACCTACACAATCTCAACAGAGATCCAACCTGTGACAATGCATAAAATCTAAGTATGACTTTCATTTTATTTTTAGATAGCCTTTAGCTACATGAAATAATTTGATAGACTTTGATATTTGATATAATTGTTGAACAACAATGATGAAATTAAATACAGGAGGCAATATTAGAGCTAGCACATCTTTTTACCAGTTATGATGACATTTCATGCATTAATATTGAGGATAAGCAACAGGGTATGGAAAAGTAGAGCACAAGCGAGTGACAGAAGAAGAAGCTATGAAAATAAATGACAACTATAAAATGGGATCATACTCCAGTGAATGTTTATATCTATTAACTGTAAACAGCAGCTCTACTTAGGGAAATGCTTTCCACACTTGGATGGCTTAAGTACTAAATATGAATTAATATGGGAAAAAGCAAAGTCTCCATTCTTCAGTAACATGAACACTGGCAATGTAAGTGAGGTTGTAAGTTTGTAAAATGTTTAAAATATAGGCACATGATTTGGAATTAACAGGGCACCACAGTCTGTGACATGCAAGCACATGGGTTTGCAAACTATATCTTGCTTACTACCAACTCTTTGCATCAAGTTGCAATTTTCTTGAAAGCAGCTGAATTTAGCCTCTATAGTAATTCTGTTTTTGTTGGTGTTTCATGTCATAACATCATATTAATACATTCAAATAGTCAAAATGTTCAGAATAAGGTAGCACAAACTTGGTGCAGGAGTACATAGATCAGTGTGGCCAGCATTGTCAGATAGGAGTTACACAGCTTAAGTATTATATAAACTACTTTTTCCCCGGAAACATTAACATAGACACCAAAATTGTAACAAGACATATCAAAAATAAGGCACATTTATTTTGATATGGTAATCTTGAAATAGAAAACTCATTTCAGAGAACACTGGTATCTAAATGAGTTTTATAAAAAATCTTGTATTCATGATAATTATGGACATTTCTCATCATGGTAATGGAATAATTGCACATATCCCAGTGTGTCAAGTAACAAAATGGGAGTTTTATTAAACAATTCCATTGCAAAATTACTTTGTAGGTTCAGTTTTTTCTATTTACATAACTCAGGTGAATGGTAGAAGTATTAAAATCTACCATCACTTATCACAAGTACTGCAGGCTTTCATTTTACCACAATTAATAATCCCCTTTGTTTTGAATAAACTGAAATTAATTGCAGAATAAATTGAGATTATTGTCATTTATATAAATGATTGCAAATATTTGGACATTAGCTACTACACAGGAACATTTTATTCCATTTTATTTCCAAGCTGCATCAGGACTTTTTACACTGAGTTATTCACACATAAATTCATCAAGAATCAGGAAAAGAAGGCTGTTTAAAATCTAATCCCCTGTTTATGAAAATTAAAACACCAGAAACATCATTAATTAGCATTTAACCTGAGATTTAATCTGTTGAGAGGTTAACATCCATAGAAATTTCTTCACTTGCTGTATTAACTGAAAATGATGTTGTTATTTTATGGGGGAAAAAATCAGAACAAAAAAAAAAAGTTGCTTGCAACATGGCTTTTCATTGTGTTGGTCAAAAAAAAAAATTATTGAATGCATCTTTTTCTCACAGTATCCAGAAGCTGGAATAACATTTATGTGCCTCTTATTGCACACAAAACTCAGAGGAGATACAATTGCAGATTCTTCTTTATCTGAGTATTAAAGCAGGATTTCATCTCAGCCGAATCCGGAACGTATTTATCTCCATAGAACTCATATTTATTTCACTTATATTTCTGGCATCTGGAGGTGAATGCATCAAAGATAAAGATGTGGGCGTAAGACTTTCCACTCTGAATTTGCTAAAGAGTTTATGCACCTTTATCTAGAGGGAAAAAAAAATCAAAACAAACAAAAAAACTACATTTAGAAAAAGCAGTAAATACCTTAAAATTGTACAGCTCCTTGCAGGAACCAGAAATTCTCAGGGCAAGAATTTTTAATGTTTTTAAATGTCAACAATTAAATACACAGATTAAATAATTTAGATCTTTTTAGACAGCAGTCACTACGTTTCAATATAATTTTATTAGTATATTCAAAATTACTAGAAATATTTGGATTTGTACTCTTCTTGTTTCCAAATAAAATGATATTTACGCTTCCAGCCAAAAGAAAATCCCAAACCTATTTTAAAAATCCTACAGATTAATAACCATACCTTTCCCTGAGTGGTAGAACAGAGCAGACCTGTGTCTCTGTTTGAAAATTTACAATCAAATCCCTTTCTGTGAAGAATCAGAGCAGCTTCATCAGATGGTTTGGTATCTACCTACAAAGAAACACTATAGAAGATTACTCACAACGTATCAGGAAGACATCTTAGGACACAAAAAAAAATTATCCTTATCATACAGCAGATAGAGACATTTACACCTTAAAACATGATCAGCCTAGATTGAACTGTCATGTCTTTTTAAAAAATTTTATAAAGCTAAACATAGAAAGAAGTAAATGGCAGAGTTGAAATATATAACGTACTACAGAATATAAATATAAGTAATTGAATTTCAAGGTCATCAGATGCACATGTACTCATGACTCAGGACTGAAGTGTAGGTATCATGCTACCTATATTAAATGGTTTCCCACAAAAATTACATGGCAAAACAGAAACACACTAGAAATCTTATGTTAACAGCAATACTCAGTTTCACATATTCAATGGCATTATGTTGAACAAACTTTCATATAGAAAAAATGCTCTCTAACTCAGCTTAAGGTGTATAGAAAAATGTACACTGAGATACACATATGAAATAAATGTTATGTTTATCTCTGAGATATTCAGTGCTTTTGAGCCTCAAGACACATTAAAGAGTAAGTTGCTCTGCACCCTTCTCTAGCTTCATTACCCTCCCCTGGACATGTTCCAGCCCCTCAGTATCTTTCTTGTGGCTGCACCCCTACACTCACTGTAGTCACTTATTTAATAGGATACATTACTTTATTTCTTTAATTATTGCTGTTTTACATTCTTCCACTTAATCTTATCATATATATAATAAGAGTATAAAAAAGATGGTTCTATCCAAAGCCATGCCAGTTCTTTAGGCTATTTTTTTCATATTTATTTCTGGTTTTCTTTTTTTCACAACTTTCACAAAAGCATTTGCCATGAGTAAAGTTCATTTTGGTACTTCAGAATGTATCTATTGCTTGAAGAAAGCAATGCCAACAAGCATTAGACCCTCTGTGATGCATTAGCTCCTGAAGGGGCACCAAACAAGAGGTCTTAATCTAAGAGAGACAAATTTCATTTCATAAAAGTGATCATGGATCAGTTTGTACCAGCTTCTTTGAAAGACACCATGACAAAGAATCAAAGTACAATAAATTCACAGTATAAAGTACTCCATATCATAAAAAAAATTATAAACTTTGTGGGTTTAGGTTCATCATTTAAAATAGTAAAAATTTATTCAATAGTATTTGGAGTTGAAATTAGATATTTTTTAGTAAAACATTTACAGTTAGAAACTTTGCATAGTTTACAAATCACAAATAATACTCTGCTTGAAAAGATTTTGTGAACAATAGCTTATAACCACCTAAAACCAACTTTTTAATTTATGAATAGTGCCTACATTCAGCATATGATAAAAAAGTTTCTAGTATTTATTAACATTGATGGCAAAAAAAGTTCTTATCCTGTTTATTGAAAAACCAGTACCACTTTCTACATGAAGTGAGGTAATAGCTGTGATATTTTCCCCCTCCTACTATGTAACACCTGACTTGATTTTTCATTGTCACCGTTGTGACAGTGTTGCACTTTAAAGTAGATATTTTTATGCACACAAAATAAAACTGTCTGCTTAAACATCAGATTAGGGAAACATTAAAATTCATACTGAAAAAGCTCGACTTCCTATGGGGTAAATTAATGTTAGAAATGACAAGACAGTAATGGGTATCAACACTTCCTCTAATTCACTTAAATTATCTTCTAGTAATCTGCATAAAAAATGCATGCATGCATTTCAAATGATGACATGAATATTTCATGTCCCAATTTTTTAGAATTAAATATTATCCTTATTAAGACTCAAAAGATTTAAAACAAAAAGATAACACACAATTAGTGATACCCTGAGTAAAAGTGTTTTGGTCAGTGTAAATATCTATGATTTAGTACTCCACCTTCTACCATGCACATATTTTTTTACCTGTGTATAAAAATAAAGCTGTTCTAACCCATTATCAAAGCAGCTGAAAGATTAAGTTGTCACAGCCTCCACATCTACTTCAACTTACCTGTTCTTCTATCATCTCTAAGTAAATGAGATTAAATACATTTAAGGTTTATGAAAGTCTGAGCAAGGATAAACTTAATTTATACCAAATACTCTTCTAAACATGACCATGCTAACTGCATGAAAACCTGCAACAATCTCAATTTTCAACAAGTTACAACATGCTTAACCTTGCAAAACTTCATAGTACTGTTATTCAACAAAAAAGCCCTGAAGAGTGTGCTAATAAATCTCTAACAAGCTTTCTTAGAAGAGCTGTCAAAGTTTGATTTGATTTTGCTCTCTGTGAATTAAAATGCAACCTTGTAAGAAAATTTAAAAAAAAAAAATTGTTAGGCTTTCTCATAACCAGTATCCCAGGGCAATGCTTCTAAAATTTTGATGAGAAAGAAAAAACATTTAAACTCTTTTAAAATTCAATTACTGTAAGCTAATAGACACACACTGAAAAGTTTAGGCAACATGGAACATTTATGTATTTATGCTTAGTATAAAGGGACAGATCTACTGTGTTCTAGACCTTTAATCCCAGTTTATTTACATAAGGTAAAATATCTGTATTCTGAAAAGCTGGAGTTGTGTTAAGAAAAAAAAATCTTTAAATGTTTTATTCCTAATGGATTGGACTCTTGCACGACAAGATGAGATATCTTACAAGAAGAACAATATTTTTTCTGATTTCTACCTTAAATCTTAACAACTATTTTAATTTGGTACCCTCTTCTCTGTAATTGTAATGGATTATGAAAAATAAACTTCAACAGTTTAAGCAGCGGAGAGGCATAAATTTCTGGAAAAAAAAATTCATTGTGTCAAAGAATTATGTCACTTGTCATTCAAATTCTTGGAAGCAAGAGAAAGGAAGCAGAAAATGAGGAGAGATTTGCAGAGTTATTTGCAAGGCATAGTACCATTTTTGCTGTGGGGAAGAACATTCTGTATCTCTCATGACAGTGCTCCTATCCTGTGACTGCTGCAAGCTCTCACTTTGAAGTGGACACATTAATGCTGCAAGCTCAAGAGCCATCGATCAGCAATCAATGAAACATACAGCTGTGAACAGAGAAGAGATCACAGCCCCAACAGTCCTGTTTCAGCTGGGACAGTGGGGCCTGAGCAGCCCAGATAAAACCAGAGAATTCGCTTAGAAGTAGTAACACTGAATTGTAGAGCAGACACTGAGCAAGCCTGTCTTTTCACAGCTTTCATACACAGATCATACAAACAAGAGGATGGATTTACACCTCAAAAAGAGAGGGAAGATGTTCATGAAGGTCTGTCCCTGAAGTGGGTATGCTGAAGTAAACCTGTGATGCTGAGCTGGTTGAAGTAAATGAAAATATACACAGCGAAGTATGAAATACTCACTTCACATGAAGATTTGATTTAGTATCAGGGTCTTCCTAACTTTTCAAAGGCACAAGACCCATAAAATCAAGAAATCTTCCACTTTGAAATTCAGAATAAGAATCAGTCACAGCTGAAGGGGCTTAGACAAGATTGAACTACTTACACAGAAAGCATGAGAAAGCAAACATTGTTTGAGTTTTAAAACACAGATTAAAACAAAACAAAGATCAGATTAAACAGAATACAATCTCATGTTAATACAGACAAGCCCAGCCATCATGGAGACTGGAGAAAAAGGGATAAATAGTTTGTATCTAAGTATGCCAGAATTAAAAAGGGATCACACTATGCTAGCAGCACTGGTGAATAGCACTGCAACACAACATAAAGTTAACATAATCACATTTTTAAAGGAGCTGAAAAACTGAAAAGAATTTATAGAACAGTTGGCAGGAAAAGAATGCAAAATGAGTTCCAGTCCTTCAGTTAATGAAAGGGAAAATTAAATTCTGGTGGTTACATACCTTTCTTCTCTTCAGGAGAAAAACACTGAGCACAGAAGAGCCTTTTTTTGCTTGAATTTTTTGTTAGTATTTTGTTTGTTGGTTTGGTTTTTTTGTGTTGGCTAGATGTTTGGGTTTTGTTTGTTTGGTTTGGTTTTGGTTCCTTACCAGAGAATGTTTTCACAGGAACCAATCATGAGATGCTGTTAGAATAACTAAATTAGATCTTGTAATTAAGCTTAAAAATATTTTAACAATAAAATTTGGATTTAACTATTTCTTTATTTAAAACAAACTCAGAACAAACTCTAATGACCTTAAATTTAATTCTTCTAGTATAAAAAAGGTTGAGGTATATGAATGGTTCTCTCTTAAACTTTGGGAACTTATTGAAAGGTACCCCCTCCAGAGACAGAATCTTGCATTATGCATGCTAATATGTTGTGAAAAAACACAATCCCTTCATTTCTTGTTACTCAAAATGACACAAGTCTCCAGTTCTTGCAGAATTAAGAAAAGCTGATAATCGCGCTGCAGCTTATCATATCATATAAACCCTCTCATCACAAAGTACTTCACAAGAACAGATCCTTTTACTGTATCAATAAGCTACATCTTATGTTTGCAAAAACCAGTGGTTTGACCTTACCTTTGCTTGGATTGTCCTCAGATTGACTAGATGCATGTCACAAGGCATGGACGACATCAGTGGAGAAAAAGTACTTATCAACTCTGGGACACCTGAATCTGCATTTGTTGTCATTGGAATTACAGGATGATTTAAGAAGAGAGAAGTCATATGGCTAAGAAGTGATGGAAAACTGACTGGTGCCTTCTCTTCATTCTGCAAAATACAAAAGAATGATTCAAGTTAACATGCTATCACATCTAAATTTTGAAACCCACTTAATTTATACATGATTCCAATAATTACATAGAAAATTTTAATTTCCAGATTGCCCATCCAATTACTTTTGGAAAATTTTGATCATCCAATTTTGGTCAATTTTCTTTCATTGATAGATATACTTGCTGGTTTTATCAACAATAATCTTTCAAAATTATGATGATACCTAATTTTACAAAATTCCTTTGCTTCTGTGTTAGCCCTTGATATTTGAACAATACAGTTTGGAAAAAATAAATTAGTTACTACTTTAGCAAGTTGCTCCTATTTATTCAGTATCTCTTTGTATATGGAGAGGGGCAGATGCCTTTTGCGGGCCTCCTTTTCCACATTATTTTATAACCTGCATTTCTTGCTTTCTCCAACTTTTATCCCAAATCCCTCTTTCTATTTTAAATCTATGTCTCACAAACTGTTGCTGGAAGAAATAGCAGCTAGCATCTTTGTCTTGGTCTGCATTGCAAAAGATTTCTTCCAAAAATTTTATTTCAATGTCACGCCAGCAGGAACCAAAGGTATTTTATCCCAATATTTTACAATTTTTGCACTTTCCAAAGTTTTATATTTGCACTGTTTTTACTTGGCTGCAGAGGCTGCCTTACAAACCTGAGATGACCAAATCTTACATATTCACAATAACCAGTTAAAGCTCCAGAGAAGCGAAGAAAAGAAAACAAAAGGACTTTAAACAAGTAATTTCTATTTTAGAATGTCAGTGAAGATAACAGTAGAAATGGAAGTGAAAACTTCTTTTGCTCTTATTTTTCCCTTGCATGCTTAATCAGATATATCCCTGCTTGTTGTTCATATTTACCGAAAACTTTGCAGAAAGTTTATTGAAAATATAGTGTCTTAAGCACTGATACATTACATTTGCATTTTATGATAGCCTGTCAACACAGAAATAAAAAACAAATGGGAGACACTTAAAGCAAAGGGGAAGATTATTTTCCAGATTACAACAGAAAACCATAACAGTAATTTCTGTCTTGGGGTGCGTTTGCATGTATGCATATTTATTTATATTTCTGCAGAAGCACGAAATACAGCTGACAGTGAAGACACTGAAAACATTCCAGGCCTGACTCAATGAAAGATGGTAATTTCTGTGTTATTCTTGGTGCTTTTCTTAGTAATAAATAATACTCTGGCTCTTTGGTATCTACTAAGCATTGAGGGTTAGTATTTTTAAGAATCCATTATGACCCCCAAATGATAAAAGTGGATTGTTGTAAAGGATTGCTCCTCCATGTGTCTCATTGCATTTATTTCTATTGAATTCCATCTGTCATCTCATGGCATCTTTAATCAGTATTGAGTCTTCTAATTCCACAATTTAGCCTTGATTTTTTTTTTTCACTACCTTGAAAAATTCTGTATCATTGGCAGACTTCATTGCCATGATTTTCTTCTATTCTAATTGCAGTATGAGCAAGCTTGCTCTAAGCACAGCTTAATAGAAAAGTCTTCCATTCAAGTGCCTGAATACATGCTCTATACACAGGGAAAATGAGCAGATCCATGTTCTTTCAAAGAAGAGTTCATTTTTTCACCCCTAAAGGAACACTGTTCACTCTGTTGCCATAGAAGTGCTAAAGTCAGTCAAAACATTTAATTGCCATTTATTTTCTCAGCTTTCACCTTTTTTTTTCCCATGTAGAGTAAGTTGATTGCTTGCATCTGAGAACTTAAAATGAGGTCTTCTAAAACATCTCACAAACCACACATGAATCATAAAATAATCTATTAATCCTTTTATACTATTTAAAACAAAATATTGCAGATAAGCACAGCCTTGAAGGACTGGCAAATACTATATCCTGACCTGATTCAGCTGTGTCTAAATGTGATATCACCCGCAGGAACACTGTCTTTATGCATTATCCACTTTGGAACTAAGATTTAGGTGAATATTTAATATTGAATCTTGTATTCCAAATCTGGAACGACAGTCAGTTCTGGATGGTTGCACCAGCAGAAAAAGTGCAGTCATTCCCTCAATCTGTGTAACAGCAATGGGAATGGAGCATAGAAAAGGTGTCAAAAGCTGCCAGGAGACCAAGGAAAAAGTGTTTTGCAAGCATGGTGAAGACAATGCTTTCACAGAAGACAGAGAAGGGACTCTTCAAATCACACTCTCCCCTAGGTACATCACAATCATTCAAGGGCTGGAGTATGGCTTTTCCCTCAAGTCTGTGATCCAGAATTTAAACAGGACTGTCTGGAAAGAGAGATGAGAAGGGTTTGCACATGAACAGTGCAATGGGAGGAATATTTACTCTATGCACAACTTCACCATGTGGATGGCTTTCAGCAGTGCCCTGCTGATGCACATCAGAAGATGTAGTCCCACAATCTCAATATAATTAAAGTATAGCTCTCTCAAAAGTGACATCATTTCCTCAATTTCCATGGCAGCATTTATCACTCAAAGTGTGAGTGGAGCTCCTCTGGCTGCCTTACAAACATTAAGTACTGGCAAGATCCTGATGAATGCCAGATGATGATGTGCTGGCTTAATGAGCTCAAATCAAAGCATATACTGCCTTTTTAAGTATCTTCCAGTACATCCACATACAGTTATCCAGTTGGAAACTGTGTTGAGACACAACCCCTTGAATGATTGTGCAGCAAACATAAACGGAGCCTCATATAGGATCTTCCCTTGTCATCAAAAGTAAGGTCAATAATTCTAAATTTTCAGTTTTGAGAAGACACAAACCATAATCAAATATAACATTAGATCACAATTTGCAACAAGTTTCAAGAATACCTATCTATAAAAAGTGCCTTTATTTCAGAAACTAGCTATTTTATTGATACTCGCAGAAATAATTTAAAGGCTTGGGCTGGAAAGGAACTTAAAGGTCAACTTGTTCCAACCCCTCTGCCACAGGCAGGGTTGCCACCTACCACATCAGATTACTCAAGGTCCCATCCAACATGGCCTTGAACACTTCCAGGGATGGGTGATGGGGACGAATCTGATTTTTATTTATGTGTTATACATGAGGGGAAGAATTCCTATCAGGGCTGTACACTTGCTGGCAGCCCTGTCCCTGGGGAAGCTTTGCCTGGCAGCTGGTCAGGGGAGAGAAGCTTCCACAACTGGGCTGTAAGTGAAATCCCCCCCACCATTTGCTAGTGGGGCAGATGCCCATAAGCCTGGGAAAAAATGCCAGGGAAATCAGGCTGTGGGAGGGACTTCAGCACATACAAGCAGGTAATGTGACATAAGGGGACACTGGACTTCTTGGAGGGATCAGGGCTTCACTCAGAGGGTCAGCTTGATCACCTCCCCTCCTCTGCCTTTTTCTCCCTGTCAATGGCTTCCCTGCCCGCTCCTGCTCTGCCCTGCCCCACCATTCCCACAAACCAGCTCTGTCCTGCCCCACCATTCCCACAAACCAAACCAGCTCTGCCCTGCCCCACCATTCCCCCAAACCAAACCAGCTCAGTGCTGCAGCCGCTGGGTGCCCGCCGCTCCCTGACACCGCCGCTCCACGTCCTGCCTCTGGGAAAAGTCACTCTGCCTCCGAGACTCAGAGGGTTTTCTGCCAAGAGTTTAAATTCCCTAACTAAGGTCCTCCATTAGAGCGGGAAAATGCTAATTAGGCTCTTCAGAAATAGTTTTGTAATTGAACAGAAGAAATCAATGGAAAATTCTATAGAGAAGAAAGTAAAGCTGAAGGAGTTGATAATTGGACACCAATTTAGCTAATGGAGAGCAAATGAACTTTTCAACACAGAAAAGTAATCTAAAATTTCCTATATAAAACTAAGAAAAGGAAACTGAGGAAGGCAGTTTATCAAATCACATTATCTTGACTGTTTTCTCCTCCTCCAGAGTCTTCTCTGCAGTGACAACATCACCAAAAAAACCTTAATCATGACAGTAAATGCCCACTGGCATACACACTACTTAATCAAATATGCTGAAATGTGGATGCTGACTCGGTGTGTAAGAACAATCAAATACAATCTGGAAACAGGTATAATACTGGGCCAGCTAAATCAAGGGATAGAGACTAAAATAGTCTGATACCAAACCACTTGGATTATTGCTGGAAATAAAAAGTTTCTCATTCTCTTTCATGTTGTGTCAGGAAACAATTTTTATCAACTTTCTCTCTGACAGGTTCAGAAAACCAACGGGCAGCACTCTTCAAAGGACAATGTTTCTTGACAGAAAAATCTAATCTGTGGAGCAAAAACACTTTTCGCAGCATCTTTATTACCAAAGCATATGGAGAAAATATTTTAAAATATCTTAATCATAAACCGGCAAATTACAGCAATCAAGAAGATGAGTCAAAGTATTCCAAAGACAAATACGGGGAAAAACAATTGCTTGTTTCTGTACAATTCAAAGACTGACAATCCGTCAGTATGTTTGATGTGATGCTGCTTTCATATGAGAAATTGGTTCTGTAATATGGTGCTAGGCTGCTCACAGGTGAGAAACAAACAGCAGACAACACCACTGACGGTGTGAATAACCGGCTTACAACACGCAACAAAAATAAATAACAGGTAAGGGCAGATGCCTAAGCTTTAAAATTATTTACATTTTTCACCAAATGCAAACAGCTTGAATCCTTACTACAGTGGCTCCCCATTTGTGGAAGGTGGAGTCTCTAAGCAGGAAGGAGTGAGAAATACGCACAGTGCTCTATGCACACATTGCCCTAAGGCTCACAACTTAGAAGAGAAATTCAGGTTTTGTTTCAGACAGACAGTAATCTAGTTCATTAAATGGACATCAAATAGTAAATAGCTTCTGCTTAAGTTACAGGCTTTGCATGCAAGACTGTCTGGCTGTTATCTCATAAATAATCTTGCTTTAAATCTATCTCACCAATGCTCCTTGCTTTAAATTCATTCAAAGTTGCACACTGTATTACAAAAAGAATAATCAAAGTCTGACAAGTCCTGAAAGTCTTCCAGATATGGATGATTCATTCCCTTTCCTCTGAGGCTGATACCTGGAGCTAGATTTTTGCATGCCTGTAACAACTCCTCCTAGTGATTTTCAGGAGGAAAGAAGAAAGATAATGGGTCTTACACCTCTAATACAACAAACAGCAATTAATGACCGATATAAATTGGACCGATATTAATTCTTCTGAGCTGAATAATTCCTTTTCAGTGTCCAAGAGTGCAAGGTTAATGTAAGCATCTGTCAAAGAAAACAGCGACCAAGACTTCAAGCAGCTTTGAAAATGGCTGGTGATTGCAGAGGAAATTTAGTATGGGAATTAAACAAGGTGATAGGAAGATCTTCTCTGTGCTGTGGGATTCAGAGCATTTAAGACCTCAAAGCTGTGCAAAAATCTTCAGCAGAACAATCTTCATGTAATCTCTGAAGCTAGAAATCCAGGCTTAGACCTGCTAGACTTTTAGGAAAGCATGGGTAAGTTGCAACCAGAAATAACAGTCACAAATGTGAGTACTGAACAGGCAGATTCTGGGAATCTTAAAAAGTCTACAAATAAGGATTCTGATTCCAGATTATTTTCTGCTATACCAGAGTATTTGGCTTTCCTGAAATGCTGGGGGGCAAAAAACCAGATAAATATAAGGATTAGAATTGTTTGCATATACATTTTTGTCTACATTTAAAAATCCATCAATTATGTTACATTTTGTACATCAAAGCATATTTTTCTTTTTGCAATAGACTTCAAGTCCTTTAATTGAGAACTACAATCTGGAATGCTGAGGGTCTTTTGATAGCTATTAAAGTGATCAGCAAAAGACGACTCATGAGAGCAGAGTGAATCTGACTTAATCTCTTTGCCTCAGAGAAAATGGAAAATTTTCTATCAATTCACCTGGTCATTGCTAATGAAAATACATTGGAAATGCATGTCTGCTGCACTAGCTGAAAGGGGCTCCTGGAGGCTGATTATAGAAGAAATGAAAATTCTGAGGCACCATAAAATATCCACAAGACTTGGTGTTGGCTCAGTGACTCTAAAATCACCACATATTTTCTCTACCAATCCTTAGTTGACACTAAAACTGCAGATGAGAAACCTGGGATTGTTGCAAGTAACGAAATCCAGGGAAATTTGCATCCACAGGAGGAATTTTTCCCAGTCTGCTAGAGCCAGATTTGATCATCTCCAACAAGAGGTGACTCCTCTCATTCCAGGCTGATAGATAGAAGCCTGCCATGGTTCTGCTCCTCGAAGACCATGCAGGAGTAAGGAAGAGCATTATTCCTGTTAGGCATACATGGAAACACATGGCCATCCCCACATGTGAGCAGAGACAGCACTTTTGCCAGAACCCACATGAGCTTGGGTAACACGTGGGTAACAGAAGTAGAACATACAATGCAAACCTGACTGTGCTCTCCAGCTGACCAGGTCTGGAGCTCAAGACATTGATATTCTTGATCCACAAGAACACTCAACAACCACTGGTACCTCAGTGTGGACTTCAAGCCCTTCTGATATCCAGGTCTGAACCTTAGGCTTCCTAATGATTCACCAGGTCAGACTTCATCTCCTTCCAGGAGCTGGCCTGTGACCTGTTAGCTTGCAGTTTGCACACACAGAAAATGCAGGTCTTGGCAGCAACTGGAAGCCAGTTGTACTGGTCCCTCAGCCCAGTAGTGTGTCTCTCTCCAATAGCTGTCACACACACCACTTACTCTGTTTGTTTCCTAGTCTTACCTGAGGACGGCTAATGGCTCACACAGATTCAGAAAAGGTTGGGCTGTACAGAAATCAGATGTAATAATCTAGAATGGTGGTCAAGCACTGGACTCCATCAGAGCCTTTTATGCCCCTTTTACCCCTACTTTTCCCAGCTGCTACTCCTCATTCCTTCTCCTTCTCCTCCTGTGTCAGTTCTATTGAACATCCCATAACTAGCCTCTTGTTTAACAAAAAAACCCCAAAAATTAAAAAAAAAAAAAAAATCCAGAATTTTCTTAGTCTAAGGCAATTTCTGTTGATCTATCTTGTTGGGTTTCACACCAGGAACAATCTAGTTTTCTCCCTTTCATGGAATCAGGAGCAGCTAGTGCTCCACTCTTCCGCCTATCACTGTTCTTAGGTGACTGCATTTAGTTAATGTTCAATCAGGTGCCATAAGAGAAACCATGTTCTATAAAGATGTCATTTGGAGAATATCAGCTTGCTGGTCTATGGAAGAGTGAAGATGGTAAAGAAATTATCTAGCCACCATGATCACCAGCACATCACCAATTACTAAGGCTGATAAATACACAGCCATCAATATAGCTGGATGAAAGTGATCTGAAAAGCAGATAGACAGCATGAGATGTTTCCTTAGCAATAAAAGTATTTTATACTTCAGTTATAGCCTTTCCTGCCAGTTTTATTTCTTCTATTCTAATTCTTCTTAGAGTTTATTGTTTAATGATGACAAAGGAGGAGCATCTTAATGCCTAAATAAATATCCCATGCTAGGCTTGAGGAAGGGACCTGAGGCTAGATTTTCCCAGAAGATTGGCAAGATCTTATCCCATTCCCAATGATGGCAGAAAATAGCAATCAGAAATTTTCTGGAGTTCAGTTTTGATTGAGGAAGTAGGTACAAAACTAATGGTAAGGGCAGAAAGTCCACAGTGATACCTGCTAACTTGCAGGCACTGTAACTCTGCTCCTCATGCAAAGTTCTCACTACTGGAGGAAACTTGCATGTGCAAGGAGGTTATTCCCAGAGAGTCATTTCATTTGAGAATACAAGAAGAAGAGGCTGGACCTGTACACTTTCTCCCTACTTTAGGAAGGATTCTGCCCTGCAGTCAGGTCTTGCAGGAGGAATTAGCCCTTCCTAGAAGTGGTGATACAGAAAGGTTTAAATTTCAGACCTCAAACAGCACTAGCCCAGGTAAGCTCACAAAAGACAATAAAGAGTCCTACCCTCATCCTTTCATGAATTGTACGAGCTGCAAGTGGAGAGACCAAGGTTTTATACTATGCATAATACTGAGGTAAAATTCTTTTTAACCAGCGCCAGCAGACAGGTACACACAAATGAAGACATATAAAGCCGAACCAAGGAGAGTAATTCCCTGTTGAGATGTACATAATTACATGAAAAAGAACACCAAAGAGACACAGCTGTATGTCCAGAACCCAGAGGAAGGCAGTCCTCTGTACCACTTGCTCAACTCAAGAGTCAAGTGGCTGCTGCCCTGTTACAGGATGAGAGTGTTTCATAGCAGGAACATAGGGATGGAACTTGCAGACAAAGCAGTCTTTATTTAATAGCTTTCTGCAACACATCTTTGTCACTGTATCATGAAAAAAAAAAAAAAATTGAAGGAAATTAAGCTGTAAGGTGCCCTGACATAAAAACAATGACAGTGCTTGCCTGAAAACAGATGGTATTTGTAGATAAATAAGAGATGGAAACATTATTCTTGATTTGCAAACACAAAGTTCCTCCATAAGAAATACAGTATGAACTATACAGTGTAAGGAGAAATAATGAATTAAAAGTAGTGTTTTAAGCAAAATTGGAAAGTAACATGTACCTGAATATCTCTTCAAATGAAATACAAAATTAGTGTTCACCCCTTGTAAATATATGTGGTAAGGCTCTAAAGAAGATGCATAGTATTTTGTGTGAAAACAAGAGGAAAATGTCTTTTTTTTTCCTTCTGTGGCCACCATAAACCCCTAAAACCCCAACAATTTTATACATATTTGATGAGATCATTGTGGCACTTGCAATTAAAAATTATATTAGAGTATCTGAATTTGTCACACGTGGACTTGAAAAAGCATCTAAATTGTAATAATTAAGCCAATGTCAAACTTCTGCTTTTTTAAAACATCAAGTTAATTATGAGTTAATTATAAGTGTCTAAGGTATGGATACATGTAGCATAGCAATGCACAGTATAATATATAGCTTCAGTGAGAAACATGCACATGGACCAAAATCAACACAATAATCAGACAAAAAGGGCTCTGTCACCAACCATAAATTTTCAGAGAAAGTGGGTACTTATAGAGATTTAGTAAGAAAAAAAGAGTAGTTGTATGTGGTGGAAGAAAGGCAGTTTGATTATCTCCAATACATTTGTGATTTTATTAACTGCATTATTGTTCCTCTAAACAACCTCACCCAAAAGTAAGAGCCATTTGAGCCACTGAATCCTCTGCTCTCTGCTCAAGCCTAGTCCATAAATCCAGTTATACAAATTAACTAAGTCAAGACAAGGTATCAAATACGAGTCTGAAGAAGGAAGTGTTTGCACTGGCATGGCATCTTTTCTCCAGCTATGTCTTTGATGAAAGAATATATAACTACTTCCTATCAATCCTATTTCATTCACTTCTGTACTGATAACATGCTGGGATTCAGAAAATAAAGGGGTATTAATGATTATTTTTCCAAAACTTACAAAAAATATAAAGTAGTAGGTATTTTCAAAAAGACAGAAACATTTACTGTTTTGACAAGTATTAATAAACTGTATTCAGTTTCATTCTCAGCTAAATATTAATCCCTTTAATTTAAAAATGACATGAATTCAGTTCTTGGTTGAAAATCTGAAAAAAAAGGAGACAGTCTTAGAAGACAATTCAAAGAGTTATTCAAGCTGAAAAATGCTTGCAAGGAGAAAATGAACACATAAGAAGGATTAGTTACATCTAGTAGAATAAAAAAGATGTACGTAGAAATTATATCAAAAATACAGTAAAAAAAAAATCTGAAGCCTGAGGAATATAGCTATCAACAAATGAGATGAGTATAACATAAAGTGAAATGAGATTTGCCCAGCTCTTACTGCAAACACAGCTCACTTAACAAACAATACTGTCATTGTGAGTAAACCTTTAGTATCCATCTTAGGGAAAAAAAAACCCAACAACAACCAAACAGAAAATATTAACACAAACCTCCCCCCCAAGTCTCTTCCTTCCCCACAGATACCAAAAAGCTTCTGCAAAATACATCAACCTGAAGTCTTTTTCAGAGACAATATCTAAATGATTGTTTATGACTGATTAGATGAGCTAGAATTCAAGAGCCAAAACCCAGGTGTTAGGATTAAGAACCTATTACAATACAGACTGAGTATACCCACCTTCAGTAAGAATTTCACTCTATCCACCCCCTACACATATGAGTCCTACATCAGGACATTAATGTGGTTTGACCCTGCCATTAAAATTTGCTGTTCAGGGTGGGGTTGGGGAAGGAAAGAAGTATTTAAGAGATATAAATAAAAAGAAATTTTTGGTAGATACTGTGATAACAAAAACTCTCCACAGTAATTTCACCAGTGATGCACAATTATTTTAATTATTTTTAAGTTGCACATGTGGCACTTCACATACTCTCCTTTTATGGGTAAGTTTCACAAAGAGCAGCAAGCATCCCATTCTTCAGAACTGTTTTTGAGAAAAGAGAATGAAATGTTTTGGAACATATATTAGGAAAAGCTTGTAATGCCAAAGATGTCAAATGGTCAAAACTTTCTCCTCCAGTGCCTCCTGAAGTAAATAATAAAATTGGGCTTGACAACAAAATCAGGGCCAGTGTATGAGTCACACTGATTACATATATAAACTGCATATAATTTCACCAGCATTTTTTCTGACATGGTTATTTTTAAGCTATTATGACAACTACCTTCTGAGTAACTGGGCTAAAAAAAAGCATGATTGCACATCTAAGAAACTGGAAGAGAATTATCCTTACTTTAACACTTAAATAGTAACATGAATCAGAAAAATTTACGAATGTTCAGATACATTTTGAAAAACAAAATTCTAGAACATTCTAAATATATGAAAGGGGAATTCCAGATACAACAACAGAAAGAAAATGTTTCCTTAAAGCATCTTGCTTGGCTCCTGGGGCTTGTTTACATTGGATCAGCGCCTCTTGGACTGTACCTACTCCCCCACAGTTCTGATTCCCCTTTCTGTGCAGTCCCTTCAAGAGTGTATAAGAATGAAATGCCCTTAAAGTCCTCTGCAGCCATTTAAAACCATTATAAGCTCAGCATAAAGAGTTATAGGGAAAGAAAGATCCTGGAACACAGGTTTCCAAAACACCTCAGAAATTTTTGATTGTAGTAGGCAACTGCGCCTTCTCCTTTGAAAGATTCTCAGCAACTTGTACAGAAACTTTTAAATCAGTAGGACGGATGATTTTAACAAAGAAAGGGAATTACACTGTTATTCTGCTGAGATGATACCTGACTTGTATCACAAACATGTTGGCAAACATATGCAAAGACACATGATTTTAACAAAGAAAGGGAATTACACTGTTATTCTGCTGAGATGATACATGACTTGTATCACAAACATGTTGGCAAACATATGCAAAGACACACGTAAATACTGAACTAACTGGAAAATTCCAGTGCTGTTTAGGCTGCCTTTACTCCATCTGAGGTAACTTCAAAATGTTTTCCAATGGCTTGGTTTGGTCTGCAGAAGCAGCTGCTCTGAAATTGAACTTGTGGCCAGCCCCACTCAAGGGGGAACTGTGTTACTTGGCAGAGCAATCTCTGCAAAGTGTGCGTGGACCAGTTTCCTTTTAGAAGGAAGTAAGCAAGGAGCTCCCCTGGAAGTATGGCACCAAACATGCCCTAGCCCATCACATCTTGATTATGATCAGAATGGATGACTAACCTTTTATGTCTGTTCTGACACAAAAAATAGACTGCACTGAGCAGGGACTGGACTGGAAGTGTTCCAGAGGTGCCTTTTAGCAAGTTGTTTTATGGTTCTACAGAAAGCACCAAGATTGCACACAATGTCACTACAAGCACTATGGCACTAACTGATTTGATCTGCTTCTGTTGTTTCAAATTATTTTCAAATGTAAGCATAGATTTCCATGTCCATTAATTCTTAGTCACTAGGTCCACATTCTAATTTAACACAACACAAATTACTCTGGGTACTATGGAATTTTTGTGTGGCAGTCTAGATCCCTCTGCAGGTTTCCTCTTGCAAGGATGGAGTAACCTGTGCAATGCTTCTTGCTGTCACAGTCAGACTGCTGCTGACCTCAGGTTAGCTTGGGTAGCTGCACATCACACTGATAAATGCAGTTAATATGCAGCCTGCATGATACATGATGAGGAGCTAGAAAATCATAATGACATGTACAACCTGAAAAAAAACCCCACTGTCAATCATTAAATGGTGAAAATTAGCTTTAAGCTTGATATTATCATCCTCTCACAGTGGTTAATGATAGCCATTATAAACCAGAATTAATTCCAATTTATCTGCATATTCATTAGGAGCTTGGTATACAACCTCTCATCTTTAGCTATGCAATGGTTTTAAAATATATTCAGTGCTGTCATCATGATTCTACTGTCTCAGTACGAAGATGTACTTGTGATTTTGTCCTTCTCAAAATTGATAGAAAAAAAGAAAAGGGAGAGAAAATACAGAGTGGAAAGAAAATTATTCAAAAGACTAGGATACAAAAAGGCAAAGTAAGATGTGTGCAAATAAAAAAAAAATCAACTTACAACAAAATGGTCTCAACTTCCCAAGAATCATAATGAAATCAAAAGGTTTTTATGTCTGGCATCTTAATATTTCCACTTGAATCTTATTCTCTAAGAAATTTTTATCTATAAGAGGTTTTCTCTTTCTACCCATTCAACTGAAATTATTTGTCAACCTCTGTTTAGGCTCAGTTAAAATTGCTAAGAAGCAGAACTCACACTAATTAGCAGGTTTTTAAAGGTTGTTCAGTAAAAAAGTAATTAAAAAAGAAAAAAGAGACTTCCAAAATGGTACCCCGCTCATATGTTGAAGCATGAGTGAGGAAATAAGTACTGCAGGAATAGTGAGAGATGAAGCTTTTACAATCAGAATATGAAAGCAAGATGACAAATCTTAACATTTCTGTATCACCACTTCTAGGAAGGGTTAATTCTTGCTGCAAGATCTGGCTTAACTGCAAAACTCCGTTGGAAACTACATTTCCTTAGTTCTACAGCTCATGGAATAATTTCTTTACTGAGTTCTTTGCTGCTGCAACAGAAATTATTTTTTACATCTTATTTGGCATAAAAATTCCAGACAGTGAATCCTACCACATCTGTTCCATGTCTTCTTTCCAAGAGCAGTCGGAAGACGTTAGCTGTAATCTTGTTATCTTGAACACCTTGTCCAAGACCACGGTTGTCATCCTGCATAAGCCGACGATCCATGATCACTTCCAGCTGACCTGAAAGAGCAACATGAGGATTATACCAGTATCAAGAATAGGTAAGGGTTCTATTGAACATAAATAACCTGCCCTAAAATTTAACTTATTTTAAAAAATCATAATATTTCTCTTGAGTTTGGAAGAGCTAGGGTTGATCAATATTGTTATGGCTGATTATAAAAAAAGTTAATACCACTGGACTGTGGCTGTTTATAACCTTCCAAAAAATTGTCACAAGCTTTTCTGCAGAATGTCCAGCAGTTTTTATTTTCAGCGTTTATATAAACGTTTAATATGAAAAATTATTACTATTAACTACTATTTGCAACAAGGATACTTGGCAATCAAACACCCAAGATAAGAATTACTCCCAAACAGGAGAGACCTTCTGTAGAGGAACTATCTTCACCTTGTACTCCATTCTTTTCTTCCACATTTGAAGCCAGAAGGAAAAACGGTATCAACAGGAGTATATAAATACTCACAATCACTTCTTGTATGGAAAACTCCACTTGTGGGAATAGGAAAGAACTTTGCACTGGATAATCACTGAGCATGAAATTCTGTGTTTATACTGAACTGCAGCACGGCCACCCAAAATAGCTCTTTAAGCATGATGTTAAATTATATATAACCTGGACAAGGAAGTTCACTCTTTTTCAAGTGTCTATCTCCAGAATGAAACCAGACTGGGGCACGTAATTAGGGCTGTTATGTTTTTTGTACACTGAATCTTCAAACAAGTGTACAATATTTCCAAAATAAAACTGGAAGACTGAAGTGCTTGTATCCTGAATAAATTCACAATTTAAGCTTTTAGAAGAGGTGACTTACTAAGGGAGTCTTTTTTATACTTTACCTGATTTTCTCAAATGCTTGTTCCTCCCTTCTCTCTAGTACAAACAGATTTTGTTTATCCAGGACAGAAATCAGCTGACAATGAGTAAGAAAAAACCTGTTATTTTGAACTAAGGTACTGTGCATGTCAGATGGTGGGTTATGCATTGAGACACACCTGTGTCTCACACACAGGCACACAGCTACTGAAGTTTGCTTGCCTAAATTGTGAGATTTTTGAATTTTCTTCCATGATCCCTCTGAGCTCCTGAAAGACCTTCAGAAAAAATGTCATGAAGCATATGATACTCTGCAACCTCTGAAACTTCAGCTTCATTTCTGTTCTTTTTTGAGGAATCCAACATGCCTTCAGGACAAGGTAGCCAATTTAGTAATTTAATGAAATATTACTTAATGATAACAAATCAGATTAATTAATTCTCCTTTTTTTCTTAGTGGGCACAGAGTAAATATTTCATGTTGGTGTCTCTTAAATTATATAATACAATTTGTCAAAGAGTGAAACAGTCAAGAAATCAATGCCATGTCAGGTATGGGATACGTCTGTTGCTCTTTTATTTAACTGGAGTAGGTGAAAAGCCTATAATGTCCTCTGACAGATTTGAAACAACTGCTCACAGAAGGTCAGTTTCTCCCTGATACTTAACTGCAAAATGTCGAACAGTGCTAGCCTTAACTTCCCCAATTTAATAGGAGACAGTGGGAGTGCCTGTGGATTTAGATGGTGCATAATCTTGTGATGCAGAGACTAAGATTGTTAAAGAACAAACACAGATACTATTATCAGGTAACAGAGCCTCTGCAGACTAATTTAGACTCCAATACCCATTTAATGAGTGCTTAACAACATGGGTGGTGTCAGGGTCGTTCACAGCATCAGGCCAATAGGAGCTGGGTTTCCAGCAAGGGGAGGCATGAAAAAATGTGGTTTGGGTCTTGTACCTGGTAGACTTGGAACAAAAGTCTGGTATTTTCCACCGTGGTTTTATTACAGCATCACTGCATGGGTCAGTGTTAATTCCTAACCCTAAAGGGAATTAGGTTTGCTAATGCTGCCATCAATCCAGCATGGTATTCAGCTTTTGTAAGAACAGAGCATCTATGACATTTTTCTTAAAAGAAATTGTGAAGTAGGTTTTGGTGCAGTTTCTTATGGACTCTTCTGAGAATTAATTCCATTATTGCCCAAAACCATTTAACTTTAAACTGACAACATATATTACAGCAAGAAATTATACATATTAAGTTATAAATTACATACCTTATTTTGCCCACTACCTCTAGCTTTATTTTAATACCTCCCCCATTCTGATAGAATGAATAACTGTCCTCTGTTTCCAGTCCTCCAGGCCATTCATCATACCCTTTTCTGCTCCAAGGAGCAAGACTGTGTCTCTTTTGGAATTCTTAATATGAATTGATTTTTCTTGTCAACATATTCATCACCTCTGTCAAAGTACTCCATTAAATTTGTGAGGTATCATTTTGCTTCAGAAGTATGCTCACTCTTACCCAGGGTCATATTTATCCTTTATTTCACTAACACTACTCTTCAAAAAAGCTGCTGTTGTTTTTCTTTGACAGGGAAGTTAGGCTGTGCTGTATATACCTTAAGACTAGTGCTGTCTACACTAAAGCAAACAAACAGAACAAAAAACATGATCAGCATCCTTCTCAAGTCCTCTCCTACCAGGGCAGTATGAAAAAGAATAAGCTCTTTAGTTCTCTTATTTCATTCCACCAGAGTTCTTGGGTGAAAAATAGCTGGTTCTGACAATTTATTGCTCCATCTGTCTTTTTTGCAATCTTTTTCCTCTGCCTCTAGTTTGAGAGAGATCTTTCATTGAAGATGACAGGATCTCATGTGGGACCAACCTCTTCCTCCTCTGTTACGGACACACTCTAAAACTTGTCAGAGTTGGAGAAACTTATTCCCTCTCTTCAAATGCTTGTAGGTAAGTGTAGTAATCTCTGAATGAACTATTTTAGAATATCATGAAGAAGAGATCTTTGCCATATCTTTCATCTTATACTTACCATTTTTCAAGCTTGCAACACCTAGAGACTGAGCTGAATGAAGTGTCAAACGAACACCAACATCTTGGATATAAGCCATGGTAGTCATAGGATAGATATTTGCTTGAAGAGGCAACTTGCTCATCGTCAGTCTAGGCTGGATCTGCAATATGAACAAACTTCAAAAACATACATTCTTTTTATGCAATTAAATTTCAAAGACATTTTCAGACATTTATCCCATGTGCTTCGGAAGAGCAACCGTCACAAAAGTATTCGCTCAACTGTATTATTTAGCTTTTTTGAGATTTGTGGCTAAAATTACCACTTTGGAAATGGTAGCTTCAGTGTAATTTTAGATCAAACAATATTAAGAAAAAATATGAAAGATTCATCAAGGGAACCTACAAAAAGGGAATCTATAAAAAGGAATAATCACAGTTATGAAATGAGAGAAAAAGTTTTCTCCTCCAGAGAGCAAGCAGTGAATAGATTTAAGGTAGCAGAAAAAGAATTGTTGATTCATAATGGGCACTTATTGAAGCGCTGTTGCAATTCTTGAATGGTACATGACAAATGAGTAGTAGTATTAAAATTATTTTCATGTCTAAATATTCACAATCTCCAGCAAAACACAGTAGTACAGTAGCTGGAAAACCAGTAGTCTTTTATTCAGGGGTCATGGTCTCCCTGTATTTGTAAAACTATTTTTAGCAAGAAAGGAAGGTAAGGAAAAACAATTTTTCTCTCTTTTGTGTGTGCTGCACAGTTCAAGTTAAGACAATAGCCCTTTCCTCAGATGTATACCTATAGAAAAAGCATTATACATCAAAAAATACATCAGTTAATTCCAACACAGCAGTGAGCAGCTGTTCACTAGGTGTGGTCCTTATACACTGTGTTATCCAATGGGTTTAACTAAACAAACAAAGCAGAGGAAAAGAAGTCATGCATATATACAAGCAACTAACTACATGGTGACTTGTCATAACTTCTTGTATTATAATTCTTCTCTTAAAAAAGAATTTAAAGCAATAGTCAACAAACACTTTAAAGAACACAGTTACTTCTTAGTCTGGTCTGCATCAAATTTTATAACAGGTACATTTTTAAAAAGCATTTCTCTTTTTAAATGATTAGTGCAGTTCAACATGAGAGTTTGTTTAATAGAAGCTCTTTATGTTTAGACATTCAAAACCTGATGCGCTAAGCTTTTACAATTAAAAGATGGTAATTACCTGATAACCATTAAGATCAGAATAGAATCTATTTTGACTGTTTATATCGGATGAAATTCTCATGGCAAGTTCACGATTATATTCTCCTCTTATGTCCACAATATTGGAAATTTCAAGAGACTGACCTTCCAAACCTACATGAAAAAAAAAGCATTTAAAATCTTTAAAAGTGACTGCCACATGCATAAGAATGACTGTGCTCCCAGGACACAGCAATCTAGATTTTGTTTTCTCTTATACCTAACCATATATCAGAAAACAGTTCAGTTATGCAACAGATGATAGAGCAATATTTCTAATTTGGTACAAATTAAACAGATAGTCTGAAAGAGAGCACTGAAGGGGAATAGGAGCAACACAATGTAAGAACCACTGTGGGTTCCAGGAAGCCAGTAGGGAACAGCACACAACTGTTAAGTGCTGTCTTTAAATAAATATGCTAGAGCAAGACCTGGTCAGTCACTTCTCCCCTTCACTCTTGAGCAGCCGTCCCCATTCACAAACAAGAATGAAGTTAACTAGATTCTTGATAGAGCTGTTCAACTGAGCAGGAAACTTTGAGCAGTTCCTTTACTCAAATTAGAATCTTACTTACTAAGAAATTTGAACTGATACAGCCACAAGCAGAACACAAAACTTTGTTGACAGGGAAAAGGCTCATATTTATTAAATACGGATTAGGACTCTGAAAATTCAGGCAAGTTTTTCAGTGATTTTTTTTTTTCCTACAGTGCCTTGACCTGAAAATTAAATACCTTTAATAATAACCTGACCTTTTCAAACAGTTCAAGTCACAGTCTGGAGTGGAATCATACCATCATTCAGCATCACCACTTCTACCCTTTCTGTAGTCTAATGGGACTAATGATTGCAAAAAGAATTGCACCAAGCAGAACACAGATATGTATTTGTTTCCACATCTATTTTAAAATCTAAATGCCACCTGCAGAAGTACAGCAACTGTTTAAATGTTAACATTTACCAATGGCTATTAAACTTCAGTGCTAAATGAAAAGCACTTGGTTCAGCTAATTACTTTTATTTTCCCAAACCTAGTCTGGAAAATGTGGATTTTTATGCTCCACTTTTGATGCTCCCAGTAATAGATTTTCCAAATATTTCATGTATTTTTTCCAAATATTTAAAAGCATGAGTACATTGAAGAAGAATACAGTAATTTAGACTGTCATCATTTTGTATTGCATAATTTGAAAGTATACAAAAATACAACTACAAAGAAAATAAAGTATTACAAGCTTCTGATAAAAAGATTAACAAAATCATGATAATATCAAAACAGATGCCAATGGCAGCAGAAGTTAAAAATCACTCAGTAGTCAATTACTGAACAGACTTGTCAACCCAGAGTATTTTCTGCCCCAAATCAACAGAATTTTAAAGCCAAAAGTGGTAAAAGCTATTTTCCCCAAAATTGCTGAAGTTGTAAGAGTTGTGAGTACTATTCAACCACTGGATTAGCCACACAATCAGCCTTGCTACCCCTTGGCAAGGAGGTAGGTTACAACAGGAGATGAGATCCTGATTTGAAATCAAAATGCATTTATACACAGGGTGATTTTTTTCCTATATATCTAATAAGACTTCAAAATATCTTAATTGAAGTAATGTTATATAAATAACTCCCCTTACAAAGCCAAGGAAATAGACCTCAGCAAAACAATGATGCAAAGCTACCAAACTTTAAACATTGACAAAGAAAACCTAAAGAAATCTAGATAAAAACACACCAAAGACCAAACAGACAATATATAAAATATATTTTGCATCATTTTTCCTTGTTAAAGTAGAAGTATGGTACAGGACTTACCCATGTACACATTACATTTGTAATGGCGTAAGTGTTGAAATATTGTGATGAATTAAAAATCATCAGAAAAACCAAAGGGAAAAAATAGAGAGTACACTCACAAGGAAAGATAAATTTAAGTGTTGGGAATTGGCAAACAAGTGATTTTCAGTGACAACTCATTTTCTGTGAACTGAAATACTTCTAGCAGGTATTTAGTAGCAAATTAGAGAAAAAGGAGTACTACAGAATAATCCACTTTAAGATGATTTTAACTATCTGTCACATAAGACAAATGTATAGATACACACATATATATATGTGTGTGTGTGTGTATATATATAGAGAGAGAGAGTCTTGAATATATGTTGTTTTTCCTTAGGATATTTAACAATGAATGTACACTCTTGTCTCACTCTTCCTAAGGAGTGTGAGTAAATGTTTGATCCAGAATTACTGGATCAGTTGGGAACTGAATTCTGATGAGCCTTTGGCATATGTATAAATTCCAGCAACTTCACACTTCAATATACACACACGTCACAAAAATAAAGCATCAGAATCAATTTTAGTTCTAGATTGAAATGCACTAGAACTAAAACAAAACAAAAAACAACAACAAAAAAAATCAAACAGATGATATTATTAGTATTTTTGAAACCTAAAGGAAAGAAGGAGGAGAGCAAGCAAGACTTTCAAAGTACTTTTTTTTTTAAAAGTTGTTTAGGAAAAATAATTAAATATGATCAATCAGATTTTAAAAACCACAAAGACAATTTTGACTCCTAGTAAAGTTGGTAATACAAAACATGTAAGTTCCTTCAACTGAAAACGTTAATCAGTGCCTCTTTATTTCAGAATCATTCCAGTAAATATAAATAATGAATGAATGCTTCTTACTTACAGAAAGATACATTTAAACATGTTTACTCGAGTTTCCATATGAAAATAATTGTAGACAATTGCACCATGATTTCCTCCCTCTTTTACATTTTTCAGTGGCCAATTTCATCAAGTTTGGAAGGGTAGAGAGTTTCCAAAATTACTGTTTACTTAGAATTTCTTTGGAAATCAGTAGCTGAACAGTAGAGAAACAAGCAACTTAAAAAGAAAACTGAAGGAAACAAAGGAAAGCTGGTACCATGTTACATACTAAAAGGCAAAAAGGGGATGTTTGGTGCTGGTGCCTCTCAACGGGCACAGAAAATTATGTCATGAGCTCTCCCAAGCAGAAAAAGGACACACAAAGGGAGGCAATAGATAACTAAAGCCTAAAGTTGTGAAGTAAGCCAGACTTCTCTATTAAGGTCACTGATATATGTTTTACTTCATCAGGAAATGTGATACTATGAAAGAAACCATGTTCTTACATTCTCTCAAAGATATTTCAGGGTTTTTTTTTCTGATTTTCAAAATGTGTAGCTAGTTACAGCATTCAGATGAGTCAATAAAGTCTGGAGAGGTATTTCCAACAAATCTGTTGAGTTTAAGTATACCAGGTTAATGTCTAGCATGATACTCAGAGAGAAATCACAGTGCAAAGTGTATTGGAGTCAATACAACCTCAGCCTCATGGACCCTGCACTGGTGCAGAGGTGTATTTAAACATTAAAAAGGCAGCTAGGATCCCAGATCATTGTGATGTAAAATAACTGCCAAGGGAGACAGAATTTCACAGCTCTTACCCTGGACTTTATACAGGCGCATGGTGTGTGTCACGTGGTGAAAAAAACAAACAACTTCTGAGAAAATCGTTCCACGAGCAACTCTTATGGTTGGTGGGTCTGTAAAAATATAAGGCTACAAAAAGAATACAGAAAGAGTGAGTATTTTGGAAGTTTTTCATAAACGTAGTGTCAATAAATTAAAGTATTTAATAAATATTTAACTAGTGGGTTTCTAGACCATTCGAGATCTAAGAACCTGGAGATTAAAATTTACTCCTAATCTGAAATTGAGCAACTTTTATTCAGAGTCCTAGAGTCTCTTCAGCTAAAATTAGGTAAAGTCTCATCACACATGTCACAAATATTTTATGAGGATTAAGCGATACAAGGTCTACAGACAAGCACATGAATGTATTGATACTGCATCTGGATTGAGCTCTTTTGCTAGAAAAAATATAACTGCTGACCAGTGATTAAATACTGTACTTTCAAAATGTGGGGCAGGTGGTTTGACTACCTCCATCAGTGGCACACACTGCACAAGGAAAGCCTCCCCTACTCTGCTGTAGATCAGTTTGCATATCCTTTGAAAATAGAAGAGAAAGCTTCTTCTTCATCAGAAGCAGACAAAGTTGCCAGTGGAGCTCTCTGGAATGCAGGGTAGGGCTGAGAATCATTATGAAATGTCAATAAGGATAGTGGCTTACTACTCATGGCTCCCACAGACTAGGACAAATTTTGCATAGTCACAACAAACCAAAGAAATGAAGAAAATTATTTTTTCATGTGGTCACAGTATTTAGAGTCTTGGCTAGGCAAACAGTGACATTTAAAAAAAAAAACAACACTGATCCTACACTAAACTGTGTGTACCAGATGGAAATAAATGGATGGCTGCAAAGATAAAAATGAATTAAATATTGAGAGTGTACAAGCCAAAAATGCAACTACTTCAACAGGGAAACATCTGTAAATAAAGACTTCACTCACAAAAAAGGCATCCCAAATGCTTGAAAAGCACATTATTCAGAGGGATCTAGGCAGAAAGCCCTCAGAGGGTGGCTGTCTTATTTCTGTATATAGCAAGGCCATAAGGACAGAGCCTGGTCTTTCTTTCAGCAATGACACCAAAGAACAGACGCAGCTTGAGGAAGAGCAGAGATCAAGCTCACATACATACAGACAAAGCATACTAGAGAAGAGCAAGTACAGGTAAACATCCAACATTCTTTGAGTATATGACTGTATGTATAACAGGGAAGATTTCAAGAAGTATTTTATAAAAGAAAAAACTGAAAGGGACTTTTAGGGGCAAAAAGCCCGCCTTTTGTAATCATGTACTTATTCTTAGGGCCTCAGAATACTCTTTAATAAAAGCTTTGCCAGAGCCACAAGAGGCAATTCTGCAGTTATCAGCTACAGGAATATTTTGTACAGGAGTTTGGAAGAGAAATCACAGTTACGTATGCTTTGATAAGATTGCTTGGTTTAGGGAGAAAAGGCTTTTTCCTACTGAAAATCTTATCCAGTTAATCAATAAAAAACCTCAAAATAGTGTTCTAGACTTCTTGATAATCTACATGAAAAAATTATGGAATGCGTCCAATAGGATCTCATCTTGTCAATAAGACAGGCAAATGTTATCTGTTATGCAAAATCCATTTGCTAGGTGAGAAATACAGGAGGACTATGGCATTCAGGGGGCATATTAGACAGATGAGCTAATACACTGAGATAAAAGAAATTTGAAGACCAGATCTTAGGTTAGAACCACCTATTTCCATGAAAAGCTGACAATATCCATAACTGTAGACTGAATTCTCCCCTTCTGGCAGAAGAGACTGATATTTGCTTTTCTATCACATATAGGCAGAGAAGACAAACTCATTTAATTGGTGACTACCTGGCTTCTAGAAGTTAAAAATCCCAGAGAGGAGAAACTGGATGACCAAACAAACGGTGGAGCAATCAAACCCTTCAAAATCCTCCCTGCAGCGCAGTGCAACAAGAAGACACTCAAGCTAGCAAAGACAGACTGAAACAGCACCGAAAGGAACCCTCAGAAAAGGAACTGAGAAACCAGAGGTCATCAGGACAAGCCAATGACCTGTGACCTAGGAGAATGTCACTTACACAGACAGCAGACTGCCAGATATAGTCTGTTATCAAATAACACAGATCCTATGGTCTTGTGTAGTTTGAAAGAGTATTTCTTGCTCTGTTCTCACTGGAGCTAGCCAGCAAACTAGAGAGATGCTGGGTGAGTGACAGGAATATAAAAGGCTGTGCACTCACTAAAAAAAAAATACCTGAATCAAAAGTTAAAAAAAAACTAAACCCAAACATTTGGAGGAACTCTTTTCCATTGAGTTTTTTAGTACAAAATATGAGTGTGATATTGTCAACATGTCAACAGCTATCAAAATACACAGAAGACTGAAATGAGATGGATATATCAGCTCTCAGATTCTGGGATATTGCCACAAATTTAAGTTCACAGACCTGAGGCTCCAGGCTGCACATGTAGCCAAATTAGCTCCTCTTCTGAAGATAAATGTGACTTATTCTGAACTAAACAGAAAGATGGCTGATGGAAAAGGAGCAGTTATTTTGCAGAAATTGCCTGAAATTAAGCAATTTTTAAAAAATAATAGTTCTTAATTTTGCTAGGACGTGCATTGAGTTTGCAAGCCTCCAATTCAGTCATAATGCTAGAAAAGGCAAAAAAGAGGAAGGTAGATTACAAAGGCAGATGCTATCACATAGTTTTGGGGATCAAAGTTCTTTCTGATAGAGTGGCTAGATGATGTATACTCAAGTTCTCAAGAATGACTGATGTTCCCTGATTATTGGGCAAGCAGGGAAAATGAAGGAAAAATATGGCAGTGATAGAACAGGGGAGCCTTCAAATTCATATTTAGTGCTTAGAAAATCCTAAAACTTGGTTTGTTGATGGTTACCAGGAGAAATATCAGGAGTTCAGAACATATAAAGAGATAATTGCCCAGGTTTGCCTCACCAACAACATTTCAATCAACCAGGCTTTTGCTTTTAAACAGGAAAACATCTTTATGCATTGAATAGGAAATTATTCTAGTATCATTGTGAAGATCCTTTGTGAGATGCACAGGTCTGTGAAAGGATCCTGGTCTTGGATCTGAAATACAAAGGTTCTTTTGATGTGGAAATCTCAGGCAACATGGAAAGAACAAACAATGATATAGATATAACTGATTTGACCAAGTCCCTGTCTCAATTCAGTGTTAAGTCTGCTTTGTAAATAAGCATGGACTAAAGGACCTTCCAGCATAAAGTAACCTGTGATTAAGCCTTGAATTGGAATAAAAATATGTTGCTTTCATATCCAATGGCTAGTCTGAAGACTCCACTTTCTAAAGAGTTAAAATAAATTGCTGCTGTAATATCTGTTCCCCTCAGCTCCAGTGGAATGAATTCCATTGTACAAGATCCAGCAGCCTTGTGAGGTAGGTTCTGCTGAGCCTGGAAATCAGCATTTTTCAGAAACAGGACAAGAGAACTATGGGTCAAAGGGTTCAGAAATCATCTTTCTGTACTCCTATTCAAGAGAAATAAGACAATCTTTTTTTTTGGAATGATAGTGGGGCAGGAGGCCTGGGGAGAAGCTAGCTAGGAATTTTAAGGGAGAAACTGGAACAAAATAATACCTCCTTGATCCCTATGGTATATTAAAATACTTAACATCAAAACAGGTGCCAAAGGGTGGAAATAACTGGAGATACACCTTCACAAGAATATTTACTGGCCTGCATAGAAAATGGCATGGTATATTGCAGCCTGGAGGCACAAAGCATGGGCAATTAACTTCTCCCCTTGTAGACAGGTAAAGCACTCCTAACCATTTTAGTGGCCAGGAAACTTCTGGTAGTGCAGCACACTGTTGGTCTGGGTGCCAAAAAAACTATGCCCACACGTGAAATGTTCTGGATTGGTCTAAAATTTAAAAAAAGAAAAAGCCCGCAGGAAAAGATGGCAGGGGCAATCTGCTATTGTTTCTCAATAGCAGACTGGCCCTCATCTGGCAGGGTTTGAGGTTAGACTGAGATAATATCATGTATTTCAGCTCTAGCACTAGAGATCCTGCAAGGGGAAAAAAAAAAATCTGTTTTCTTATATATTCTGTTAGTACATAAGTACCTATGGGAACAAGTACATACACAGAATCACAGAACCAGCTGCCTGAGGGAGAATCAAAATTTCCTAGTCTGGGTATACCAAAAACCATCACTTTGATACTGAAAAAAACTATTTGTAAAACAAAAAAATCAACTACTCACATTGATCCCACAAACATTTAGCATCTGATGCTTTGGAAAAAAGTACTTTGCTCTATTCCCTATTGATACCAAGCAGGGCTAGTAAGAAGTCATCACATATTGACTTGTCTTGAATATACAGAAGAAAATACAGATATTTAGCTGTTTCAAAGTTTATTGAATACTGTGAGATTTTTTTCGCACTGATGTACAAAAAACCAACTTGGATATTCTTCACAAAGTCACAGGAGTTAAAAAACATGGTTTGTCTTCATGAACAGGACATTTTATTTATATTTATTGTGAGGCCCAAGGAAATCCCCTCCTTCCAAACTTCATTAACACCATCAATCAGTCAAACACTTCAATGACATTTAAAAAAATTAAGATGCTGTCTTTTTCCCTGGTGCCTTGCTTTCTGTTTTGATTTGGAAGGAAAAACAAAGGCCTGGTAGGTGACTGTCCTGTCTCTCTAGACCTGCACATGGAGCCCCCTCTCTGTGCCCCTGTTCTGGACTTTGCACTGTTGTAGTTCAGCACTATGGCCAGGCAAATTATTAAAACAGACAAAGCCAAACAATTTCTGAGTAATGTAGAACTGAAAAAAAAGTAACCAAAAGACTTATTAGATGCAAAATCAATCAGTTAACAAAGGCAAAGAAAGCATATAACTCTACTCATACCAAAGGAAAATAGTCCAACATAAAAAGCAATTATTCTTTGCAAATTTTGCTGTAAAACATAGGGTAAAGGAGGTAAGGAAAAAATCAAAACAATAAAACACCTCGCCAAAAATCAAGAAAACTGCCTGCCATTTATCCTATTGCCATTTCACACATGGACTTAGAAAGTTAGTCAATCCACATTATACTAAGAACCCTGAACAGATGGCATTTCTTTTAAGACAGAAAGCATTAGCTCAAACTGGTTTAGAAACTACTATAGAATTACTCTACTATTCCCAGTGGGACAATTTAATTAATGTTATTAAAATGCAAGCCAAATGAGCCTTATGGTGAAGCAAAATATTAATGAAGCAGAATTTTCAGAAGTATAACAATTTCATTTTTATTGTATAAAATGTTACAAAAGTTGACCACTCTTTTAATGTTAACTTAAAATGCAGTTTAATTTCATTTTTCTTTTCTAATTGTGCTTGCAAGCATGTGACACTTTTTTGTTTAAACCGTACCATTTTACTACCTCAATTTGTTCAGATTATTTTCTTAAAGCAAATTACTTAAATGTATAGTTAAAATTACATAACTGCTAGATTTAGTGACTATTTTTAAAAGCAAAAGATGAACCAGAATATAAAATGAAATTAGTTAAAGCATGAACATATAGCCAGTGAAAGGTAAAAATCCAAAGTGATGTTGTTCAAGTATTCACAGATAAAAACACAATAAAATGAAGAAATATGAAATGGCATATATAATGAAGGATAAAGAAACCCCGATGAACATATCTGAAGTAAATTATTACGGGACTAAATATACTAAATAGTTCAAACCTGTAAAATCAGGATAGACTGCTAAAAGAAAAGGAAACCGTTCTGTTTCCTTTCAGATTGATTTACACAGATAAAAGGGAAAAGGAAAAGAAAAAAAAGAAGACAGAAAGAAAGCCAGACACCTTTCCCTCCTGCCAAAAAGTAGAATGATTACTCCTGTATTTCCTGAAATGGTAAGCATAGAGCTCATCGTTGGCCTTATGTATGCAACTTGAGTTTACACAAGAGAAACTCAGAAGAAATATGCTGCCAACTAGCTAGCTTCATAAATGTTCATTATTTTATCTTTTGCTTTTTGAAATATCGCCCTTCCAGTTCCAAAAGGGAAGTAGTAGACTCCATATGGTAATGAAGTCACTGTAAGAACACTGCCATTTCCCAATTTCCAGTTTGGAAACTAATAGGAGTATGCTGTTGCTCTCCAATAATTACACAGCTAAAAATACAGATAACCCTAGAGAAATAAATCAGAACAGTTCCTTACTGCTCTGCCTTTATAGTCACGAATTGGGAGCCAGTATCTTAATTAAGTATGCCAATATCTGCTTAAAAAGTACCTCTGAACCAGAAGCAACTCATTCAGAATTTAAAAAAAAAAAAAATCAGAAAAGTGAAGATGTTTAAATGAATCAGAACACATTTTCATCATAGAGAGTAAAAATTAACTTATTTCATCAATAATGAACAGTCATATCTCACTGGATTTCTGGCAAGGATTGCATCTGAATTTTTTTGGGGGGGGAATCATAAATATTCTCTAGATTTTCACATTTCCAAATTTCAATTGCGTTTTTACTCTTATGTAGAGTTAGGAAGTATGAGCTTCAGTCAATTATTTCAATAGCCCATGTCATTATGCCTAGCCACACAGCTTTTATTTCAGTTTTGGGGACAACCAAAACTGCTCTTCCAATCTGCATTTGCCAAACACTTTAAGGTACTTCAAGATTAGAATTTCTTTGCAAACAGAAAGTTTACCTTGGCATCTCCATCTGGTAAGAAGAGATAAGCTCCACTTTTATCTCGGTTACTGGTAGTTCCGTACCAAGCAAACTCCACCTTCATTTGATGATTTTTACCATCTTCCTTGGTGTTTATTTTCTAAAAGGACAGAGATTTATATTAGGTTTCCATAAAGCAGCACAAAAAACAAAATATAGTGTTTTGAAATAAAATATAACTTACCTCCAGTAATCCAGACATTCCAGAAAGCCACAGTTTCATGTATGCATTTTCCAAGATTATATTATCCACAGAATGCTCCATCTCTTTTATCTTGAAAACTCTATCCAGCTTCTCCTGTCTGCTATTCCTTACATATATGTTATAGTCAGCTAAAACTGCTTCTGAACTCTCATCCTCCAGAAGCTGGTAAACTCCAATTCCAAGAGGAGGCAAATGTGCCACAAAAGACATCTGTTGGGAGCAAATAAGTAGCCATTACTAAAAATAGCAGAATATCAACTTTCTATACTGAATTCATGTTCAGAGCAACTACTTTTGCTTGAATAATTTTAGGATGGATGAGTTTTCCCACAGTCCATAAATAAATAACAAGAATTAACAAACAGAAATATCTGCATGACTAATTTGCTTAGCATCAAGATTACCATTATATTAATGCAGTAACAATTTTGAATCTTCTTAAGAATGTTAGCTGTGATATGCAGTACTGAGTATATTTGCTTTTCATTGAAGATGCATGTGTACTGGATCAAGTGCACACAGACTCTACTTATCACTTGATTTTGAAATTTAAATTTAAAAATGCATGAATTTAAATTACTAAGTATAAAGGAAGTGTCTGATTTTCAGTCTTTTTTTAGGAGCTATAATCTGCATAGAAGAGTAGTATACAAGGTACTTTTCCCAAGCAATTTTTCTAGAATTTGAAGTCCAGACAAGTAATTTCACTTCCTGTTCTTCAAGCAATAAAAGTACTAATTATTGTGCTGGTTTTGGCTAGGATAAACCTAAATTTCTTCACAACAGCACTTTTGGTGCTTGGTTTCAGTGCTAACCACTTTGATAACACAGAGATAAACATCTCAGCTACAGCTGAGCAGGGCTCATGCAGCATCAGGGCCCTTTCTGCTGCTCCCCCAGGGGGGAGGCTGGGGGTGCACACGGAGCTGGGAGGGGACACAGCCAGCACAGCTGACCCCAACTGACCAGAGGGATATTCCAGACCAGGTGACATGATGCTGACCAAAAAAAAAAAACCTGTGAGAAGAAAAAGGAAGGGGGGATGTTTGGAGTGATGGTGCTTGTCTTCCCAAGTCACTGTTCCATATGATGGAGCCCTGCTCTGCTGAGGATGGCTGACCACCTCCCCAGCCTTGGGACACAGTGAATGAATTCCTTGTTCTACTTTGCTTGTGTGCACAGCTTCAGCTTTACCCACAAGCTTTCTCATCACCCAATTTTTTCCTCTGCCCCATGGGGTCAGTGAGCGAGCAAGTGTGTGGGGTTGAGCTGCTTAGCAAGTTTTACCCACAATAATTATCCCTTTGGAACACAACTGAGACACAGCTATTGAATTAGCTCCACAGAAATATTATCCTGAACCAAGTTCCTACGTCAACAGGAATCAAAACATAAGCCTGAAAGCAATACAGTGTTACTATTGCAGTCATACACCATTACAGTTTCATTAAAAACTTAATGAAATAAATTTCTGATGTGTGATGTGATCATGGAGGACAATCTTCTATAATGATGTACAACTCAAAAAATCTTAGAAGTTTTTCTTCAGGAGGTGGGCTTGAAGATATCTGTCCAGCTTAAGTATTTGGAAGGGAAGAGGACATCTAAATGTAAATGCTTAAGCCATTTCATGTACAAGACCTTCCAGCTGGAGGGCTTGAGAACATACAAATGTGTGTGACTGTGTGTACAGATTGGCACTTGAAGGAAGAAGCAGCTCAACAGAGAAAGTGAGGGGAAAAGACACATCCAGTATTTTCCAGTCATGCAGTTGAAACTGATCCTTTAAACATAGTAAATTATATCACAAAAGTTTAACAGCTTATCAGTTTAAGAAACATTAATGCTAAGCACATGTATGTTGAGTTTTAGGGGGTTTTTTGTTGTTGTTTTGGATTCTATTTGGTTGGGTTTTTTTTTACTTAAAATTACTGAATTAATAGTATTGTCTACAGAGACTAGAATTGCTCATATATGAAGAACACTTTCCGTTTTCTTCAACTAGGAAGCTACAGTACATATCAAAAACCATATTTTAATGCTTTTTACTTAAAATAGGGTACCTGATAAGCTTCATGTGATACTGTAGTTGCTCCATCCCAAACAGCACTAATCTGGACAGCAACAGGTTTTCCCAAAGGAGACAATAATTTCACTCTGGGTGAATTCACATTGATGGAAACCACCGAAAATCGCTCTTGTTCCAAAGGATTATGTATCAAAAGGTATCTGAAAAAAACATATTTACTAAATTATCTTTTGGCAAGCAAGCTTCCTCCTTCAGGTTTAATGTTACTGCACATAAATTTTACATACAGAGGATTAAAACAATGTTAGAACAACAGGTACATACCACAACAAATAAATATACAAAACATAACCAAGAAACAATGGATATTTAACATCAATTATGTGCAGGTCTTCTTTTCTTAATGCTATTATTTGTCCAAGAAATATTGGAAATTCCTGACAAAAAATATACCTATTTCCTATTGTAATTGCTAAAGAATTGCTATTAACAGGTGCAAGCACAACCAAGATACTTAAGGGCATTTTAATGCATTTTTCAGGCTGAACTATCAAATTCTCATCCACAATTGCCTCTTTTTAACACAACTTAGAAAAAATGAGGGAAGAAAACTGGCTCTCTCTATATATATTCGTTAAAGGAACTAGTTTCTCTCTCCTATAAGGGAAAGTACAAAATTATTTAAATTCTAATTTAGCATCATTCACTATGGCAACTGTTTGCATATCTTCTTAATAGGTACATATGGAATAATTTTTTTTTTTCCATAGTCTACCATTTGAACACAGATTATGCTATTAACCAAAAGAATCAGGCCTGAGCTGAAGACTGACTTCATTAGCCTAAATATTTTTTTATTATTATTACAGGTTCATGTATTGTAAGGTATAGAAAAACAGAACTATACTAGAACATTTTTGATTCATGCATCTGTAGGACTATCATTGTACTTCTTGTCTTTTCACTGAGAAACTCAAAGAATCCAGTATTTTCAGCTGTTCCCTTAAGTTTCCCTCTGTTCATGTCATCCTTTAGAAGAAGTCTTTTACAATAAAAACTGCTCTTGCCAAAACTTCTGGTGTCTTCTTAACTATATACAGCAGAACCAATACTCTATCTTCAACCTCCTTAACACTCCCCACTGTAAAGCAGTTTACAGTCTCTTCACAGGATCTGATTTTTACATCAGTTCCCATGAGATCCATTTCTTACTTATCAAATCACTCCTCCTGCATTTCTTCGAAGTAGACTCTCCTTCTTCTCTGCTCTTTGTTTTCTGTGCAGATTCTTCTGTGCAGGGTTTTGTCCATGGTTTTATTTCTTTTGCTTTCACATCTTAAACCACAAATTCAATTACCCCCTTCACAGACCAAACCGCTTCACCTAGAAATGCCTCCATCCATCCAACCTACAAATCTCATTCAGAATCCTGACCAGGCCACCATTTCCCCCTTGTCTTCTTACTGCATCCTTTGTTTGCCTGCATCAAACTTGGCTACTAAATTTCCCAGCACTTCACTGCTACCCTATTGCCTCACACTCAGTAGGAAATGAAAGGTCAACTCCAACTTCCCATTAGTTGAATAAACAAAATCAGAGGGTTTATTAGCTTTTTATATCAAGAACTTTTGGATTACTTGCTATACATCAAATCAGCTTCCCATAATGAAAATATTTTCCTTTTAACTCCTTAAATTCCTGTACTGAAGTATTGTTTAATCATGACTTCTAAGTATACCAATGATTTTCAACGTGCATTTGTGTTCACAACCAAAAATGCTTTTGGATGCTGTCTTTTGTCCTGTTTCATGCTGAAGACTCCTAGATTACCAGACAACATAATAGTTAACTATATTCTGGGTTAGCTTTCAGAGTCTTTAAGAACTTGTGCAAGACTTTCTGACAATCTCCCTTAGACTTGGGTAGGGCAATTTACACTTCTGCTTATGTGGAGCTGTCTTCTTCCAGAGAAAGATTGTAATTTAAATGTTTTGGTCAACCTCAATAGGTGGTTCTGTTCATTTGTTTTGGTTTTTTTTTAAATGACATTCGTGGAATTAAAAAACCTAGCTAAATCAACTCTGCTCTCAGTCTCAGCCCATTATAAATTAGGAATAGAGATTATATCAACTTTTTTAAGAACTCCTCATGTACTGTGAAAAAAAGAGTGTTAAGAACTTTATCAGAAGCAACACAGATTGAGAAATGATTGAACACCAAAGCTCAAAATAAATCCTCATTCTCATCCATGAACAGAACACCACATACTTTTTTTCTTTATTCTTCTTGTACAATTGAATTCCTGAATTCTTATGCCTCCAAGTAAAAGGAGACCTTATGCCTATAATAATTTTTCAGTAATGCTACACATCCTCATTAAATTTAAATTATCTGCCAAGCAAAGAATGTATTAGGGCAAAAAATATTTCCAGAAACTTTGTTCACCTTCCCATAGCTACAAACATATTTCACAACTTTAATTAGGTGCATGACAAATTTACCTACAACAAAAGGTAAAGGTAAACATAACCCTCAGTCTTGTGAACTGTCATATCATTATTATATTTCATCAGGCTATTTTTTTTTAAATTGTATTTGGATTTAACAAATCTATTGTTGTATCAAAATATATATATTTTTTAACTTCTTAAATCAATGTATTTAAAGTTCATTATGTATGTGTAGAGTAATAAGAGGAGGCTAACAATTGCAGGGCAAATTTTCAGCATTTAAAATGCAGGAGTTTGGACTAGATACTCATATTTTGTTTTGACACACTATTTCAGGAGGACTTTTGTATAGTAGTTATACAAAGCAAGACATAATTCTTGTGCATATACAAAAGCACTGACTAATACAATTAAATCACATTACTTCTGAAGTACCATTCAGCTCCCACCCTTAAATAATATCCCACTATAAAAATTGTAGATTTTATTTGAAAAAAAAAGAGCTACACCTCCCTTAAGCTGTACTTTTGCAAAGACTATCACACAAAAAGCTGTGTACAATTGCTTAATGCACTGTGGTTGCATTACAGAGAAAAGCAACCTGATAATATTTAAAGTTTTCTATCCCTTAAGGCAAAAACATGAATATTACTGTCTTTCAAAAAAGAAAGCAAATATTTTATTTTCATTATTCAGGTCACTGGTCTTTGGCAACCACACCAATAAAACTATTTAAGTTTACGTCTTTCATTCAGTTAAAGACTGAAGGGTTTTAATGGTTATTGGTAAAATTAATATGAAAAATTTTCTCTGAAATATTTTACTTTAGAGGCACCATTATGGCCAAGAGTCAGCCATAATTTATTTTGTTTATTCAGGAAATCTAAAATGCTAAAACTATGTTAAAATAAACTGCATTGGTACAAAAACTATGACTAAACCACTCACACGGAGACCCCGTATTTCACCTCTGCACAGGGAGCAGGAATTAACTGTTCCCAGCCTATTCAAAAAAGAGAAGTGATTGTAGATTTGAGCTCTCAATCCTAAATTAGATGCATCACAAATATTTGAAATTTAAGAAAAGCAAATCCTAACACCTTTTCAGACACTTCTGGAAAGATATACCATGAATTCTTTTACCTCATACTTTTTTGGGTCTCTGAAATTCAAAACAGGAATCTTTTAGTCATACAAGCATGACCACCTTCACTAGATAACCTACTATTAATAACATTAATAAACTCTATTAAATGTATGCATACAAGAATATTTTGACCAGTCTTTCCTGTAGGACAAGATTTAACTAGTTGTTGAACATTTTCAGCAAGAGCTGGAATGCACCTCTCCCCTCCAACCCCACAGTTTCTTATTTCAAATACTTTCATATTTAAATTAAGAAAATATGTAATCTGCTGTAGCTATACTTACAGACAAAAATATGAATAAAGATGATTTATTTAGATCTCTAACAACTCTCACCTCTGCCTCCTAAAATAATATTTTTTCTTAAACAGAAAAGCTTCAGTATTTCAAAAGATCATTGTCTTCTGTTCCTCCAATGTGCATAAACATAGAGACATCTATGTTGATACACACATTTATTGGTAACACCTGCAAAACAATTACCATAATCACCACTTCCTTTTGAAGTTTGTTCATCCTTCCTTCACAAGGGATGCATTCAACTAAGGTGAGAAACCACAACTCACTACTTGTAAATGTAAAATGTTAAATGTCAGAGCATTGTAAGTGACAAGGGCTTATCCAAAAGGGCTTATGCCACCTTTCAAGGCACTTGGGATTTACAGTTCAAGACAACAGTGTCTACTGTTCAGCAGAGTAACTTTATTCAAATACATCTGGAGAACCAATTCCTTGAGGACCTCTAGCTCAGACTGACCAATTTTACTAAAATTTCCACAGCAAAACTTCTGAGATGGATTTAAGCATTTCCCATTATAAATGGTTTCACCAGAGTCAGTTCTTTGGACCCATAAGAACAACTTTAATGCAATGTTACATGAACAACACCTTCAAAGCTAATTTGTTTCTTTCACTCTTCCCCTATAAAGGCCAAGGTAAAAACCACCAAAGTGGTGAAAAAAAAAATGCAACAAGTACACCCAAAACTGAGAAAAGACACAAGCCATGAAGCTAAATTATGTACTATTATCAGTGGTCTTCCAGTGAAGAACAAAAAAGAACAAACAGACCCATGTGAGTTCTGAAAGGAACAAGACAGGAGTAATGAAAACAGATTTAAATGATTTACGCTATAGAAAAAAGGAATTTAAGTAACTACATATTTTAATAGTCTCCAGAGAGGCTGGTGGGTTAGAAATCCCAATTCAGCTAGAAACGTATCCTGAGTTCTTGACTCTGATGGACTCTGATAGACTAGAACTTTAAAATTATAAACAAAAGTGAAATTCTCTTAAAAAAAAAAAATCATCTCACTGTGTAATAGAATGAAAACTGTCTCACATCTTAAGATTGCAAGAAAAAATTACTGTGAAAGATGGGAGAAGAGTCAGTAGATCTAATTACTGAACACTGATGAATATGAGGTAGAAACTAGGGTTTAATATTTAAAGTGCATAAAGCACTGCTTGCCATGGTAACTTCCAAAAATACCATTAAAAATTCAAAACTTCTGATGTATGGCAGAATTTCAACAAAAAAAACCCTCAAAATTCCAAGAAATTGAGAATCCTAAGAAGCTGTCATGAATTGCCATTACACAGATGCACGTATTTGGGGATGGAGGAAGAAATATAATCAAGACCATCTATTTGAACCAGGCATTTATCTGTCCATTGTGCAAATATGTACAACCTCCCCTGAAGAAAAGACTACTGTGATTCTTGCATTGAAGCCCAAGAAAACATCAAGGTTCTTAATCCCCTCTTTTTTTAAAAATACAGAATAAAACCATAAGTAAGTTGAGCACAAAAATTACTCCCCTGTTACTTATAAAGCTCTCTCCTTTCTGTAGGGGGCCCTGGGGAAAACATAGAATAAAACCGAATATTAACCATTCCCTTTTCTTAAGAAGAGAAATTCTACTGAATATTTACTCAAACTGATCAGTAAAAAAAAAGTTAAGTCAAGTTACTTAGCTCTTTTCAAAACTCTAATGGTCCCTCATGCAAGGGTCAAGGCCTCCTCAGTCAAGAGCATTAATAACATGACATTTTAAGTACAGGTCTCCTCATCCATTTTGTATGCTTTTCTGCTAGGAATTACTAAAGATAACCTATAAAATATAATTATAGAGCCTATAAAATAATTGTTCTGGAAATAAATTCCATATATACAATTTTCAGGATATTACCTGTTCATAGTGCTCCTCTGGTTATACAAAAATTAGACATTTTCCAATATCTCAATCCATGTTCTGTTCTTAATATTCCTTTAGGAACAAAACTCATCAAAAGCCAACTGTGCAGGCACATGATTGTGACACTCTCCTTGGCAGCAGATTAATGCTTTTTTTCCTACAGCTCTTCTATCAGTTACTAAATTGGACTTCAGAAACTGTGTGTTTCACAGCGTTTTAAGACACTTTTCAGTTCTATTCAAAATTCATTTTGTAAGAAATTTAGGCAACAGAGAAAGTTTTGGACAAAGTTACTCAAACCCTCATGCATGAAAATCTTCTGACCAATGTCCTCCACTTTCTGAAAGTATTTGAGTCTGACTCATGCTAATTCCAAAGAAAATTTGACTCTGCAGGTATTTTAAACTATCCTTATTTCCTCCTCTATGAAATGAATATTTATTTCTCAAATGTAAAATATTCTCATGATTTCACCCAAATTATACTTCTACTCCATGCTATTGCAAATGCTGAACTTTATGTCTCTGTGTACCTCGAACTATTATCAGTGACATTTGATCCATGACCTTCTTTCAACAGAGGGAAACAAAAAAAAAAAAAAGAAACAAAAAGTATCAAAATCAATTTGTCAATTAATTTTTACATAAAACCACATAAGCCCCTAAGGAATTACTTAATGTATTTGGGAACAAATATGCAATGATACTTGTCCAATAATACAAAAATAATTTTCTTCCTAGTTCATATTTCAAAAGGGAACAAAATCAGCAATACCCATTAGATACATCAGAGGTTTTTCTGGGTTTTTTTCCAGAAGGGGAAGAACACTTCCAGTGTTAAATCATGCCAACTAACTTACAGAAATCTGATGTTAGGGATTTAGGGCATTTCTTTTAGAAACAGAATTTCTGGGGGATGAGGAGAGGAAGGGGTGTAGAGAGACAAAGGTAAAATGCAGGATTTTCCAGTATGAGGAAATTCCTTGACCCTTTGCATTCCTACAGAGAAATGATCTGTTGCTACCAATCTACACAGTTAGTACTAGAAGTTACTGCACTGCTCAATACTCCTCACCACATGTGAAACCCACCTATCTACAGTAATGGTAATTTTAAAAAAATCACCAAAAAGATGACCTCCACAACGCCCCCAGATATACTCTGCAAACATTTAATGCATAAAACAGTAAAAATACCAGCACTCAGACAGTCTTTCATCAAAAGTGATACAAAAGCACTCCAGCTTTTACAACAGATTTGCCAGGTGACAAAATAACTTTTGTAAGTGGAAAAAACCTTTTTGTCCTGAACAGAAAATTCAGTTTTTCTGGACAACAAACAATAAATTGCTGTGCTTGTGCACATCATCCCTAAGCAGAAAGGTTCTGTCATTGCAGCTACCAGCTTTTATACAAACATCACGCAGCCTTTAAGATCACTGGAAAGTCTTACATGTGTTGAACCAGTCCCTTTTTCTCTTTTACTCCACCTGGTCAAACAGAGACCTATGCACAGAACAGGCTGTTCTATAACCTTAGGACATGCTAGGTACTACAAAATACCCCTTTTCCACTGTGACTCCCAAGAGTAAACTGAGGAGACAGAGGAAAATCTAGATATTAACAAAACCCCCTGTGGACTAGGAGGTTGCTGTAGCTTGACCTCTTAGACAAAATGAGAAATCAGAAGGCAAACTTTGAAAAACGTTGCAATTGCTATTCTTGAAAAAGTCCAAATTTGATTATATTGTTTTGCAGCTCATGCACCAGTTTTTCTAATATAATATTAAATTTTTAATTATTTTAAAAAACATTTTCTCCAGTTACATCTTCCTATTTTCCACTGTTTGTACAATGACTATTTGTAACAAACCTGCATGCATTTATAGACTTATCTTCCTTATTATCAGTGTTTCCAAACTAAACAGATGATGCTCTTTCAACATCTCCTTGGGTGTTTTCTTTGACTTAGTGCTCCTGTTTTCCTATTAATTCTTTCCAACTTCTCACCCCATATTTTTGATGAAGCCTTCATCACTCTTGAGTATAACACACTATTTCAGCTGCACTTTACAAAGAACATTTCCACTTAGATCATCCAAGAGCAAAATTGCTTTTGATACCATACAAGTAACTCTCTCAATTCCATCTTTGTCATACCTAGTCTTCTTCTGCTTCACTAATGTCCATTTGGTCAGTCCACACCTTATTTGTCCATGTGATGTGCAATACTTCCACTTGCCTGCTTCTTTGATTATGAAATAATGTCTCCAGTTTACCAAGACAGTTTTAAATACTAATCCTATATAGAGTGGTTGTTGCCAGTATGACATCAACTTTTGTAATCTATTTACATTCTACTCTGTTAGCATGACAGATAGAAAAGAAAATAACTTGTGACTTTAATATCTTGCCTAAAGAAATCCTTACTTTTTTTCTGGCCTTACTTTGCACAAAAAAATTCCACCCTACTCAGATCGACACCAAAGGATTTAATTTGAATAATATGTGATATCCAACATTTACCAACGAACATTTATCAGTAAAAATTTAGAAAACAGTTAGGCAACCAGCAAGTCTGTCTATTAATTGAGCGAAGGTAGCACAAAGTTAAGGTCCAAGTAACATATGAAACTACAGTGAATTGCGCTTAAACCGCATCAACACACCTAATTATATTGAAATATTTTCAATAGTTTCTAGAGATTAAACATACCGCCCCTGAGATACAGTAGATACTGAAACCATTTGCATCCATAACTATACAGTCCTAGACATTTAATTAAACTGAAAAGTCTTTTGTTTATGATTAGGACCTATGCTCTCAGATATAGTGTTAGATGTAAACACAAAATCTGGGGCAGTAAGAATATGAGTGGTTTATTAAAAATCAAGTTAAACAAACAGCTTTCTATTAAGTCAGAGAAAAGCAGGTTTTTCCCCAAAAGAAGATTCCAATACCTTCCCCCAAGTCTTTTAATTAACTGGATAAAGTCAAAAGAGATTTATCAGTTTACCTAACAATATAAAATAAATAATGCTAATACGTTCCTCTACATCACATCCAGATAAGCATCTCATAAATTCATCAATACTACCACAGATGTAACAAGAAAAGAAAATCATCTTACATCAAAGTAGCAAATTATAATCCATTTAAACTGTTTATTCTAGAGTAGAATATTAATCTTGAATATATATAATAAAATGTTATCATATATGAAGAAATAGTGTGATTTTTCCCTGTTCTTAAATAAGACATCTTTTGCAGTTTATGAATAATAACCTTCATATGAATTAGTAGGATAGTAATCTTAACCTCAAATTACTAGCAAACATCACAAATTTGTGTTACTTTCATAAGATGTAAAAAGGTGGAAACAGAACCTATTATCCAGGGATCAGCTTTTCATTATACTATTAAACTGGTGACATCAAGAAATAAAGAGATACTATCAATAAATAAGTAAATTCACAAGAATCTACTTCAGTAGAGTTGCAACTAACACAATATAATGCCATAATTATAACAGAATTTGAAAAGAAACATGTCGTTTAGAAATAGAGCTACGCTAAAATTACATGTTATTTCTAAAGGTAGTAATGTCTGACAGTTCTGGTTAACATACAAATGAATAAAACCAGTGATTCTGTGCTTAAAAAAAAATAATCTTAGCTTGACATTTCAGAATCACTGTCGGAGTACCCTTCCTAGTGACAACCCCACATCTGAACTTCAGACTCATTAATAAAGCTGAGACAACATGCGTTCCTATGAATTCTCTCCTTTATAACTCTGCAGAGAAATCTTTATAATATCCATTGCTCATGTAAAAGGCGCAGAATTAGGCAGACAATGGGCACATAATTCATCCCTCCACTCCCGCAGGAAACAAGACCTTTGTGTGGCTTTCTCAAGAACAAACCATGGAACAACCTCAAGAAAACAGCATTCACAAAAAACACAGACAACAGCACAGCAAGAACTATATATTTTGAGAACACGAAAAAAATCAACATCAACCTAAGACAAGACTTTTAAATGTTATGTACCTACTACATATGCCAGATACACATAGTTCCTATGATTTAATGGATTGTAGTGGCACATATATCCTAATCTGGAGCACATAACTACTCTCCAATTAAGGATAAAAGGATTAAGTCCAAAGGCACTATTTTAAATTTTTCTTTTACCACAAAGTTGTGAGATGTTCTGAGGTCCAAGATGGGCTTGAAGCCCCCTGACTTTTTCAGGATCAGGAAGTACCTTCACTAAAATCCTTTCCTTGTTCCTCTTGTAGTGCAGGCTTTATAAATCTGCATTTAGAAGGGAAAAAAAATCTGGTTCAGAAGAGCAGAAAGACTTTTAAGTATTCCATATCACTTCAGTCTGTGCCTTGAGAGCCTTGGACTAACTACAATATTGCCTCAAAGTAACTCCTGTAAAAAGGCTGAAGGGGCCAGTGCCTGGAAAAAAAAGAAATAATACACAAATGTACTAATATACTGAAAATATGTATAACCTACTTCCAAAACTTGTTCAACAAGTACATGCATATGATGCAGATCTTTCAGCTGTATTCAACCATTCACTACCATGCTCCTCCATAATGGTCACTTTCTGTGCTTTGAAAACAAGCTCAGGCTTTTCCTTCCCCTAGAGTATGTTTAGTTCACCTGTTCCTTCTGCATTTCACTACATTTCCGCTGCAGTGTTCTCAGAGGAAACCAGAAATTTATTGTAAGACCTGATTGTCATATTTTATTTAAATCTTGTAATTTTTTTATAGCTACCGAAGCATCAAACACCTTCACTGTCTGATTGTACTGGCACTGCAAACCCCAACAAAAGATGCAGATATGCCATGCATTGAAATGAAAGGACTAAATTTGTGCAATTTAGAAAAACAGCAAAGATCCTATGAATGCTAGAAACCATGAACTTATTTACTGGTTTAATTTTGCAGTGGCCATTTCAAAGACAGTCAGTAGACAAAAACATTTAGAACAGACTGTCATTGGTTCATGCACAGTAAGACAGACCAAAAACTGAAAAAAAAGTTGGATGTATAAGAATTTTTATATGCTAAAAATTAATCTTTAAAAGTTTGAAACGTAACAACTTTTAGAATAACTTGAATTCAGAAGCATAGCATTCAAAAACTGAGTTTTAAAAAATAAAAATTAATTTCACAAAAAGCTTTGAATTACAATTAATTGCAAATCAAAGTTGCTTTTTTTATTCTTCATAATGAAAACTTATTGTACCTCAAAAAATGTACCACTGTTCAATTTTAAAGCTCTTAAACAAAACCAGGCATTCATCTCTCAGCTTATTTGTTGTTTTGCTTTTAGACTTCATAGATAAACTTTTTAAGAGATGTCAATTACCAGTGCCTGGTGTCACTTCTGAGAAAAGCCTGTATGAATTATACTTTTTAATGTTTTTTTAACACAAAAAGTAGAAAACTCGCACAGAAAATACAGAAACCTCTGAAAAACTATTATGACCTTACAAAAAGAGTGAGAATAAAGAGATCAAGGTGCTGTGAAACTCCTCCATACCCCTCACTTCCTGTCCCATTAGACATTGTCAATGGAGAGTTTGCTGGTTTGGTCAGAAAGATATTTGCTCAGCTAAGTTCCACCTAAAAAACAGAATGAACGTATCATGCTTTTTTGTTCAATTTGAATGAACACCACTTTTAACAGAATGATTTTTACTGAAACAGTTATTTCAAGTTCACATTTAGTAACATTTCAAGATTCAGATGCCTGAGTTATCCAGAGTCAGCCAAGCATTTCATTGCCTCTGCAACAGCTCTTCCATCATGAAAACCAAGGAGAATGCTTTTTAAATGTCCAATCAAGTTAGTAAAAATGACCTTGAGTTTACTACAAACAGGACATGCTCCTGGTGGTTACAGGTCACCTGAAATCTAGTAAATGAATCAGGCAGCTGAACACTGAGATTAACGCTTTAAATTAATTTTCAAAAAACCATTAGGCTGTATCCAACCTAAGCAGCCAGGGTATTGGAAACTAAAGTTCAGGCTCTTCATATATCACCTCTAAAGTGTTTCCTAATTTTTCACCTATTTGAACTACTGTGTGCTTAATAGATGGGCTTAATTAATCATTGTTTCCTAATAGAAGCAGTGAGTATTAAGGCTTAACTGAATGAGTATTCATCCTGCCCACCTCCCTGAAAGAAACTAATACAGAGGTTTCACTTAAACAAGCACACAAGGCTGAGCATTTTGGAATCACTATTTCATCCAATTAAAACTTGAAAGTATTGGTTTGGTCAACATTTCTTTGTTTGTTTGTTTTTTCAAGATCTGTTTTCTTCTCTGGGGAACAGGTGTGCATATTAACAATGCATGAGTTGCCACAAATATTTATGAACACATCTTAAATGTTATGGTATTCTTTTCTGTTTTCTTTAAACTTGTTTTTTTTTCCTTCACTGAAGTTTGCAAATACTTTTTCTTCCACTGTCCTTTCCTTTCCCAGCAGTTTTGGAGTATTACTAGGAATATGCCTCTGAAATAATGCAAGCATAAAAGGCATTTAAGAGGTTTATTATTAAAATGTCAAGTGCTGTTGGGGGGGGTCCTCTCCTTGTAAATACATTGGAATAAAGTTTAGATAGATTGTACCAAAATTGGCAACCCAGGTCTAAAGGGGGGAAAAAAAGGAAACAAAAAAATCACCAACCAAGCAAAAGTTGCCAAATAAAAGAGTATTAGCCTGATCCAGTCACATTCTAATCACATTCTAATCACAAAGACACAGTTAAGGCATGTGACTAACAAAATTTCCTTCTCAAATTATTCTTGCTGTAGTCATCCAACCAAATACAGTACCATACACACTGCTCCATCAAGAATTTTTGACCTAGGTACATTATTCTCTATCACACATTAAAGTTAGCAGTATAGTTTTAATTTCTGCATTTAAGTGCCATGTTGAGAAAGCAGTGAATACCCTGCCAAGTGAATTTTTGAAAAGATTATCAAGTTGAAAAATTATAGAGGTAAATTGGGATTTTCTTTCTCAAAAATACCACGCATTTTGGACCTAATAGTATAAACACAACTTATGCCAAAACTTTATTAAATAAAACTTTATGCCAAAACCTGCTCATGGATAACAAAGTCAGGATAATAGCCAAGATTATTTTGTAGCCTCTATTTGAAAAAAGGAAACATTCTTTTATAAGGTGAGTATCACTAAACTGCTTTGACAGACCTTTGAAGAAATTATTGATATCCACCCATAATTAATCCCCTAGGCAACCTAAATATTTCAGCGAGTGGAAATAGCTAGCTAGGCTATTTTATAGTCTGCCAAGCTATAAAACTGGCCTGATAAGAAGGTTATCATATCATTTTGTTCCACTAAGATCAGGTGACAAAAGTTATTTGTGGTTGAATTATAAGAATAGCTGGTTTAGTACAAAAAAAAATCTTAAATTGATGACTTTTTAAAATTTTTCAGTACCATAGTATCTTCAGTTCAGATAGGATAGAGTGCAGTGGAACTCAGTATTTAAACTACCCAAGTAGGCACATGAAGGTTGAAGAGTTAAAACAAGAAGGGGGAAGAAGATATAAAACCTAATTGCCATTGTTAGGCCTTTCCACTATGATTCACCATATTGTGCCAAACAAGACCACTACAAGATCCAAGCTGGTGCAGACAGTCAATCCAGTCAAATCCAGTCATTTGGTCGTGCAGCATGCTCCCCTGCAACACTGCCTCCAGAAAACAGCACAGATAGAAGCAGCTGGAAAACCCTTCCCATCACGGACAGCGTGCCCTTCATCTGCTGCTGACAGCCCAAATGGAGCACGGGGGGTTCAAACACATCCCCCACCCACCAAGTCCAGTGAGGGCAAGTCTTTTGCCATTCAGAAAGTATGACCTCTGGTAGACTGTTCCTGAAAACCTATTATTACACTAAATAGCTGGGCAGCCAGAGAGTAGGAGTCAGCATCCAATTTATCAGCACACTCAATGGGTTTGTCTCCCAAGACATGCAGTAATTTTAAACTTCAGAACAAGACTGAAGTAGTTCCATATCTAGTTGGATATTATCCTGTGAAAGCTCCCCTTTTCAGCTGAAAGAAATATTTTTTAAAAAAGCATGCAACTTCATTTATCAGTTAAAAGGGATATAGTGTCATTAAAGACTCCATAATTTCAGTACTCAAAAGCCTGATCACAAGACCACTTAGTCATCCTGAGGTCATGGAGGTCAAAGATCTAAAGTATCCTGCACACCTCTTTCATCAAAATTAACACATTACTTAAAAAATACATTTATGGATTCATAAAGATATCACAACAGCACTACAGAGAAAAGATGCTCAGGTGGGGGCAGAAACAATACCAAATACATTACAGGTGGCACCCGCTTAGAAGCAGTTTGAAATATAATTCTCAATTACACAACAATATGGAGATACTTCACACTAGAACATTAACAACTGAAAGATAGATCTCTTCCTGCTTTCTTTTTCTTCCCTGTAAACAAGTTGTCCTAGCTCTCTTGTCCAATCAGTTTTCAGTACTGACTACAACTTTCATGAGCAATGAAGAAAACACTTAACACTTAATTAAAAAATACCCTAAAGGAAGGATGGATGAAACAGGCAAAAAGCACACTACCAACTATGGTCCTGTAGAAAGCTGGTTATATTTGCAATCAGTAAAATAAGGGAAAAAAAAAACTATTGAAATTTGAAAAGCCATGATGAGTTTCCCATCAGCAGTGTCCCTCTAAAAGCACAGGTGATATGAACCACACTTATGTAAGAATTACCAAGATAGAATACAGATTTTTTTTTAAATTCTGACAAATAAATGCAAAAATATAAAAAGCTAAATAGCCAATAAAAAAAACCTAAATAGCTAATCAAAATCAAACACCTTGCCAGTTACACTGATTTAATTTCTATGCCATATAATGACATATTAGCACACACTAGCAGAAAGAAATCCAGAGATTCAATTACACAGATGGATGAATAATAAAGAATATTCTGAACAGAAGATGAGCAAATTACAAAGTTTTGGTGAAAATCAACTTTTAAAATCTGCGGATGCCCCAAAATTTTAAATGGAAAAAAACCAGTTTGCTTCTTAAAAGCTTTAATGTTTGAAGTTTAAGCACAGAATTTCTTAATAATAGATTTATTGAGTTGGGTTTAAGCTTCTACCAAAAATAACATTTCTCATTAAATGCTACAAAAAAATTCAGACACAATCATAATAATCACAAATTAAATTTTACCAGCAGTTACAGTGTCAGCTTACATACCACTTTTCCCAATGGTAATTAAGTTAGTGGAGACTCAGACTACAACCAGAGATAAAGTTAGAAGCCTAAAGAGACTAAGCTAATTTTTATAAGCAAAAACAGTTTAACAAAGAGATATTCAAATGAAAATTTTAACAACAAATAAAACATGAAGTACTGTACATTTATGTAAAACACTTATGTGAAACACTCTCAAAGTGTTTTCAGAAAAGGATGTAAAACCCCCAGGATTTAGTCAGTAATATCAATATTCTCTTATAATCTTTCTTTGCCCTTTCTGTCTCATTTTTCCCCTCTTCATTCTTTTTCCTATATTTCTGACTGCAGTCTTTGGAACATATATCATGCCTTATATGACTGTATGGTATCTTCACAATACCAGACAACATAAAGTCAGCAATTTTCCACTATTACTATTTTCTTAGTAAGTTAAGACCAGTTTAGAGAATAGCAGCAGTAGTGTGCCAGAATAATGTTATTGGTAATGTCATGTATATCTATTCAATTTACAAGTAAGAGGGGAAAAAAAAAGGCAAATATCTGAAAATAATTAAGAACAAAAAGGGAAAAACTTACTTAGCATTTTATGCAGAGACAAAAGTGGAACACTGTATGCAAACAAAAGGTATATTAGGGGATGAAAAGGGCACAGGGAAAATTTCAACAGCTAACCTAGGTAAGTAAAGCAAAGGCAATAAAGCTATCCTCAAATGGCAAAGAAAATCTACATCATAACTTGCCTCCAACCAAGTGCTTATATACTACATATACAATCCTCTTCCAGTGAAGAAACCTGAGGAGATAATTTTGAAAAGCTAAAACATTTTTGTAAAATAAATAGGCATCTGAGTTCTTGGTCATTTTGGACAAGTTTAAGATAATCTATTAGCATCTCTATAGCATTCCAATAAGAGAAGTCCTATTTTATTAAAGCATTCTCTAGAGAAAAGTGTACACTAGACACATTATGTATATTTAGTGCTGGAAGACTGAAGACAGCTTCCCCCAAAAGGTCACAAGAACTAAATTTTACTCACTTTTTTCAAAGACTTTAACCATATTTTTTTAACAGTAGCAGTTAGTCAGCTGAATCATTGGACATCTTCATCAATTAAGCAAGTAAGTCTTATTATCTTGCCATTAGAACAAGAGAAATCAGATACTAACATCAGCAAAACCAGTATTCACTGCTTTTTAAATTAATCTTATATCTTCTGTTCTGTAAGCAAAAACCTTGCATTATTTGATTTACACAGACAGCAGTTCTCATACCCAGACATCTTATTCACGTTATTGGATCAGTCACTTTAAATGAATGTGTACATTATTTCAAGTGGGATACTGACTGTTCATGGACATAGCAGGATGCCAATTTCAGCTGAACACCCTACAGCTACATATAAATAAAAGGTATCTCCTCTTAATAGAATGGAAAGTTGGAGTTAAGAGAGAACAATATCCTAGTTTATCCTCTACTTGATTTTTAAAGACAATTCAGTATTTATAAACTGTGATTTTCAGACCTTATAAAAACTTGACATTTTGCTCACAGGGTTAACTGAGGCACCTGTAATTCTGCATGTTTAGATATTCTATTTGCTTCTCTCAAGCACAATGTGTTTAGTATTACAATGCTGTAAAAGCACACAGAAACAGAACGGTTCCTTCAGCTGTGGTATGTCAGAAATGCCTGTAGTTTTAACATGCTCTTTCAATGAGTCATAATAATATTAGCATAATCTCCCAGAATAACTTTTTAAGATTTTCTTTATTTTTTTTAAACTTTTAGCTCTATTTTGAGCAAAAAAATTGAAAAAAAAAGGAAAAAAAGGAAATGGCATAAAAAACTACTTACTTACAAAAAAAATTGTGGTAAAAAACTTACTTTCACTAGGTGGTGAAAACACATATATTGCTAAAAGAATCTCAGACACTGAGTAAAATATAAATTATTTACCTTGGTTGCAATGTCAGCTTTATAACTGTCTTGCGTGGCAAAGAATCCTGAGAAGCCTGAACATCATCCTACAAGAGAACATCTTTGAATTTGCTTTTGAATACACTTCAGTGAGTAATATATGAGCTTTGCCTATTATATGCATTTTGTGGAGTACAAAACCATGTTAACAACACCAGAAACCAAATCTTATTTTAGCCCATTACTGAGGATGACAATCCACAAAATTTAATAAACTAAGTAGTTCACACTGAAAAAAGAAAGATGTTTACTTTGACCAATTCACTGGAAGACATTTGTTTTCATTAAAGATCTCAGTAGATTCCACTATCAAGTTATTACACCTGTATTTTAGTTTTTGCATACAAGCCTTCCTAATCACCAACTTCCTTCAAATTTTGCAAATACTTATCACATAATTTTATTAAATTTCTCCTACTATAAATTTACTCTGAAACAATATGCTCCTGTGCACTAATCACAAGCATTCACCGTATAGTCTCCAGCAAGCTCTCATTGTTACCTTATATTGTACAAAAAGAAGTTTCAAAAAACATAATTTGGGGTGTGGTGTGGGACAGGACTCACTTCCACCGAGGAAAGGTAGAGACAAGACATTGCTGTCACTGTTGCATAGCCTAAGAGAACAGCCAAACTCTTAATTGACAGTGCCTTCCAGTCAGTTCTTACAATGGCAACCACTACGGACTTTGAAATTGAAGTGCAGAGTTCTCAGTTCCTCAAAACAGCCTTAAAATCTTATTTTTCAAATCCAGCAATTGTCACTTGCGTTTAAATTTTCTTTCTGCACTGAAAGAACTAAGATTAATGTACAAAAATTGTGTAATAGTTGCAGTTTATTTTTACATTTTGAATCTCATCCATGATCCAACCAAAGCTGGGTCATTCTGGGATCTTTAAGGATCTTGTCTTTATCAGTGTATTGCCTTCCGAGTGATTTTTTGTTTGTTTACTAGTGTAGAGTTTGTACAACTTAACACAAGAAGTACAAATTATTCATGAGAAAACCATGATGCTTTTGTGTGCAACTAATAATTACGATGAGTAGAAAAAGTGCAAGTGGTGTCATTCCAGAGTTCTTCAATAGTGTCTTACTCCCACCTTCCTTTTTTCTGCCTCCAGGAAAGGGAACTTTTCCCTGGTTGTCCCTGCTTCCTGCTGGAATGCTGCTGCCAGGGTCTTGTGCTCTCTTCCTCTAAGTGTTTTTGACTTCTTCACCCCTCAAAAACAGCAGCCACTTTCGGTCTTACAGTCTTCATCATTTGTCTTTCTCAACTCTCTTGACATTCATTCTGAACGCCCATCTCTGAGCAATTCCTGATGTCAGCTTCCATCAGCCACCAAAATACCACTGCAAAATGAATGCCTTTGAACTTCCAACTTACTCAAGGTTTGCAGAGGTGCTCTGCAAGTATCCTGAAGTTCTGTTAGCAGTCCACAAATCCCACATTATAAAGCTTTTGTTGCTACATCCAATGCATAGCAGAGATACTAGATTAATGATATGCTGCGGATATTGTGCGGCAAACAGATAAATCTTAATCTGCTTTTGTAATCACCTTATTTTTTTGTTTTATATAGACACCATAAATTCATTGCAATAACAACTCTTCCTTTTTAATTTCTGCTTTCACAGTGGTAATAATAGCTTATTGAATTAGTATGCTCCCAGGCAACACACAGTTTAAACAGCAATTAGTACTTCTACAATGCAGTGGTATTAATCCAGACTGATGAAGAACAGGAACAACAAAAGTTAAGTAAAATGTAACATCACAATATTTTCCAATATAATTCACAGAAGGAGAAAAACCTTCATCCCATGAATGCCTTCGAAATATTCCTACTTTATGAAAGTGCACATTCATTTTCCAAAGAGGAGAAATATATTTGTGGCAATGTGATATATATGTGTAGCACACACATGCAGCATATATTTATACATATATATTTGTATAAAATTAATTGAAAGTATGAAGAACTATTTGAAAAAAAATTTTTTATGTCACTGGAAGAGTAGTTCAAGATATGACACAACTGGCACAACTAAACCAGTAGAATGTATGTCATGTTTGTAATGTCAGAAGTGTGAGATAATCATATCTTAAAGACTGTTTTAATCCTGCTGTGTTTATGCACAAAGAACTTAAGGCATCTCATTTTGTCTATCTTCAGGGTAAATGCACTAAGTAGACTTCCTAAAAATTCACAGCTGTCACAGAAGAGCACTTTTGTTCAGAAAGGGAAGAAACTAAGCATTCTGAAAGGAAGCAATATTAGCAAGTGTTTTTCTTCAAGGTGTTCTTTACTGTAAAATAGTTCTCAAAATGATACATGAGGATCCATTGCTGACTTTATTGTCCATTTCATTGAACATTCCTGTTTCAAATAATTTCAGCAAAGTAAAAAGAGCACAAGGTATTGTCTTGACCTAATCTTGCATACTAAGGTTAGACTCCTGTTAGAGATGGGAATTTTCTTCTTCCCACATTTTTTAGGTTCCCCTGTGAAGCGAAGTCAAATTACAGGACTGCATACTGCCATATATTCACTTATGCATGCCACTTAGGTCACCAACACATTTATATCCACAAGAAAATTAGAACACCTGCTTTTACTATCTAACTCACAAAAGGGAACAAAATAAGTCCCTTTCCTTCAGCCGTGTGGGTGTTTTTTCAGCATCAACTGCTCACTTTTTAATTTCTAATATCTTCAGTTAATGTGAAGAGTGATAAGTAGCACATTTCTGAGAAGGCATTAGGTGCAAATTTAGTTCTGACATTTTGAAGGGCTACTCAAACTGAATTCAACAGACATAGCTCACATTGCCTTTTTGGAAAAAATCAAGGAAGAGAGCTCACCATCTTCAGGAGTGGAGTTGCTGTGTCATAGTTATAAGCACTTTTGTCTTTTAGGATAAGAATATGAACAGAGTCAATTATTACTTTCTTCAAATTCATTATTGAATGGAAAAGCCTGTTAAAACATTTAAAATCTTAGTTAGTTTTCCATTGGTTTTATTCAATGTCGTGACACCAAAATTTAAAAACAATAAGGAACTCAAAAATATGAGTTGCAGAAAAAGAAATAAAAATTTTAGCATCAATATAGCATGAAATCAAGAACAGTTAGTTGCAATGGCTGACCAGTCTGAAAAATGCAGAAATATTCTGAATTATATTCTTGTCTCACATACTGAAAATTCTTGTTTTGCATACTCCTCCTGTATGCTGTGCTACCAAAGATGTATCCTCAGAATAACAAGTACTTTTTCAAAATGCTAATCTTAGGAAAGTTTGCAGTTTGTATATTGGATTTTCAGTCTCTATAGTGGAGACAAGTCTGAAACACTGGTCAGAAAGTCGAGATTCTGTTTACACAGGATTAAGAGAACAATCAGAAACACAAAAAATATAAACTATATAAACTATATAAACTACGAGGATGTCCACAAATTTCTGAAGACAGAGAGCCAGAAAATTTTATTTGTAAAGTGAAAAAAAGCCTATATTTCACTCTCTCAGAACTAAGTATATTGTGAATACTTATGATGCAGTAGATTAAAAATATGGAATTTAAAAATACTTGTAATGAAATAGTTTTAAACAAGAGGTTTTTAGATACATTTAAAACAATTACTTATTTAATGAAGATGCTATATCATCAGTCTACCATCATCACCTCAATTAATCAAATTTACTAGTTCTTAAGATCCCAATATGAAGCAATTTTCTTAACAAACTCATAATTAAAGCATGTGTATACACACACATACATATATCATGCAATGTTCTTCAAACAATTCTATGAAGACAATAGCAGAAAAATTTTTCAATACTGAAAAATACCCCCCAGATGAAAAAATGAACAATGACAGACAAGTTAGGTAGAAGATTTTCAACACAAAAAAGATTTCCCACTTTTAAGATAGGTAGGCTAGAGAAGGTGTGGGATTTTCCAAAGAATATATGCTTAAATTAGTACCTCTTCGGTTATTGCTTACGACAGAGAAATTCAAAAACTTCTCCTTCTTACTGCAGAAAAATTCTGTTATTAAGGAAATCTCAGTAATGTGTGTACCTTTTGAAATATCAAAATTGTGTTTGGACACCAAATTCTTACTCAGAGGGTTCAAAAATATTGCATAAATGAAAAGCATGGGCAATCAAACCTACTCCTCATGTAGAGCACCTCTGCACTTTCAGTGGAATATGTTGCTGTATCAAATTTGAATGTCTGAAATAAATACTTCAGTTTTAAAAATGCAAAAGGAGATAAGGATTTAGGTTTATGTATTTATAATAAATTACCTGGTGCCATAATCCACAACTACCCAATCTTTGGCTGTTCCTGTAATAGCATCATGATGCTGGAAGAGTCCAAGGTTCCTCCTAGCCTCTGTCAGCAATTTATAGTTATCCACAGACGGAAATACACTCATCTTCTCAGATTTACTGGACTGTACTAAAGCCAAGGAGTAGAGAATTTCAGCTGCCCTGGAATTGCAGAGAATAATCAAGTATTTATACAGGGTTAAAATTTAAAAAGCAATGCATGATCTGAAGAATAAATGGTAAATCATTCCATAAGCTCTATAAACCTTGTTCTTGCACATTTTAGCCTATCCTCACACTGTAGCTTCCTGTGAGACTTCAGTGATGGAAAATGGACCTTTAAAATAAAAATATGACAGTGCAAACTAAAATACACAGTCATAAATGTGTGAGAGGTTTATGGAATTGGTCCTAAAACCTCACAGCATGGATAGAGTGCCTTACAAGAAGCATATAATTCCAATTCCAAAAAACAACTTATTAATCAAATAAATTTGTTTTAAATAAATATACTAATCTGTATACTATTGAATATCTATTCTGCCATCTGCACTTAAAGCAAATTAAATTCTTCTAAAGGATTAACAATATCACGCATCTGCTCACTGCATAGTAGTCACCTGAATGGAGAGAACACTGGATTCCAAAACCCTTACACTGAACAGAATGCAGAGCCTTTCTCTTCTATATCTGCTGCAAAAGCCTAGCACTAAAATATTACCACTAGATTCTCACTTGCTTTATGAGAATCTAAATTTATTTTTCAAAAAATATCCCCATAATTGCCAGTTAATATGGATGTTTAACTGACAAAAATGCCTGCATAAATTCTGGGAAAACATCTGTTAACTTTTTTCCTATCTTCTCCTAAAATGTTATAGTCCTCTTTTCGCAAGTCTGAAATCTGTCAGCTTATTTTTCAAAATTTATTAGAGGTTAATTAACCTTTCTTGAGTACTTGAAGCAACAAAGATGATACAGGTTAATTACATAAAAAGCAAAGAAATCACAACAACATATTTTTCTTGTAATGTTAACTTCTAGGCCTACAAGTAATAAATTAAAAAGAAAAGGAAAATAAGTTATTTACTGAAGTAGTCAACGAGGGCACGTGTTCAACTTTAAACTATTTAAAACAAAAAAGTTAACAAAAAACCCTCATTTTTCAGACTATGCATGGTATTAATTGTGAACATGAAAAATTCCTTTAGATTCAATTTTCTCTTCATCTTTATACAACACATAGGTAACAGCTATATAAAAACTGCAACTACCATGTTCCCAAGTAAACTGAAAGGTGCACTAGACATATAACAGCATTAACTATTCTCATATCGTCAAAATTTCATGAACAGGTGGAGGTTCTGCTCTTACCAGTTAGGTAATTGCTCAGAAACTACATACAAAATCAAGGTCTTAAAAAGTTCTAAGTCCTATATTTAATTACCAGTGCTAGATTAACCTTAATCACTGTAATCTAAAAGTTGCCTAAACTCCTAATTCTATGAATCCCTCCTACTTTGTCCTATTGCAGCTTAATTTGAAAGAAAAATGAAAATATTTTAGTTGAAAAAAAGTCATCAGATGCTCATTCATCTAGTGAATAAACCCTGTCCTAAAGCATTTTACCTTTTTTAAAAAAATCAAGTTAGCCACTAAACACTGACCGCACTTTGCTATAAAGAAGAGAGCACCACAAAATTTAGTCCTTAAAATAAGGTGAATTTTCTTCCCCACGACTAATTTTAATTTAATTTTCTTTTTTATTAATAGGGACATCTCTCAGATGCAGAATTTTCCTTTCATATCTCAATATTTTTCTAAACACTAAAAAGGTTCAATGGTCAATGATGAAAGACACTCAGAAATACAACACTGCATTAGAGAACACTTCAGCTCATAGGTAACCTTTCCATAAAAGCTGTATAAAACCTTGGTTTTCTCACATCTGTTTCAAACTACTGCAGATGGCACTTTTCAGAAGTTTTCCACTTCATTTTAATTTATTGTATCTGTCCATGATTGGACACTGCAAATAGACCAAAATTTGCTTCACTTATTTGTCAAGGCCTACCCTAATTTACCTTATCTAGGTCCATATATTTAACATAAATTATATTTAACATAAATAATATTTCCAAGAGATTTTGAACTCTCAAGATATAGTATTTTCCATCCATCTGCATAGTTAGAAGTATCAATGTAGTATTCACCTTCTAAATTGCTTCAATTTTCTTTTTGCAAATTTACTGCAATTTTTCCCTGTTTACATCAGTAATTAATAAAACCAAAAATTGTGTCCCTAACTTGTCTCAAACTATGCTGCTGTTCTTTAAGTCTTTTCATTACATTTAATAAACTTCTGGCCACATATTTTATCACCCTTTAAACTCCTTCAATCCATCCATCCATCCATCCATCCATCCATCCATCCATCCATCCATCCATCCATCCATCCATCTCTCACTTAAGATTAAAAAGTCAATAATGGCTCAAATCACTGTCAATCTCCATTATAAAATCCTTAAGTTTTCTTACATTTCTTCTCAACACAACCCCCAAAAAAACTCTTTTCAAACAGTAAAAACCTTAAACAACCAACTCTTCTCTTCCTTAAATGGCTAGTTTTCATATTGGATCCTGGGGCTGACCACTCCTGGCTAACAGGGAAGTGCTGCCTGATTCTGGTACTGGTGGAAGTTAAAAACCTTCATCCTTGGTAAAGAGCACACACACATATTTACCTTCTGTTCATGGCTCCTTCTCTTACCAATATGGACATACACGAGACAGACAGGTAGATGGATGTTAGCTCAAACATACTATGGAAATAATTATCATGAGTTTGAGGATTAAATATGATCCCACTGTATTTCCTTTGACTTTTAAGAAACAGAAAATAAAACATAAAAATCCTACTCCTGCTGTTCTCGTAGCTAATGCGACCTTCATGAAGATTCTCATGGTTTCTGAGAACAACACTAACAAAAAAACTGATATTAAAAGAATGAGAACACATCTGTAAATTTTTTTCTTACGTGTTATTTACAAAGGATAATGCAAAACTAAAAACTTCCCAGGTACTTTTTAAAACTATACTTTAATGCATAAGAAAATTGACAGATTAGTGCTTCTCCAGAGATTCTCTACCTATACCTTTTCCAGAAGTTGAAGGCAATTGAAACATTTAAATTAAGGAATTCTTTAATAATGCAAGGTTTTAAATACTACAAATAAACTCATATGAAATTTATTGTAATCTATGTAATAAAAAACAGAAAAATGACAATTAAGTAACTGCACCTAAAAATCTTGTAAAAATAGACTATGATGAAGTGGAATTAAATTAAATCCTTGTTGCATTCTAAGAAACAGAAAGGAAATTAATCAAAACTGAAAAAACAATTAGCTAGATAATTCAATTTAAAAAATATTATCTGTCTTTCTTTTCCTGTTCTCTTGTACATCCCATCTTCTCCAACAGCAGTATTAAACAACCTTATTCTCACTGAAAATTAAAGACTCCTGAGATGAATCATCCACCTTACCACAGTAAAAACTGGATTCCTTGGAAGAAATAACACAAGTTCTGCTAGATACAGTTCCTCTCCTGAAAGGTACTTGTATCTGCCTCCAAAACACCAGTTTCCAAGCTTGCTTGGAAATGCGACTTTCCACGCCTCTCTTTCCCATTCCACTACTGCAGCATCCATTACAGCAAAAAAAATTGTAATCCTTCAGGAAGGCTGTACATGAAACGTTCAGGACTCACATCATATCCATCTGCCCTAGATTTCCTCCTGGAGCTCTATAACACAGTTAAATCGTCTTATGTCTGCTACAAGGGAGAACCATTTAAGTACTCCATTACCAACATTCAGCAACCATTTTTTTCTTTAAAGAAGATGTAGACAGTTTTCAGAAGAAGAATTGTCTTAGATCACTTGGTACTCAATATTCCTGGCTATTTCTCAGCTTCCACTGAGAACCTTTTCACTTCTCTCTAAAAAAGTTCACACCATGGCCATAATTCCTTTCTTTGTTTTTTCACACGTGTGGCTTTTGCTTTCCCTATTAAACTGCCTTTGTCCCAATTAATGAGTTTTGTAGCCTTCACCCTTCCAATTCTCCTCAACATCCTGCTACTGGGGAAGTGAGCAAGGGGTCACCCGAGGTTAAACCATGACAAATACTTACACATTAATTTCTCCTGTGTGCCAAGAAGCACATCATGAATGGATTTGTGTACTGGGTGGCAGGATTTACCTTATGTAGGATTCCGAGACTCTGTCCAGGCGTTTATAAAAGGGTCGTGAGGTAAAGTACCCACTCCAGTAATGATGATCTCTGTCTGCATAGGTGAAGAAGTCTCCACTTAAAACAGGAAACAGTGAATTGCTGCTCTTTTCACCCAAATTGCTTTCTTTGAGCAGAGCTTCAAAGTAATCAGATAAAGTTCCAAACTGGGCCTGGATGAAAATTAAAATTACTGTGACAAAGCTCCATTTTCATTATGCAAAAAATACAGAGACAATGAATATGCTTGGTTCCATATACATTTCAGAAACACACAACACTTCCAGCAGATTCATAGCAGAAAACCTACCCTAAAAATTTTTAAAGTTCCCCTGCACACTTTTCAGACAAGCTGGATAGCATTTCAAAACTCAATACAAGAAGTATTTTCGAAAAAGGTATATCAATTCAGGACAAGAAAGAGATGGATCTTTTGGAGCATGTCCAGAGAAGAGTCACAAAAGTGGTCAAAGAAACACCTTCCCTATGAGGAAAGGCTGAGAGAGGTGTGGCTGTTCAGCCTGGAGAGGAGAAGGCTCTGGGGACACCTTGCTGCAGCTTTTCAGTATGGAAAGGGGCCTTGCAACAAAGATGGGGACAGGACCTCTTGTGCTAAAACAAGAGGTAATGGTTTTAAACTAAAAGAGGATAGATTCAGACTAGATATCAAGACAACTTTTAATACAAGGGAGGCCATACACCCAAGGTGCCCACAGAGGTTGTGGATGCCCCATCTCTGGGAGCAGTCAAGGCTGGATTGGATGGGACTCTGGGGCAATCTTTGAAAATGACTCTGCTCATTATGGGGCAGTTGGACAAGCAGTTTTAAAGGTCTCCTCCAACCAAAACCATTCTACAACTCAAGTAATATGGGGTTTTTTTAATTCTTCTTATTATCATTTAAACATATATATAAAATAATATCTAAATGTCAACAAAAAGTGAAGCACTGCTGCATATCTTACAAGTAAGTCAGCAATACATAAGCTAAGTAACATCTCAATATTACCCAAGTAGCTGTCTGGGCTAATGAAGAAATTTTTGTAATGCAACAAAATCATAGTTCTCCTAATCCTGTGTTTTCAAAATTAGCTCTCTTGTGCTCCAGATCTTGCTTAACCCAAAAGATGACTGTTGATCAAAAAAAAAAAAAGAAATCAGCATTTACTTTCAGAAGCTGTTTCCTTAAACTCTGTACAAAGAAAATGCATAAAGAGATGTAACATGTGGGAGCAAAAAAACTAATTATCTTCTGGTCATTTTTTAAAATGCTCAGGCATGGTAATAGCAGAACCTTTACAGGGTAGATCAAAAAAAGAGTAAACAAATGATTGGCATCAATGTTGTTAGTATTAAGAAATGTTGGTAAAGAAGCATAGATGGCAAAATGGATTTCGAATGGAAGTATAAAAAAATTAATGGAATCTGGAACAGGAGAGAAGACCACATTATGATACCAGAAATATCATCACCATAAGATATAATGATAATATCAAGGAACTTTATTTTCTATTACTATTATTATGTTTAACAACAAGTATACAATGCAGCATGCTGCAATTTACAACACCAAAACCAAGTTTTAGCAAAAATCTTTTTAAAAGTGACTTGGAATATAAGGAGTATCAGACTATCACTGTAACAACAAAATCATACTTTTAAATAATTTAAAAACCCCAAACATTTTCACTTCAAAGTTGTTCAGATCATCCAAGTATTTGTTAGGTGGAGACAATTTAATAACTTGCCACTTTAAGTGGCAGTAAAGCAGAGAAAGACAAATATTGCCCCTGAAATCCCATTATTAGTGAACATTGTCTTATCAGGCACTTCTAGGATACTTGCTCTTTTCCCTCACTATCATAGGCACCTAGAAGTAGAAAACAAAAAACAAAACCAATGCACCAAAAGAGGACACATAGATGATCTTACTTCTGCATTGAATCAGAGGAGTAAAACCTCACCAGACAAAGCATCAAAGCCAGGTGAATGGAAACAGTGGGATAACCTGGTGGAGTCTTCTACTGGCATAGTAAAAGACTCAGCTTAATTTATGTATAATAGATGCAAAGGAAATCTCTGAATGGGAGATTGAATTCCTCAAGAGTAAAATAGGTATGTTTTAGAGTGAGGTACCACACACTTTTAGAACAGAATAGTGGCTGGCAGGAGAATCTCAGTGCTAACAGACATATCCGCTAGATAAACATCACAAAGAGCTGTCTGAAAGTGTAAATCTCCCTTCAGATCAGAAAGGCAGAGTGGGCACTCCCCTGTGTAAGCAGCAATATCCCAGGCATCTCAGCACTTCAGGAAGAAATGTGAACTCTTCCTTCATATAATCCAGATTCTTACATAGTTGAGCATGTCCTGTTACTTGCCTGTGGAGTTACGTTCCACTAGGGAAAGTGAAGAAGAGTGCGAAAGAAAGAAAATATGTCTCCATTTAAGCTCATATTTTCAAGACTAAATGACGTCAGTTTCAAACAAAACAAAAAAATCAAACTAAAATAGAAAAACACGCACACACACACAAAAAAAAAAAACCCAACAGATAGGCAACAAACAATTAACAAAGGAAAAAAAAGAATAAAAACAGAGAGAAGAAAATGTAAGTATCTGAACAAAATGGAAAGGAGAAATGCTCTGATGCCAACAGTGTTCCAGCTGTTCAAAATACCTTAGATATGAAGCAGCAGACCCAGAGGATTTTGTATCTTTTTGTCTGGGTATTAAAAACCAGAAAAAGGGTCAGATACTTCCATGAGGGAACCAAGGGTTAATGTGACCAGCCTAATGAAGTAGACTGCTAGAATCCTTGACAATGGGCTGAGCAGAACCTTTCAGAAGAGGAACTTTCAGATGTCTCGGGACAGCACTGGCTCTTGAAGAACCAGAACCAGAGCCTTCAGTTCTTGCCCCAGAGACAAAATCATCCAGCCCAGGTTAGTAAGAACTACAGAAAATATGTTGCTGTTAGTATCCAAAGAGTAATTACCTGTACAGTACACACATTTTTGACAGAAGTTAAGCTAGTGATGGCAGCAAGCTTAAGTCTTAAAAGATGGGCTTTAGATTTAAGAAAATTGAAGTGTACTCTTCAGGTCTGTCTCCCTCCACTAAGACATAGTAGTCCTTCACCATACATCATGTCACCCACATCCCATAGGAAACACATAAAATTGAGTTTTCAGATAAAATATAATCCCAAAAAATCATCTTTCTTATACAGAATACAAGTCCAGAAGTCAGCAGAAAGTAATAACATACTACAGATACTACTCAAATGCACAGTTGGAAGAATCAGGGCAGGTCTCAGAAAAATATTATGAAAAACAGATGCACACAAAAACCATAGGAAAGATACCAGACCAGGTTTAAACAAAAGCCTAAATGAGAAAGCAAGCAAAAGTGCACTCTCAGGTGGCACTCAAAAAGGCTGTGGCCCCCATTTGTTAATGTCATGCTGAAAGATGATGAGAAGCTGTCGGAATACAGAGAACACTTATAGTACCTGATGTCCCTAGGGCCTTCTCATACTTCAAGAAGTACACATTAGAGTATATGAATGTGTGTTTTAACTCTTACACGTGTCAGCAATGGCATCTTTTTAGACTTTTTGGGGTTTTTTGGGATGTAAAACCAAGAGGACACAAATAAAGCAGCAAAATCTTCTTGAACTTCTAATAAGAAAATACAATCATTTGAATTAACAAAGTCTGTGAGTCTTAAGTAACAATGCCTGAAGCCTGTGAAAACAGTCTAAGAAAACAATTAAACCTACCAGCTATTCAAATTAATCTAGTTTGGAAACTATCTATAGTTTTCAAGCCACTATTATTAATAGCAACATTTTTGTTTTGGGGGGAGAGAAGGTAGTAAAGGTAAAAAAAAAAAAAAATGTAAGCTACCAAGACACATCAATCTGCTGTTAAATAATATATAAAGATTCACATTTGAGAAAAAATCCAAACCTAACCACTATTACTTTTTCCATGAGGAATCACAGAACATTAGGAAATACGGTTTTCTCAACAAGGCAGAAAATGTTGTAGTTACCTTAACATGCCACTCAGGACGAGAATTCATATAATCAAACAGCTTCTGGTAATTCTGGTACTGCTGATCCCATTCAGAGCTCTCGGTGTAGCGGAAATCATCCCCAAGTGGAGCTAACAGAACTTTTGTACGGAAAAGCTTTGACTTCTTCCTGTATTGATCTAATATAATCCAAGCCCTTGAGGAGAGGAAAAAAGAAGAGTAATTCAGAAGACATGGGGAAAAGAGCCAGCATTTGGCAAGACAATTCTTAGATACCAAGTTGTGCATTAGGATGACCCCAAACAAGACATACAAAACTCTGTTATCTCACTTCGTAACAAAAAGCTGGATGCAATTCCCCCCACTGGGACACCATATTCAACCTACTATTGTTGCAAACACCATGCTAATTAAATCCTTCAATAAGCTTATCAAGCTTCATCTCAAGCAGTAGGGCAGTCTGGATCAATTTGTGCCTGTGCCAAAACTAACCTCCAGTTCAAATTATGTTCACCTGCTTTATATTTAGATAACAATCCTAATCCTCTCCAGCCCCTATTTACAACAATAAGCAAGCTCTTTCCAGCCCCTCTGACACCTTCCTTTGATACTTTGCTTCTATCTTCATGTCCTTGGCAGAAAAACTGCCCATAGATTAATCTCTGAGGAACTCCAGCCTTGCAAATAAAAAAAAAAAGCCAATGCAGGAGGAAGTTTGCTGCTAAAAATCACTGTTCTCCCTTCAGCCAGGTTTTTACATGTCTTAGAGACATCCTTCTTGAATCTTTGAGTCCTGAAAAATTAAACCCACTGCTTTTATGCATTTGGCCTTAAAAAAAAAAAAAAAAAAAGAAACAAAAACAAACCCTAACTTCCAAACCCAGAAACAAAATACATGCACACACAGAAAAAACTGCAAAATTATACTTTTGCACCTACTAATTCTAGTTCGGGTAAACTATCAGTTCCACAGCAACAATATATTAAGAATCACAACCCTGGTATTTAGGTTACTGAAAAAGTCCATTTTCAACCCTCCCCTTCCAAGTCACAATTATTATCAGCATCTTCAGATGCTGATACACTGTAATTAAAATTTTTTAAATAATTCTCATAGGAAATAAAAACCTTAGTAACCTATTTAAGAAAACAGAAATACAAATTCCAAGGATTTAATGACAAAATACCAGAAAATTCAGATTCTAATGAGGTTCTTTTGTTTCTTCATGTCTTTTTAATAGATGATCTAGTAAAATCACCTTTCAACTGACACTCTTGAAGAATTGCTATTTAAACATTTATGCAGAATTTCTAGCCCAATATAGGTGAAAGCCCTTTCTTTGAGAAGCATGTCAGAGCTTACTTATTTATCTGATTGCAGAAGTACTGCATAAACACAAGGTCTGACTGTGTTGTGGAGGGAGAAAGGCACCACAATATTAACTTTAATTAAGGATCTACAGAGTTCTAACGAGACTAGAATTTACCCACCTAGTGGCTTCCCTTTGTCCCTTACTAGTGGAGTTATAGTTCAGATTGCCAATCAATAGTTTCCATGGCTATCAAAGGTTGTAAGATTTAAACACGGAAATTTCCTCACCACACAGATACCAGAACAACCGGCACAACACAAGACTTGGCAATGCTTCCTTCTAAGGAGCCAGTCTAACTCAAATTTTCCACATATAGGCTATGGTTGAAAACATACTTTAGTGTTGAATCTCTTGAAAAATACAGGTTACAGGTAACAGGATATTTGACTTCGACATCTCTCTTCAAAGCCCTCCTCGGGTTTCCTTCCAAATATCCAGCAAAATTCATCAGTATTGCTGCCCTCCCTTTCTTAAAGTACTGATAACTGTGGGATTATTATGTGTTTTTAAGGGAACAGAAAGATTTTCCTCCATTGCAAACCACTTTTAATTGCAAAAACATCAAAGAACATCAGTTTAGGTATATCGTTCTACGTTTCTCTCAAACTTCCTAAATCATTAATTCATACAGGAATGTGAAGATGCCTGCAGAAAGGTCCAGACAGAACATAGCGAAGACAAAAAATACCTCTGGAGAAAAAAAAAAGATTCCACTGAGTCTCATAAATTTTTTCCCTTTATTGTTCCCCCATTACACAGAATTAGGTACATTTTGATGTGTTTATCCTGCCTTCCTGAATGAAAATCTGAAAACCACACAGGAGACCAGCCATGATAAACTCTTTGTTTTCAAGCTTTCAGAATATCACAGAATGCTTGAGACCTTTCACAAATAAAGAACACCTTTTTGTACCACAACTTCTTTTAATGCAAAAAAACCAAGTATTTGAGTAAATAAGTACCAAAACAATAAACATGGCTGGTTTTCACCTTTCCTATGCCAAAGAAAGAGGAGCAATAGCCACCTGAGGTAGGCAATCACAAACATTAACCACCACGTGACCATACAATGCAACCATAAAGATAAAAAAGCTGAAGGGCAAAACTGGGCTTTTGAACAGTAGCTGGTGAAGAGGAAAGTCCATTCTCTACTTCTCTGAAGCACATAATTTGTGCAAAGATTCTATTTCATTATTTTATTCCATTTCATATAACATATATAATAATAGAATATAAATTATTCTATTTCATTATTGGGAGAGAGAGAGACGCACTGAAACAAACTGTGCTTCTGCTAACAACTTATTTCCATTCAAGGGAAAAAAAGGCAAATAGCCCAAAAAAAAAAAACCAAAACAAAACAAAAAAAACCCAGACAAGCAAACAAAAACAACAGCAACAACAACTAACAGCTGTTTTTTCTTCCTAGTGTGAAAAACTTCACACTTCAGCGTTAAAACATCTGGATAAGGATGCAGCTGCAAATCAGGGCAAGTGCAAAGCGCTGTAGTAGTCTTTATAACTTAAGCTGTTATGAACTGTAATTAAACAAGTACAGGTTTTCAATTAGGTTGCTGCTTCATTCCTTCTTACCAGGTCACAACTTAAGCGGCAAGGCAATGAAAAATCCAACTACTAGCCTGAATTTTCAACCCAGCATCTCTTTAATATATATGTAAGGCCAAAATAGTATTGAAATCAAAAGCAACAGTCCCAGCTGAGTATTCAAGATGTGGGTTTTATTACTTTTGTTTTGGCATGAAGGAAGGTCAGTGATCGCAACCTGGTCTCTAAATTAATCAACTTTTTTCCAACCCATGAATGTCCTGTATTTTTCTAGTCTTAAAGCAATCAGAGATAAGAGGCAGATTAATTAGAATGCTGCAAACCTATAACCTTGGAAAACTTATGATGTAAAGACAGACTTTTCAGTTCTGTAACTCATACATCTCCTCATCATAACAACTGTGAAACATGTTACTACATGGGTCAGATCATTAATATTTTTGGTTGTCTACAGCATTCCAGCTTTTTCAAAAAACACACATAGCATGTTTTAGCATTCTCCATCAAAACATTACTTCCTGTGCTTTATTTGGTTTATTTGAAACTGGACACTAAAAGTGTGGTTTGAGTGTTTCAAATGTCAATAATCCAGGCTTCCAACTCAAAGCCATGTGTTAGTTTTACTCTTCCCACAGGTATCATACAGCATACTGATGTTTCAACTCCCTGTTAGACACCAAAACTGCTTTTATCTAAAAAAAGCTGATGGAAAATATTAAGTTTCAGAGCCGCATTGAGATGATAATCACTTCAACTTGATCATATGTTCACTACATCCGTACCCCATTTATCTTATTCTTAAATATCATTTGACATGTGAAAACTCATTTCTTTTACAAGATCTAATTTAGATTGTTATGCAAAGGTTGCATCTAGGAAATGCAGGGATTAAGAATAATTACAAACCGAGATCCTTAAAAAGACTATTTCAAGCAGACACTCTAAATTATATTTATAGCTTCTATGTTTCAGGTATTTGTTATACAAGCTGTTGCTCTTCTGGAAATATTTGTCTCAGCTAATTGAGATATATAGTGAAGATTTTTATTTTTTAAAACTTTGATGTAATGACATATGAATTCTTGCAATAGGCACTGGGTGTGTCTTAATTTTTCTACTTTTCTCCCATCACCATCATCTTTCTTTTCTCTATTAAAATTTCCTTTTTCCTGTCATCATTCCAATTTCTACCTTTAAATACAGCAGCTGTAAGGTATTCTGTTTAATTTTGTTTTTATCTTCAATAATATTTTGTAACTCAATTTTGTTTAAGTAATATTTTGTAACTCAATTTTGTTTAAGTGAAGTTTTCATGATGCTTGTCAGGATTTATATGCAGGAAAAAAAGTGATTCATACTTGACATGTAGACAAGCAGTGCAACATAATCACATCATCACTTTAAAACTTCAGCACCAAGGACCAAAAAGTCACCCTGCTCTCCTTAATGCCTTTGTTACACTCAGCAATTTGCACTAATTATAAACAGCTGCCTCAACTTTTACCTCTGGAAACCTGATGTAGTGTGAAGCCTGAAGCTAGCAATAGGACCATAGAATACAACTATTTTATGGAAACACCTTTGGCAGTTTAACTCACTTCCCTTTCTTTTCTTTTTTTATTTTTTTTCTTCCTTTACTCTCCCTCCCCAGCTCCCTACCTGCACCCCGCACCCCAAAACTGAGAAGCAGTTTTGTAGAAGTGTAAATTTGATTCTTAACTGTGGCAAAACAACTCAGTGTTTCTGTTTGAAAAGTAAAACTGAGGTTAATAGGGATTTCCACCCTGGACACGAAGAAACAGGAATTTTTACCCTGGGTACAAAAAACCAGGAATCAGATTAACTTAAGGTTTATACTTCAGGAAACTTAGGCCACAGATGCCAAGTTTTTCAAGGATATAACACAGGAAATATCCCACTGTTTGTAGTTACAGCAAGTTACAGCACACTACATCGTGCTGCCCCTGAAGTGTTTCACTTGCAGGGGACAGATCTCTGTTCATAAAATTCACAAAAAATACATAAATCAGTAACACGAGTCCAAACAGATGGCTGTGTTCTGACTGCCATTTAGAGATGGACACATCTATCATGAACAGAAATTTTTTTAAAATGCTCCTTCCTTAAGTATAACTTTTCCTCTAATTTCATTGACAGCTATGTTCCCAACTAAGAAGCAAACACTAGGTTATGTAGAAGGTATTGTTTACCCATGACAAGCTTATTTTAAAAGCCTGTACTGGTTTTGGCTGGGGTAGAGTCACAGTGGCCAGTATGGTGCTGTGATCTGGGTTTGCTCTGATGACAGGGTCGGCAACAGAGAGATGATTTTGTTATTTCTGAGCAGGGCTTGCACACCACCAAGGCCTCTCCTGCATGTCAACTGTAGGAATGTGTCTCCTGTTGACAGAGTGACAAAATTATCTTTTGTCTCCTTAAAAAGGAAAAAAGCTTAGAATTTCTCTCATCAATTAGGAGAGACAAAAAGACACCTTATAGACCCTTAGGGACTTCACCTCAAACTTAGGGATAGCTAATTGGACAGAAGCTAAAAAGTTTCACTTAAGCAATTTACTAGAAAAAGAAGACAACACAGGAACAAATTGCCTTTGTGAGGTATTTTACTAGGAGTAAGAGCCTTTTGTGCTTGGCTTGGTTTTTTTCATCTCAAGCCATGAGTTTTCTCATTTTACTCTTCTGATTCTCTTCCCTGCCCCACCAGAGCTGCAGTGAGCTTTTAGTGGAGCTGAGCTGCTAACTGGGGTTGAGCCACAGCAGAACTAAATTCACCAGGCTATGCCAGATCCCATCTTTGACCAGCATAATTACATTTTTTTAAGGTTATTCCCTTGAGGAGTATGTAAAAACTGTACCTGTGTTGAACATTTCCAGCATGAATGGCTTCTGGAGGGACTCTCCAAGGGCAACTTATTCTTCCCCCAGGAAGTCGTTTGAAATCAAACTGGCAGCAGATTTTTGGATCCGGACCACAAGTATGAGGAACATCATAGCTATAGAAAGGCATCATATGACAAAGAATATCTGTACTGGATCCCAAATCTGGAATTAAATAGAGTAAAACTTTAAAATAAACCCTTTCAGATTTGCCAAAAGTAAATCACTCCCATGTTCTCAGTCCAAGGATGGTACTGGAAAGCCACCACTCCAAGACAATTTCTTATTTTGAATAGCCATAGCTTGAGTCTATTTTTGTGTGTACCTCATAAGTATAAAGACATACAGCCAAGATTGGAATGTTCTAGTGAAGCACAGTTGATTGGAAAGGACAGGAACAAATGTTAGGTGCGTTTTACCCAGATAAAACTTGTGATTTTCAGAATTTTAGATGTAGTAAAACACAGTAATAATAAACATCTTTTAAAATTTGAGTGGATTAAAACTACAACTTAAAAAAAACCAAACATCAAAACAAAACAAAGAAAAAACCAAACCAATAGTCAATCACTCTCCTGTCATTGCCTCATTATCACAATATTTGAATTAGTTGAAATGTTCCTCCTCCTCCACTTTATTTCCACATAGTAGGAAATAAAAGAGTAGGAGGGAGAAGAAAAGTAAAAACAAGTAAAAGAATTTTTCACCCCTTTTACTTTTGCAAGGAGTATGAGAGAATGGAAAAAACAAGAGAAGGTAAAAGCAAAAATAAGAGTGAAAAGAAAGGAAGATCAGAGGAACAATGGCAATTATATCAGTTTTACATTTAGTGCCTTTCCTAACTCACAAATATTCTCAATTCCCCTTCTGTTATTCAAAGAGGGGGAAAAAAGAAAAAAAATCTCATAAATTTAAGCTAGAAGACAGGCTTTTTTTAAAACAGAATTGCAAGTTTAAAATTGTCAGGTCTACACAAACTCTGCTAAATCTTGTCTGTAAATATGTCCACAGTACTTAAACAAGTTCTCTTCATATTTTACCTGAGTAAATCAACAAAATAAATTGACATAAAGGAAGAACACATACCCCAGTTCTGTCTCCAAAAAAATTCTAGTGTCTTTTGTGTTGCAAAATGTTTTTTAACTGAATAATGAACTCTCTGTATAAGCATTTTGGAAAATCCTGCACGTTTCAGAAGGTAGGCCATTGTTGGTGAATGCCCAAATGGATCAATTGCCCATCCAGACTTTGGTTTTACTCCTGTTGACAAAAGTAAAAAGCTTTAATTTTCACTCAAAGAAAATTACTCCAATAATTCAAATGAGAGTACTAAAGATAACATTTCCAAGATTATATACCCAGTTAAGTGTTAAACATCCTGCAGAACCCTGGAATTAAAAACTAGAATTAAACAGTTAAACAAACAAACAAGCAAAATATCTTTTAAGTAAGTAATTCTAAAAAAATTAAAAACTTTAAAATAGTATTTGATGCTATACTGTTTCAAATTTGCAGCAAACATCTTTATTTGGAATCATTAATTGCTACACATCCTCTTTTACTTAAAGTAGTTTACAGATGCTACAATTAAAAAAGAAAGTTGAAAGCAACTGAATGGATGTCGATGTGGCTAGATAAATGCAATAGCTTGTTGAAATTTCTCTGTTATTTAAATAATGTTAACCTTTTTTTGGCTTCAGAACTACTTTTTTTTAATTTATTACTTTGTTGATCAATAGAATCCTGTTTATTAATACCCTCTTTTCACTGAACTTCATGCTAGTAAATAAAGAAGCCAAATCTAACTCTTATTAATTCATCAACATGATTCCTTTGGCACTTTTTACTGTCTTTCCAAAAAAACCACAGTAAGGAATGCATTACCCTTTTATTAGGTCTTCCCTTCCCCCTCCAATTATGTCAAGCTGTGTTTATGGATATTGCAATCTAAGAACAGTGAAACAGTGTTCCAAAATAATTTCAGCTAATTGGGTGAAATAATGTCAATTATTAAAATCACTGTACAAATATTTTCTACATAAAAATGTTTCTCTCCTCTTATGGAACTAAACAAAAGAACATCCCAAAGGCATCAAAACAGTTCAGCTGATGTAACTGCAGTCAGTAATTCCTCCATTCTAACATTACTATGGGTTTAGGCTTTATAACTACAACTACTCCTGCTGATATATATATATATTTTTATTTTTTTTTTAAGCCTTACAGAAGAGAATCTAAGGAACACATAAACACATAATGAATACAGAGCAAGCAGAACAGATCCAAACACATGAAAGCAGAATCAATTTTTAAGTCATTTTAAGAATTTTGGCATGATATTCAAAACACAGAAAAGGCAATTAAAGGCTGTTTAGACCAGACATGGGATCTAAAATTCAGCATAATTTAGTGTTAGTATTTGGTTATGACAATATTATATGCATGTCTTACATTGATCAAGACAAAATGCTGTGGCATTAAATTGTTCAAATACATTTTGTCCAGAAACTTTTATCTGCAAACATGAATAACAAATACCAGACTTTAATCCAACAGCTTCCTGTAAGTGCTCTGATTTAATGTCTCAGGAAAGCTGAGCAAAAAGAGCCTTCTAAGTACCTCAGAAATTGAACAAAAAAGTATTTTCTTACTGACTTCTTGTATTAATATAGTTAAATTTTAGATTAATGTACATACCAAGGTTCTTTTCTAGCCACTGGTGTCCTTCTATCAGCTGGTCAATTAAAGCAAAATAATGAGAAGAAGCTTCATCAGGCATGACCCATCCTCCTGTTACTATTTCAAATTGTCCATCTTTAATTAACCTGAAAAATACATAAATCCTATTCAGAATCTTCTATATGAAAACACACTCTTAATATCAATTTCTTTACACTCAACAGGCAATCACCAGCAACGTGATTCCAAAATCTAAATTGTTTTTGCTACTTCTGTCACTGGGCTATATTTCTTTAATCAAACAGGGAAAAAATGAACTGCTGAACAGTGAAGCATTTCATGTCCTTCTGCAAAGAAAACCAGTTCTACTGCATGTGCTATATTAGATTTTTTTAAAAATCAGGAAGAAAGCTGTTCCCTGCACAGACTGCAAAAATAAAACAAATGTACCACAGCACTGAAGGCCAACTGAGCAAGATACTTAGGCACTGCACATTTCAAGCACTGCTTGAAATATCTCCCTTAGTGTCTCCCCACCTTTGATCTAATATTCTTTTTAGAGTTTTAGAGAGCTGATAGACCTTGGAAGTTTATTGTATTTACAGACTCTTCAGAACATCTCACTCATCAAAATGCCTCCTTGAAACAGGCCACAAGAAGACCCAGTCTCTCCATTGTCAGTGAACACAGAGATCACACTCCCAGCACCAGGCTGTCCCTACAGTTTCAGCACTTACACTGTTCACCAGCGTGGAAGTGTTTAATGAATTCCAGAAAAAACCACAGTGAACTCATCAAAACTTAGTCCCATCACACATGGTACCCATCAGAGTGATGAAAATCATGCAACAAATAATCTCAAGTGCACCTTCTCCAAGTCTTCTCCAGTCTCAAGTGCAGCTTAACCAATACCTGACTCATCTGAAGAGAGGACATAGTTCCCTAGTGACTGTCACTTACTGTTTACTGTGTTCCAAGAGATTTTTTTTTGTGCAAAAACCACACAGCTATGCTATAATACTCACCCACTGCGCATAATTTTTTTAACAAGTAGCTTTTTTGCCTAGATCCAAAAATTTCCACCTTTACCTAACCTTTGAGTCTGTGCAGGTCTCACAGACCTAATGCATACTGCAACACATGCATCTCAAAGAGGGGCACGAGAAGGAGGCTATCACAAGGATGAGCTGAGAACTGTCAAGCAAAAAGAAGAAAAAAAGCCAAGCAAAAAAAAGGAAAAAAATCCCCAATTTTTGAAAACTCCAAACTAGATCCACACTGCAAGTTTACCCAAGCAGCCTGCTTCCTTGTCTCAATGCCTAGGCAAACCTTTTACTTTTATATTCCATTTTGACTTGTGATTTCAAAAATCACTAAGAAGAGCAAGGGTGTAGAGTGCACATTACTTTACCACTAAAGCAGATGCATGTTTATAAAAACCCTTTGTACTTAAACAAAAAAGAAACTCACAAATTTTTACTCAAATAAAAATCACATAAAATCTTCATGCGTGTCACAACAAGGAAAAAAAATACCATATATAAATAGCTAGTATGAAAGATGTTTTTAATTTATTCCAAATTCCTTAGTGTGATTTCAAATAAAGATCATATTTGCTACTCCTTTACAATTTGAATGACATGTTCATGGTTGTACTTGGGACCTTTCAGTGAAATTTTTAGGCAACTCAGTAATTTGTCTCCACTTCCCTGAGCAGATTCCTATTTTGCAAATGGGAGAAAACCAAACCAAGCCCAAAAAGTAAGAACTGAAGCAGTTAGTTGATTTTTCTGGTGATTGCACATCACAAATGAAATCTCAAGTTTACAGTGTAGTCAAACACACATAATCTCAAACCAAGATGCACAGAAGAAAAGTTCAGTACTCAAACCTTTTAACAGCATCTCTTTTTTGGCTATCTATTCCGTCCCACCATTTTGAAAAGTAGGAAATCTCAGACCATATAAATTTCCTTCGGTTGTCTTCTTGCAGTTTTATAACCATGTTATTTAAAATATGCTGTGTCTGATCTCTGAAGTAATCATCAAAAGTCTTCAGCCAACCTAGGAAAAAGAAAAATTCTGTTAAGAGAACTGGCTTCTCAGTCTCTTTAGAGAGCAGTCCCTGAAACAACTGGCTCCTTCTCACTCCCCAGAAAAAGCTAAGTAAAGACTGTTCTTAAAAAGCTTTACAGCTTGAAGTGGCAAATTTCAAGGGAGTTTATTTTAAAAAAATATTACATGTTTATCTTCTAAATGTATAAACATATGGAAATATTAGACTTTTCACTTTCTCATTTTTCTATGCTTTGCATAGTAGAAAATTTCATCAACAGAATACATGGACTCAAATAACTGTGCTTCAATGAGATGCAAAGGAAAAAGAAATTTTAATCACATTTTCAGACTTTACAGTCTTACATTAAATTTTTTTACCTCTTCATAATACCCTGCATTAGAGTGTATGCATCTTTCTTCTGTAACTATGGCTGAAAAAATTAAGTCTGTAACTAGTTACTCTGAAGTGTCACATTCCTACTCCTACCAGCTTTTGTAACGTATGTCCACTTTAAGATTTTGTGAAAGCTTCCACAGTGTGTGAAGACAGCACTCCAGACAAATATTACAGCAGTGATTCCATTCTGATTAACCAATTCAGTTCTGCAGAGCCACTGCCTTTCTAATAGTGCCAGTCAGCTTATAGGATACAGGATTAGGCTGTTATGCAATGACATTATATTGTTTCAAGGAAGTTACATAAGGGCAGAAACTTTTACTACTAAAAACTTAATTCTCAAATTTAGTTTGAAAAAAAACTTTATAACGAAATAAAGTCTGACTATTGACTCTGAAAGGATATATTACACCTTCATTTAGGAATACAAAAACCCAAACATTCTTCTTAGGTAGATGCAAAAATATTGCTTTTAATTTGCAACAGAAGAAATAAAACTGTAACACTCCAGAGGAAAAGTTCTATGTAATTCTTTTTTTATTTTACAGATGTTTAGCATTTAGAGGACTCATCACATTTACTAGAAGTTTCTGTACAGATAGACAAGTGGGCTCTAATCTGTCTTAAAGGGGGAAAATGCATTTTGTCAAGGTAGTTAATGAGGGCTTAAAGCATAAAATTAAAACATACTTTCTTGAGAGGAATGGAAATAGCTTAATACAAAAAAAAACCCAAACAGTTGACAGTAAATTACTGCTATGCAATAGTTTAAAGACTAAAAAAAAATGTGATGAATAATCTGAATTTGTAATCAGATTTCTTTCTGGCCTCTTCCACTTCGGTCTGTGTTGGTTTTTTTCAGTAGATGATTCCACTCAAAGAATTGAGATCAATTAGCAAATTATTCTCTCTCAATTCTCATTTACTTTTCACCAAATGGAGGGAATATTTTACTGATAATTACATTAAAAATATCCACATGTATTAGACTACCCGCTTATAGTTTTATACTAGAAATATCTTCTGCAAGAGACAGTATCATCCTAGTACACAACTATAGGAGGATAAATTAAAACCATCCTATGATTTTCCTGCACAGAAAAATATCATCATAATAGACTATTTAAAAATATTTTTATATTGCACCAATAAAAACAAATTTACATTACATTACTCTTCTGAAACATTCTTAAAAACATTAATACACCAGCATAACTGAAACACTGATTTAAGTGTCAAAGCAGCTGACAAAATACAGTATGATGTAGGAAGAACAGTGTTATAATGAAATGACTGTTTTGTTTTAACAGACTCAGTTTAAGCTAAGGAAGATTGTAACATGGTTAGCACACTGAACTGAATACACTCTGGAGAATCCTAGGAAATTTTTCCAGGCATTCACAGATATAGTTGAAAGCCAACAGAAAGCCCTCTGAAACCTAAGTACCATACATCTCGCTATTTATGAACTGAACAGAACATTCTGCATCCAAAAAGGCCTATAACAATCATCTATTCCAACAGCCTGACCACTTCTGGGTGGACAAAAAAATAAATGTTAAGAGCATTATCCAACTGCCTCTGAAACAACATCCCCAGGAAGCTGCAGAGAGCAGGGAGGTCACTCCTCAGCCTCCTTTTCTCCAAAATGGTCAAACCCAGACCTCCCAGCTGCCTCTCACTGCACAGCCCTTCCAGCCCTTCCACCAGCTCCACTGGCTCCTCTGGGTGCATCCCAGTGCCTTCACATCCTTCCTGAAGTGTGCTGCTCTAAACCACATGACTTACAGAGACTCTTCAATTTTGCCATGGAGACGTACAAAAAAAAAAAAATTAAAATATATTTCAAAAGAAAAAGCTTAACAAAATAATGGATAAATCAATGTACAGTTGCCAGCTAGAGCATTACTTCCCACCTCAGTCCTTAATACAACATAAGAATATTCAACTCAAGATCATTTTGTGCTTATCCAGAAATGAAGAATTTGTTCCTAAGCTGAAAGAAAAGGTTTACCCCTGCATTTAGAACAGGAATCTTTCAATACAAAGATAGTATACACATGGAAAAATTGCAATAGTTTAAAGCTGCAATTACCAAGACTAAATATGCTATTAACAGCAAAATAATGCTTGGTGGTTTAAATGAACATAAAGCCCTTTGTCAACATAAAAATCACAAAATCACAGAATCACTGAGGTTGTAAAAGACATCTGAAATTATCAAGTCCAACCTCTGACTAACCACCACCTTATAAATCATACCATGACACTGAGTGCCACAGGCAGTTTGTCCTTTAAAACCTCCAGGGATGGTGACTTCACTATTCCAATTTTTAACAACCCTGTAAACAAGAGAAAAAATAGTACTCTCTTTCATATTATTATGCTAGGCTTGACTTAATGCATACTGAGGACTTTGCCAGATACTTTCATTTTCTGCAAGCCTATGTGATAACAGAGGGTACACACTGCTGAGCTGCTTGCCTTTTGATTCTCTCTCTCATGCTTGTCCTCGAAAGTGTGGAAACTTGTTGTCTCCCCCCACCTCCATGAGATTTATCATCATTATGCAGCTGTTTGTTTAATCGATTTTTTTCCCCTCACTGTAATGTAAATTACTTGGCTTGACAGCAGACTCTAAGAATCATGTCTGAATATCAACAAAACTCATTGCTCTGCAAAAAATCCTGAAACATTTTATTAACTGATTTGCCACTATTCCTGCCTACATTTCCAAGTTCAAATTTCTTCTTGAAGCTCTATCAGCTCCCTGCCCTAGAGAAAGGCAGTCTTGTGTCTTAGCACAGTTGACACAGAAGTAGAGAAAAAGGGAAACATTCAGGACAAAATCAAAACTGAAGCTGACAAATAAGCATTATTCAAAAAGTAACTTTATTAAGCAAAAGCACTTAATAATTTGATCATGGCAAGGATCACAAATCCATTTCTAGCAAAATTATTTGATTATCAGGCTTAATTTCATAAGCATAATCATAAAAACTCAAATGATTGCACATTTCAAAAAAAGTAAAATCTGCCATGATCTGCAAGGTACTACTAAAATTATGATTACAATTCTTACATTTTAAGTCCTATGCAAGATCTATTTTTGTTTTTGTACATATCAAATCCGCTGCCATCGTAGCTAAGATGGAAAGGAAATTTCTACTGATGAGCAGTCAAATGTGTCTTTTCTGTAACATTCCTGTTGATTTCCAAAGGAACTGCACCTCTTCTGCAAACACAGAACTACTAAAAAATAAGCCAGGAATAAAGCTCTAATTTCCCTCATTCAGCATGTCAAGAAAAACTTGTGAGCTGCACATTTCTTGTATTTTGGTGGGTCAGACAACAGCTTAAGCAATCTCTGTTCTGGTAAAGAAGTCACCAGAAAAACATATCCAGACCCAGTCAACAGAAAACGCAGATGGAACTCCATGGTGTATTAACAGCATCAAATTTAAGTTATGTTTGGTTAAGTTTTCTTACATCTTAACTCTGACTTAGGTCTATATAGATTTCCTCCTGAGAAATGGAGACTGTCTTAAATAATAAAAGGTGATTAATGTGAGTGGTAGCAAGGCAAAATTACCAGTGTCATAGATAATTGATGAAGTGTTAAAAAGCAGTGTTTAGTTCTGACCTGTGTGCCTATACACTTGCTTGTGGGTTAGGAAGCGAGAGAAAAATCTACTTCAGTCACTTTCAATTCCACTTAAGTGCTGCTTATACTAGGTCTGTAACCACCACATTCACATACTTTAGAAAGCTCACAAATCTCAATTTTCAAATAATTCAATGAGTAGCCATTACCAAAATCATTACAGATCAATAGATGCTAGAGGTGTCTTTCCCTCCCTCCAGTCATATCCAAAACTCATCTTGCAAGTCCATCTGTGCTGGCTGACAATCTTGCCAGCCCTGATCTGAGCTCTCCCCTTGGCATTTCAGCTGCCTCCTCCCCGTCAGGCAGCCACTAAACACCGCAGCTGAAGCAGGTGAGAGCCAACATAAGGGCTCTGACAGCACAGTAGGTTACGTGCTCGCTCCTTAATCTGCTCCTGGCAGAACTGGCACCTATCTGTGACGGCTACAACCTCACACGACAACCAAACCTCTCTCCATGGTCTAAGACATGCTACTGAGGTGCTCAAATCTTTATCAACTGCCAGCAAATAAAGCAATTGTGCCACTACTGATCAAACATCCAAAGGAGACTCACTCTCATCCCATTTCCCAAAAGGGAAACACTTTAGCTACTGCAGAGAGAAGCGCAAAGATCCCAAGTTTGCAGGTCAGGGTTAAATTCACACAGAAGCAGTTAACCCAGATTTAGCATCACAAAGTGTTTCGGAGCACTGGCACATTCGCTCATCCTCCAAAAAAGAAGGTGGAACCTAAACCCAGCACCTTCCCTACTGTGTTTCATAGATTCACAGAGTGACTTGGATTGGAAAGGACCATGCAGTTTCTAGCCCCACACCATGGGCAGGGATGCCACCCCCTAGACAAAGTTGTTTCCAGGCCTTTTCTTTGCCTTTGAGCCAGCTACACATTCTCACTAGCATAACTGGTTATGTGAAAAGTCAAAGTGGAAGTAGGTTCAGATGAGAAAACACAAAATCTGATGAGAATTTGAAGCTGCTGCAGCTAATATACCTTCACTGACCCCATTTCTTGGTAAATATCTTTCACGTACATGAAATCACTAGAACCTGCAGAAAAAGTACCTCATGACTTGAATGGACACTGGTGAAGTTATCAGCAAATCTCTCCACAGCTTGCCCCAGGACATTTCCCTGCAGCTCCTAAACCTCACCTGCCTGAGAAGTCACCTCAGCCTACACTGCTCACAGGGTGTTGGTTCAATTCTGCTAAAGACATTCCAGGAGGGCAGATGTGACCCCAGGCCACTGGCCTCCAGTGGAGTGCCAACAGTCCTGTACCAGTCAGGATGAGATCCCAACAGCTTCAGCAGGAAAAAGGGAGACAGATAAACTCCACACCGCATTCTAGTGGACCCAAGAGAATGAGAAGTTCTGTACGCTATTTTGGGATTGCTTTCATTCATTATCTGCCAGAGCTGCTTCTTTCGAGGGAAGTCTTTAGGAGAACTACACCCAGAGAGGAAATAAACAGACACAGGTTCAAAGACAGTTCACTAAATAGGCAGATCTAGGTCTGTACTGTGATTATTTGCTCCAAATATTTTTACCATATCCATACTGCATTAATTTACCTGTCAAAACTGACAGTATTATAGTAATTCCACATTCCAGCATTCTTTTTTTTTTTTTGAAAATGCGACATACGTGCAAATAAAAGCCATTTATATTTATACCTTCACTCAGATCCACAGTACTTCATACAACAAATTAAATTTTAGAGAGATATACAGTATCAAAATTTAATATCACTTAAATTGTGGCTTTCTATGACAACAACCAGTGCTACCAGCCTCTCATGGTCAGTGCACATGTACCAGGATCACAGGGTAGCAATATAATTCACTTCATGGTAAATTTGGTCATTCCAAAATAAAGGAACACTTCTCCATTTTGTTTATTACACTCCCTTGGGTGGAAATGAAATTATGTAGGTATACATAGATTTCTGTCTAAATCTTGACTTTTCATTATCCCACTATAGGTTGGGGGTGTGCACAAAAAAATGAAGCGAAGAAAGTGTCAAAACCTTCAGATTTGCCATTGTCACATCTTCTAAAAGCACATTTCTTAAGCACAGGCTGAGGATTAAATGTCTATGACAGTTCAAAAAATCAAAATAAGAACTGATGGTATTTAATGCAGCAATGTATAAACTGAATGTGTTACCAGAAATTCATCACTTTTCAATTCCAACACTGAAGTTCTGCTCCAGTTAATAAATTCAGTAGACATACAACTTGTATCATAACAGTTGTCATTGGAAGTCAATGGAAGTCAATAAATCAAACATCTGTTTCACTGCCTTGCTAGATTTAAATCTAACATATTTACTGGTATGCTTCAAAAAAACCCAAATCTTAACAGAAATGGCAATGCATTTTCTAATTCAAAAGTCTCTAGATCCTCAAATCAATTCAGTTAACATATTACCTGGATCATTATGTGAGTGAGGGACAACAAAAACTTGAAGTGGTTCACTGTCCCATTCATTTTCATTGTATGTGATATCAAATCCTTGTTTCCAAACGCCACCATCTGGATTATCAAAAGGAAGAATATCATAGACATCCAGCATCTAAAAAAGAAAAATTAAAGGAATATGAAACACAAATTCACAGAAACAGTTCTGCTATTAAAAAACAAAGCTGTTTTCACCTAAAATGGATCAGCTTGTTCATTACTGAGGGAGGGATGATGTGCCAAATGAATAGAAAACTGACAAATGAGAGCAAGTTTCAAATCACACTAGGACACCCAAGACACAGCTGCCAGGAAGAGGAGCACTTGCCAGGCTCTGTTCTGAGAAAACTGACATTGATTAGATAAACAGTAGGATTAAGAGCCTTAAATCACAAAAATTATGGCAGCTTACAATGGCATTGGGCAGGAGGGTACGAAGAGGATTATACAAAATAACACAGTACACTAGACAGGGGAATGCAGGAAATGAAGGAAATAAACTGAGCAAGAAGTAATGACAGCATGAGAAAGACAGAGGTAAACATCAAAATCACAAAAAGGAACTGAAAGAAGCTATCAACAAAACTGTTGATAACTATAGCCAGTTGCTATAACAAAGCTTCTTATGCATTTCCTGTTCCCCACTGCACTAATTGTACAAGGAAGGACATATTTTACTTGTCAATGCAAATAAAAAGGTTACAGATAAATAAAGCAAGTCTAGAACTACTGTAATATGGAGGGGCTTGGCAGCTGGCCTGCAAGCAAAGCTGAGTCAATAGTAGAAATAACAATTGATGATTTTTGAGTGTATCCATAGCAAGGAAGAAGACAAGGCCATCAGCATGGAAACCGATTAGAAAAGATACATGAGAATTTTTGCAAGCTAGACTACGTGCCCAAGTAGATGTGTACATGTGACTTATTAAATTTCTGTAAAACTTTTGCCAATTATATTGACGCTAATTGCTTTGAACCAATGAATGTAATAAATTATTGTGATGTAGTTAATGACTTAAGATCACGCTTTGTTAAGGGTATATAAACTGGAGAACATGCAGAATAAAAACTTTTTATCTTCTTAGACCCTGGTCACATGGGTATATCACAACTGCCCAAACTGTGACATTCGGTGCTACCCTGACGTGATGGAACTGCCGGGCCAGGGGCAGTGAGGTTGGAGCCCAGCGAAGCTGAGAGCAGCAGGGTGCAGCTGCCAGTCCAGACCTGATTCTGACACCTGGAGAAAAGGTGAGCCACTGGGAAAAATGGGAAATCATTTAAAAAGCGAAGAACAGATTGTTTTATCTACCTGGAAAACTTTCTTAAAAAGAAAAGGAGTTGGAACAATGGACTATGCTCTATGTAGTATTTTAATATGGGCAAAGTCTCAAAATTTAAAGACCGATGTAACTACTGCTTTTAGTGTTAGAGCTTGGAAAGAAGCTGGAGAAAAACTCTGGGAAGTAATTCAAGATGGGGATAAAGCAGCTGCAGATTTATCTTCTACCTGGAGGTTGCTTTTTAACACCTTTAAGGAGTGGAAAGTGGAACAGGAGAAAGACTTGAAGGAGGTAGAAAGGGATTCCGAGGAGGAACTCAAAGCTGCTGAGGAGCAGCAAAGGGGAAAAGTTCAGCCTGAGAGTTCTGCTGGGATTTTTTCTGCAGAGACTGTTGCTGAGTCTGTTACTATGGGAAAAGTTGATAAGGCTTCTTCGTGTTTGTCTGCAAAAGGCTTCAAATCCATGGACCCCTCCCTGGAGAGCGACTAGCTGAACTTAATGTTGACTCTAACTCTGAGTCCTTAGCGGCCAGCTAAGATGACCTTAGAAAAGAAACAAATTGAGCCATCCGCTCCTTTGCTTGACTCTGACTCTGAACTGCACGAACACTTGGAAATATTAACTCTTTCTCCTCCTTTGTCTTCTGATTCTGATAGTGACAATGAGGAAATTACAGGGGTTAAAAGGTCTGAATTAATGCATACTTCTGTTTGCTGTAAAACTGGTAATAGAAATAAGTTTAGTAGAACTGGTAGTAGAAATAAGCTTAGTAAAACTGGTAATAGAAATAAGCCTGTTGTTTCAAAAGCTCGGCCTTCTGATGTTTCTGTAACTGTTCGTGATTCTTTTTGGTGTTAGGAATATGTTAAAAGGAAAGCAGTTGAGATAGGAGACTGGGATTTAGTGGAGAGAATTTGCCCACCAAAGGGCTCAGATGTTGTTGATATGGATGCTGCTAATGGTAAAATGGCTTTTCCTGTGTTTAAAGCAGTTCCTAATTCAGGATGAAATGACAGTCATGAAGTTTTTTGCATGGAAGGTTGTACAAGATCTTCAGTCTAAAGTAGCTAAATTTGGTATTAATTCTGCTGAAGTAATGCAATTAATTCGTATTGTTAATACAGATTTGCTGTCTCCTCATGAGATCGTGCATTTAGCTACAGTTTTGTTTCAACCAGTGCAGTATAAAGTATTTCAAGAAAATTGGAAGCAATTAGCCAAGCAAAGAGCTTTAGATAATATGAAACTACCTCAGCAAGACCCTCGTCATGCTGTAGGAGCTCATGTTTTGCTCGGTCAAGAGCCTTGTTCTAATCCAGGTTTACAGGCACGGTGAGATCCCCTGGTTTTAACACAGGCTCAACAACTAGGTATGAATGCTATAACTAAAAAGAATAGAAATGGCAGCTCCAAAACAAAAATATGTCACTATAAAACAAGGTCTTAAAGAACCTTTTTTGCAATTTGTAGAAAAGATTGCTGCAGCAATTGAAAAACGGGTAGAGGATGAAAAATTAAGAGAGATTCTATGTAAGCAATTGGCAATAGAAACCTCGAATGAAAATTGCAAGAAAATTATTGGCGCACTGCCAGGAGATCCCTCTGTCCCTGAGATGGTTACAGCATGTTCAAAAGTTGGCACAGTTCAACATAAAATTACTGCATTAGCAGCAGCTCTAAGGCCTCCACCAAAATGCCATTCTTGTGAGGAACAAGGTCATGTATGATCACAGTGTCCAAAAAATGTTAAACAGAAAGTGAAGTCTAAAATGAATTTTACTTGTAATAGATGTGGTAAAAATGGTCACTTTGCCAAACAATGTAAATCAAAATATCATGCAAATGGACAATTGTTGCCGAGAAACCACAAAATCAACGCGTGGGGGCACGTGTAGACACAAATACCCCAGCACCCACAAGCCCTCCCGATACTGCAAAGTTATCCATTTGTGAACAATACTCAAGGGCAGCAATTGGCTCAGCAGAGATTGATATACCCACCACAGACAGACATTACTCAAATTGCTGATTTTGGGAGACTGAAATATGTACAGGTGTCAATTGATACCTCTTCTCATGCTATTGAAGCAATTGCACATGCAGGTGACAGGGCTGTGGATGTTATTTGTCACTTTCAAAAGGCTTTTGCTGTTTTAGGGGTGCCTCAACAAATTAAGACTGAAAATGGGTCTGATTATGTTTCTCAGAAAACCAAGCATTTTTTTGCTGATTGGGGTGTTTTACATAGTACAGGTATTCCTCATTCTTCCAGTGGACAAGATATTGTTGAATGTGCTCATAGCACATTGAAGCGTCAGCTTCAAAAACAAAAAGGGGGAAGTATGGAGGGGCTTGACAGCTGGCCTGCAAGCAAAGCTGAGTTAATAGTAGAAATAACAATTGATGATTTTTGAGTGTATCCATAGCAAGGAAGAAGACAAGGCCATCAGCATGGAAACCAATTAGAAAAGATACATGAGAATTTTTGCAAGCTAGACTACGTGCCTAAGTAGATGTGTACATGTGACTTATTAAATTTCTGTAAAACTTTTGCCAGTTATATGATGCTAACTGCTTTGAACCAATGAATATAATCAGCTATTGTGATGTAGTTAATGACTTAAGATCATGCTTTGTTAAGGGTATATAAACTGGAGAACACGCAGAATAAAACCTTTTTTTCTTCTCGGACCCTGGTCACGTGTGTATGTCACATCTGCCCTAACAGTGACACTGTAACTAAGTTCCTACAAAACTTAGGGAACACCATATAGCTTCAAAGAGAGTCCACTAATATGAGATTCAAGAAATTTTTTTTGTAAGGCTCTGGTTTACTTTTGAGAAAGAAAACAACACGCAAACATTAATTGACATCAGACAATCAATTCCTGACATTCTAGTTTAATAACTAAACTTTTAATCAGTTCCAAACCCATGTTAGAATACAACTGTACACCTGACAAACTTTCTATAAAAACCAATTCATCTACACAAAAAAAGGACTCTATAGCAGTCATTTGCTACTTCAACACCACTGATATAAACCTTCCCAGTGGTCAAGGTGCTTTCTCTCCTGCTAGGAAAACTTAAAAAAACTACAGACATCTGAAACAAATATCTGACTAAAGAAATTAAGGCCTTGCAATAGTTGACTTTGGCCTCTACCCAGCTGATCTCTCATTTTTCCTCATCAACAGAACAGGAGGAGAAATATAAAATATTATGGGTGAAGATAAAAACAGGGAGGTCACTTACCAATTTTCATTACAGGAAAAACAGACCTGACTTTGGGAACATTAAATTAATCTGTTGCCAATTAAAATAGAGTTGGATAGTGAGAGATAAGCCCATAATGCTTTCTCTCTGTCGTTCTCTCTTTCTCACACGTTTTGCCTGCTGCAGCATGAGAGCTACAAGCCATGGCACGTCAGGAACTCCTCCAGTGTGGATCCCCCACAGGCTCCAACTCCTCCTGAAAATATCCACCTACCCTGGCAAGAGGTCCTGCACAGGTTTCAGGAAAATTCTTTCTCCACTGTGGTCTTCCCAACCTGCTCCAGTGACTAGAATGCCTTCTCTGCTTCCTTCACCAAGGACCATGGTGTTCACAGGATGGTTTCTCCCCTGTTTTTAGCCTTTAGACTGTCAGGCAGCATTTTACCTTTCATAAAACCCATTCTGCCAGAGGTGCTGACATGCTTTGCTGATGGAGGCTGTACCCTGTGGTGGGTCTGGAGCTGTGTCTGGCACAGGGCAGGACTGGCCTCTCCTCACGGACACTGGAGATCCTCACTGCCAACACCTGGTCATCTGCACCCAAAGCATTCCACCCTCACCTCTGTGAAACACTTAAGAACAGCCAATAAAATATATATTCACAAACTTCATATACATCAACAAAACATCCCCAACATTTCCCATACTAAAATCAAAGTGACATAAAAATCCTGAGAAAGGGAATTTTTTACACACACCCACACACAAGGTAAATCTCTACGCCTTGCCCTTTCTCCTCATAAGAACAACAAAAGAATCCCCACAGTAATGTCACTCTGGCCATGTTCAGTCCAAGTTTTGGCCATACCATTCCCTATCTCTTAATCCTCAAGACACAGATTCTGGTGCTTAAAGGAAGAGCAGTGAGTTGACCTTGGACGGGTTGAAATCTGACAGCCAGAGAAGGTCAATCCCCCAGAGGCCTTTAGCTTAAGGTATAAAGGAAACCAAGTAATGGAAGAAGGGAACACAACTCAGTAATCCTACATCCAGCAGAGCCTCAGCTGGGCCTGCAATGTGCACTAGGTACCTAAAACCAGTCAGGGACTCCATGGACACCAGGCAGGCATGGCCTGTGTGAGATGATCTTGTCACATCACTGGTCCCCCAGCATTCAATCTTCAGACAATATTAATTAGTGGAAAACACAGGTGCAAGATATGTTCATTCCGTACTGTCAGCTTGAAGGGCCCAAATAAGGTTTATGCTGAAGTTGGCTAGCCTAATAGCATATATTCTAAATACCTATTAGGCTAATTTATATATTAGCTAAATAAATAATAAATATTTGATATCATATATAATATAGATAATATTTTATTACTTCGCATTTTCTAAAACCTGAATTTGAAGAACTGCATTTTTTCTCTGCAATACAATGTTCTGAAGAAAATGAAAGTGCATACTTTGTAAATTTGCCAGTTAACAATGAACGGCCTTAATACTGATAAACTTTTTGGACACTCCAACCATGAAAATAGGATTTGATTAAAAAGTAGTAATTTATTGAATTCCACACATTCCTATGAGTTTTTCTTAGAGATGTAGTCTGAATTTAACAATGAGCTTTCTGCACTCTTCAAGATACTAATTTTTACAGTCATAACATTCATAGGTTTTTTTCTCTGACATATGCAACTTTACAGCTATTTCAAACCAAGCTGATGCGACTATGAGCTCAAGAGACAGAAACTGCAATTCAGGAAATAAGTCTTGGCATCCCTGACCCATCATCTGGAGATGTTTGCTGCCTTGCAAAGCCCTAAATCCTGGGTATTGTAGAGGAACTGCTGAAGCTTGTCCAACTCAATGGCTACTATCCCTTGTTGTACTTCCATGTGAGTATCAGTGATGCTGCCAGGGGCAACACAGGCTGCATAAAAACTGACTGCAGAATTCTGTAGGTAATCAGGGTCACAGGTGGTGTCCTCTTCCATCTACCAGTGAGGGAGATAAGACTGTGAGAGGAGGACGCTGCTAGGATAGATAAATAATTGGCCCCAGAGTTGGTGTCCAGGGTTCTCTGACCCTGTTTTCAGATCGGTGTCTGCTTGGGAGAGATGAGATCCAGCTAAGGGCAGCAGAGGCACCTTTGCCAGGAAGACAGCTGAACCATTAAGGAGCTTCTGCCTAAGAATAAAAGGGGACTGAGAGAATCAACTGCAGCCCTGAGAGGGAGTAGTTGTCAGGAATGATGTTACATGGAAGGATTTTCAAGGAAGTATAATATATTAAATCAATAAACCTGGATCCCCTCCAACATTTGTAGACAAGCAAGGAAATACCTACAAGGCACAATCACACAGAAATGCCCAAAATCCTTCCTGGGAAATCAGCATGCTTGAGTGCCTCCCTGAAGGCATCCTGGCCTGCATCAGAGACAACGTGGCCAGCACAATCAGGGAAGTGATTGCCTCTTCTTGAAACGGGGCCAGCTCAGGGAACACCTAAACCAATGAGACAGATCTGAGTCCATGGGCCCTGGTGGGATGCACCCATGAGTGCTGGCTTCTGTTGCTGCAAGGACACACTTAAAAGGCTTTGAAGGATCATGGTGATTAGGAGAAGTGCCCAAAGACTGGAGGAAAGCAACGACACTCCTGTCTTCAGGAATGGCAAGAAGGAGCACCCAGAAAACCAAAGGCAGAGTACAGAGAAGGTGGAGCCAGTCCCTTTCCAGGGGTGCCGAGACGGGATCAGAGGTGATGGGCACACACTGAAGGTTCCTTCTGAATATCAGGAAAAGCTTTTTCCCTGTGAGGGTGATCAAGCACTGGCACAGGTTGCCCAGTCTGCGCAATCACCGTCCTTGGAGATGCCTGGACATGTCACCTGGAAAAGTCGCCTGGACGCCTGACTTTTGGTAGCCCTGCTTGAGCAGATGACACCCAGAGTCCCCTGGCAACCTCAACCATTCAGATTCAGAGGTTAATGAAAAGCAGTTTTAAAAAAGGACAAGAAAAAAAAATCAAAAACTTCCACTGAAATCAACAAAAGCCAGAACAGGCTGAAATCCCTACACTTAGGAAAAGAAATCTAACAGACAGAAGTTAAATCTTTTTTCTCTTTCATACAACACCATCCTCAGTTGGAATTGTGCAAAGGATTAATTACAAATTGCAGCATCACACAAACAAGTTACATGGTTGCAAGGGAAGAATAAATTCCAAGCCAGTCAGCAAAAGGCAAAAGAGGTTAAAGAAAGTATTTCATGGAGATATTTTAGATTCATATCGAAGTATAAAATACTGATATAGAAATAATGGACTTTTTATAAACAGTAGACAGATAGAAATTCAAAAAGGATGCTGCCTGTCTTCATTGTGGCTGCTTCAGAAGACAGCCATGTTGCTACAAGCTTTTTATTAAAAAATTGGGAAGGAAGGCCATTAGTTGTCTTTTTTCTATATGGGCTCATTCTTTCTCTGAAGGGCTCAAACTGCTGAAATTATATAAATCTCATGAAAACATCATAACATCTTAACAGTGAATACTAAACTACTGCTCAGAAGAAATAAAAGCATATATTGTGCCTCTTCAAACCACCTTTTCAAAGAGTGATTCATGCCTCATTTTCAAAAAGAGTAACATTCCTAAGCCTGATGTTAGATGCTTCAGTAGTTGAAATGGTCAAGAGGAGGAGACACCTCACTGTATTATTTAAAAGACCTTCCAACTCAGCATGATGGCTATTGAGAATTCCATCTTCTCTGAGCACAAATGCCAGATACTTCTCGAGCTACTAAACTGAAAAAGCATCAGGTCATATCCATATTTAATCCAGTGATCTTCATTTTTGTGGGTTTATTACCTGTCTCTATTATTTATCTTTTGGGGTAAAAAGTACACATTAGTCTTTTACCTGACTTAAATTATAGCATTCTCAAGTCACGTTTATTTTCAGTTTCCAGTTCTGTTACAGTTTTTTATCAACTTACAAACAGCACAAGTAGAAGTAAACAATTTCTTGATTTATAATTCCTCCATGAAAAAAACATCCTTCAGGTGTCCCATATGAGAATCCTTTGGTCTCACGTTGTTAGCAACTTGGTTTTTCTGTTTTATGAAATCATATGTCTTTGAGTAACAAATCTAGCAATATTTCTTGCTGTATCATCACAAGGTCTTTTCATCCATATTTGAATATCTTCTTACAATGGTTTCTCCATTTTGGGAGACTATAATCAACTTCCATGATTTATTCAGTGAAAACTCTTTTGCCTTCATTCTGTAAAGTTATTTTTTTATCCAAACACCTAATCTCACCTATATTAGCTCTTACTACTTTCTAGTCTCTCATACACCCACCTGAGAGACAAACATGGGAGAAGTAATGTAAAAATCTCTGGGTTTAAGTTAATGTTTACAAACAGCAGCAATTAACACACATTTCTTTCAAAAAGTGGTCAAAATAATTATTGAAAATGTCTCAAATAAATTGAATGAGCATGCAGAATACATCAGGGTTGGTAAAGTATTAAATAATAAAACTGTTTTCAGTTTTACTGTCTAGATCAGTGATTTAGATCAGTTTGTTAACATGGTGCTAGTGGAACTCTGCTAAAGTCAAGGTCTTAGATTCCATAACTGAACTGCAGTTCAGACTCACAGGATGAAAAACTAACTGTGTACAGAAGCACCATTAAAGTGACTTAATGATGCCAGTGAATAACCTGCTGAGCAGAGGGTGCAATGCAATGACACAGAGAACATTAAAGCCCTCCTCTCCCTGCACAAGGAAGAAAGGAAAGGATGAGTAGGGGAACAGTATGCTTGCTCCTTATGTACATGTGAATATACATAAAAGTAAAGAAAATTATCCAAAAGCAGTACAGCTACAACAGACCCCCATTAGGTAGATAGTAGGTAGTTGGGTCGTAGCAGGTATATATTCTTGTACTCTTCATGTGCGGAGCAAAAAAACGAAGAGCAGTTTTAGAAAACATGTTTTACCTTCCATTTGTAACAGGTTAACATGCTCAAGAATTTAAGATAACTTATTCTATCTCAAAATTCATTTACTAGAACTTATTTTTAATGCACATAACAAAGTACATCACCTCACATATTAACAGATTGTACAAGGAATAACCTGTCAATAATCCACTAACTTGAAAGCCTGTAACCACAGCTCCAGATGTTTCACTTCCCTGCACAGAAGTCTCAATGCATATCAGACACAAAAAGAGGTGTTCAGATATTGCCTTTAAAAAGTCTATTTTCTCCATAAAAGACATTAGGGTAGTGCCTATCCCTGAAGAGGTTTAAAGTATTAAGCATGATACATCAGAAGTTACAATTGTTCTAATATATGCATTTATTTGTCTGAAGTCCACTGTTTCTCCTGCAATAGAAATACTTCAAATTCTAAAATGAGAAAGCTGGACTTCAAAATTTAATCTTTGCTTTAGAGTACTATGAATATTTATAGTACTCCCACAAGACTCACAAAAACAGTACAGATCACAAACTTCACAGAGTATTCTCAGTGCTCCTGAATCACTCCATTAAAACTGAATATATAAGAGTCCATGAACTCAAAAGCATCACCAGAAAGCAAAATAAATTCAACTTGAAGTGTTTGACTTTAAAAACTTCAACCTCCACAGTTTATGCCAAGCAATCAACATGGTATATGTTCCTCCTTTCTGATCAAAGTGCCTACACAAACTGAAGACACACAGGAATGCTGAAATACAGAAATGACATTCAAAAGGGAACCCAGGATTTTTTGAAATTACTAATTCTTGAACATTCTTTACCTATCCATCAAGTTTCATCTACACATACGTCCCTAAAAGCAAAATTTAAACCATGCCTATCCACTTTCCAGTTTATTTTCCATCAGTTTTAGAAGAGTTTGGGGAAACTCAAAGAAACTCTCAAATAAATTGCTTCCAAAGAACTGGTGGGGCAATAATCACCGTGGGGTTTTTTTATTTTTTACAAAAAACTTTTAAGCTTTCTCAAATGTTGGCTCCTCAAAACCATTACTCAATTTCCAAAGAACTTTAAAAAATTATATAAAGGAACAGTTTCATAACATCTGTTAAACACAGCAGTCACTTCAACAATTCTATTATGTCTAAGTACCAAGATTTTAGCAGCAACTTGACATTTTAAGATTTAAACATATAGTGACAACTAAAACTCCAGCAGAATCAGAAAGGCATACTGCTTACCTGTACACCTGAACTGCGACTTCCACTTTTTGCAGCAAACAAACAATCCTCAGAATCAACTGGAAGCAAAACTGAAGCAGAAGGGAAGAGCTCAGAAACAGATGCTTGACCGAAGTTTACAGCCTCTGGATTTTTTTGTCCATCCTTTACTGATTCACTCAGATTGATCACAGAATCGCGTATGTTTGAAATAATCTCATTATTTTCTGCCAACAGGCGTTCTAAATGATCTATTTTTTCTTGCAATATTGAAAGCTGGCCCTGGGGGAGAGAAACAAAAAGTAAAGTCTAATTATTTCTCAGAAAAATTCTTGACAGACCAAAAAAAAAACCCAACAAAAGAAGAAAAAAATCACAATAGTGTGTGATCACACAGAAAATTCGAATATATCTTTATTTTATATTTTACATAAAGGCAAACTAATAGGGAATTGATGCAACACACAGAACTTTCTCTTTTCAGCCCAAGAGAAAATAGCAAAAGATACATTTTTCCCCTGTGAACTTGAATTCACTGCACAAGATTTAATCAGAGATACAAAGATACTCTTTAAAGTCTCACAGTGTCAAGTAGCAATTATATCTAATTCAACTTCTTTCACATCTTTCATTTCCAAAAATCTGATCTTTTCATTTACCAGAACATCAAACAGAAAGCGATTTTTTACAAGTCAACCACATTGTGATGGGATTAAGAGGATATTGTAAACATTTCAGGTTTTTTCCCATACGTGTAAAATATAAATACCACTTTTCTGGTTTTCAGCAAAAGTTGGAGAAAAATTAACAACAGAACTTCATGGGCATAAGAAATCCCTTAACAGCCTGATCACAGGAATAACCCATATAATTGGACCATTACAATCCTCAAGAAAATCCTGTAAAAGAGAGATCAATCTAATGGCATTTTCAGTCAGAAGATCATCTCCAATTGCCAAACAATAGGATTTTGTAGATATTCTAGACAGCTCCACAAGAGGAAGGCTGCAAAACAACCCCAGAGTGAATTGAAAGAAGTCAACACATCTTCCAGGGCAACTTGGAAGGAAGAGACAGATCCCACAGAGCAATTTAATGGTATCCAATCACTGTATTGCTGGGATGCAGGAGGGAGCACAGCTGATCAAGAGACCCCAAAACTGCCCTCTCTCACGTACCAGCCACTCCTTCCAAATTATTTGAGGGATGCTTTTTATCAGGCATGAATGTGCTAGCTTTTACAGAATCAAAAAGCCCAGATTATTTAATATGACCTCAGGGATATCTATCATTGTTAACAGCAATTTCTTTATTTCCTCAGAATGACATTAATGTAATAAGAAGTGACAAGAGAACAAAAAAAACCCAGTCACTTTCTATTATTAAAGTTGAATTCAGATCTGAAAATATACAACACATGATTAGACATTTTTGCAAGCAGCTGTCATAACAGCAAAACCTGCTTCAGCTTCAGGCATCTACATTTTACCATTACATTCAACACAAATACCATTGACTCAGTAGACAGCTACTCTATGACTTATGGTTTTAATGACTTTTTCCCAGCACCACTGCCTTATTTTCTTAGGACTGTAGTATAATATTAGAAACAACATCCTTACATGACACTTTTTTCCCTTTCAATAGTAATATACCTGAAATATTTGCCTTTTTCTTTTCAGCAACTGTAGCTTGTGAAGGATTAGGTCTCCTTTCTAAATTGATGTGTACATTCTTTCAAATTCTCTTGGCTTTGCAAAGTCCTCAGGAATGAAAAAAATAAAAAAAGAAAACCAAAGCCTCACCAAGAGTTACCAACCATGTTTTTGGATTCTAAATTGTCATTACTATGATTCTACCATTATGGAAGTCCTTAATAATTTTCACACAATATGTTTTACTATTTATTTCTTTAACACTATTGGTTTGTCTCTGCGTTTTATGGGCTGTGTAAAGTGCTGATCCACTGCTTGTTATTTCAGTTTCTCAGATTGATACATCCTGAAAACAGTAACAGGATTTAAAATGCAACACAGGCAGACAGCTACTGTTTCCAAAAATGATAAAAATATATTTTGACAACGAAACCAGATTAAGCTAAATGAGGTGTAGGAGCAACATCCTAGAAACCAAGCAGTTTAAAGATAAATTCTAGAAACTTTTAGAACTGATGAATGGAAAACAAAAAGAAATCAATATGCAGATGATGGAATACTGGAAAGAAAAAATAAAATAAAATAAACAGACTGTAGTCCCATGCCACCTGGTGGCACAAAAGAAACAACCAGACTAAAATCTTTCAAATGCTATGTTAAAGATTCTGTCTACACATTTCTATGTAAAATTGGAGGTTTTCCCTTGAAATATCTGTAATATTTTGAAAGTAAGAAGGGCTACTCTCCATGAAACCTAATCGCTTATTATGCCACTCAATCTAAAAATAATGTGTATAAAACAATACTTGATAGGGGCTTTACAGGCTGCCCAACAGAGGCTCTGATCTTCAGATTCCTAGGAAGTTACAGCACAGCTGCCATCCCTACAAATAATTCCCACCTTCACTGCATATGACTACAGTTCAGAGTTACCAAGTGTGCAAGCAGCTAAAGTACTGCTCACACCTATCCCACCACTACCAACACTGTCTCTACAACTGTAAAATCAGACAACTGTTTAACATTTTTATTCTCATTCATGTATGCTGTGGAAGTATTTTACACCTTCTTCCACAAAAAGAGTTTCACATAGCTTAGCAATAGCCTGTGAACTACCTGATCAGATAATACACCACCAATCTGGTTCATATCATCTAGCCAACTATATGCTCTCTAGGAATTCAACAGAAACAGTGGAAAACAAACAAACAAAAAAAAAAATACATAAAAAGTCATTAAATAAGTGCTTGATCGATCCTTCCACCAGCATATACTGCCAGTCTCTAGAAGACAGATATAAACTTCCTCCAAATTTGGAGGTCATGTCATATTTCATATCTTTAAGACATAGTTTTCATTTCACTTATTGTATGTTAAACCTTGAAAAATCTATAACAATTCTACCAGTTTACTGTTTATTATATGACAAAATATTTTTCTTTGTAAACCAAGCTCTCTGTCTACAAATAGCAATTTGTTACCAGGTGACCTTCAAACATCAACAGCTCCATATGTTGCTACACACACCCAGCTGCAAGGTAAGCTGCAAGGTTTCAGCCCACCTAGGACACTTATTTTCAGAAGTCTGTTAAAGCATGTTACTTTAACTTTGGAGGTAGATCTTTTGTTATTTGGAGAAATCCTTACAAAGACCTCCCATTGAGCAACCTAACAGAGAACATTAAAACAGAAAAGCCTGCCTTCTTTTCTGGAGACTGTGAGATACATCATGCCTCTCTTCTAAAGCTTTTAAATTTGCCATGTGCCAACTCAGCTGCAATGCAAACATGAAGTAAAAAGCTACAGTTAAGAACATGTAACCAAGACCTCATGCAATACTCAAGTTAAAATTGCAGGAAATTAAATTTTTGAGATCATCAAAATGGTTTTGCTTTTTGTTGTGAAATGCCAGATCCATGAGAATTAACTTTAAGAAACAATAGAGTCTCAGATTAGAAATGGAGCCTAGCCTTCATTCAGTATGAAAATAATTCATGTCAGGAATCCATTCTCAAGGTGAAAATTTCACATGGATCCCCATTATGCAAAAGCTATGTCTATTTTCTTTGCACATTCACTTTTTCTTCTTATTAATTTTATAGTGCCTGTTCAATAGTAAAATAATCTTAAAATATGAGCTGAATGTAAAAAACACTGCAAACGCTTCAAAACAATGAATTTAGAGACGAAAATAAATTCAGTTTCAATATTTTTAAAGGAAGGCAGCTGACTTCAAATATCAAGGCCAAACAGCACCAAACTGAAGTTACTCTAAATCTGTTTTATCTTATTAATTGCTAGTAACAGACCTTGTCTTACCAGAAAAACAGATTAGGAGCATGCTACAGGGGACACTAAACAGGTCTAATTAAAAGACAAAACACAGAGATCCCCCTCTTACTAAAACCAACAGTATTCTTTTAAATTAAAATTTTAATTTTTCCACACATTAGAGGGTTAGCAGGGAGATTTTTTAAACTTTTTTTAATCTGAGCAGAGATGCACCAATTTTGCATTAACCAATTCTGTCTGAAATGTTGGGTTCTGCATGGCTTTGTAGATAGTGAATAGCAAAACTTTAGTAGTTACACAAGTCATAAATGCTAGCAGAACTTCACAGCATCAAGTCTTCTCAAAAAAGAAGGAACCTTGGTCCAAGACTCTGAGAAATGCCTAACTGCACCAAAAATTGGAGATATAAGAACTATATCCTAGTACGAATGAACAACACTAAAGGATGCTCTGTTAACTTACATTGTTTTAACATAAGGATCCTAAAAGTAATGTGGATCACTTGGCCTACACAACCAGTTAAAAAGTTTGTAATAACTTTGGTGTAAGTTTCTTTCTTTCACTTCTCTCTGTCTTTATATATTGATGAATGAGTAAATAAAGATTTGTTTTAAAAAGCAATAAAGCCAATCCTTCTGTTACTTCACAGCATAGGAAGCCCTTCTACGAGAAGTGCAAAGTGCCAATAAATCTACCAAAAGTAGCTACAGCTGCTTTGGCAGGAGAATGGCATCACATGAGCAGCACACCTGTTCTCCAGCCCTGTGATTACACAGGGTTGGACTTAACCAACAAAATTTTCTCATGTGAAGGCAACACAGATCCAGACAACTTCCTCCCATTTGGAACAAGAAGTGTCCACACCTGTTAGCTGCCCTGAGAAACCTGCCACTATCACCACGTGAATCAGCTACATGAACAGCTCCTTATGCTTCAGTCACCCTGAACCCTTCAGCAGTTTTCATGCCCCAAATACTCCGGAGCAGCCTGCTTTCCCACTGCCCTCTGCTTGTCCTTCTCTGTTTGGTCCTGACACCAGTCTGATTTGCAGCAAGGACTCTGCAGAAAGGAGCACAGTGACACCCAGCACATGGAGGGAAGCCCAGTAACACAATGAGAGTCCAACATGTTTCATTCTGAGGAAGCAGAGACTGTTCAGTTTCTCCTATCTAAACATTGTACATTGCAGAAAAGACGGTAGATGGAATTTTCATTTCCTGAGTGAATGCACACTGCTTCTCTAAATGCAGACCAACAGATCACCACCAGTGATCACTTCATCAGGAAAAAGACATCTAGCTCAAATAATTGAAGAGGGAGTATGGCAGGGCCACAGATGAGATCTCATAGAAACAGGAAGGCAGAAGAGAAATCCAGATTAGAGACTTCTGCTGTTATGTCAGCTGGAATTTTGTTCTTTGCATCCAGACTCAGCCAGCAACCACTGAGTGCTGGGTTCAAAACAAGCCAGAACCCATTCCCATTGTCACCCACATGAAGAACAAGGAGACCACAAAGGAGATGGCAGTGTCCTGCATTAGAGGCTCTGGTGTACCAAAGAACTGTGGTGAAGAAAGTGGAGCACCACAGTGGACAGAGCTCTCCAAAGGATGTGTAATTTGAGGTCATTGCCTATTCACATTCACTACAGTAAGCAGTGAGGAAGCAAAGCCTCATTTTCTGGCTGCACTGCATGGCAGTCATCATAACAGTTTTCAGCACCAGTCTCACCAGTGACTATAGCCAGGTACACCTCTAGAAATCATGAGCTATCTTTGCCAAAATCTTGATATAAACTCTGATGAGATGCCAGCTTATCAAGATGGTAACACCAGGAGGCATTCTTTGTTCACTATCAGAGCACTGTACAGTGAACAGAACATACTAAATATGAAATTAAATATTCACCTCCTGCGCAGAAAAAACAAGCAGGTAAAAGTTAAAAATGTAACCCAATGTACCATCACAGCTTAATATTTGAGTACACTGTTTCTGCATGTATTCTCTTTGCAAAGCAGGATACAGAACAAAAAACAAGCATTCAATGTATCGGTTAAAGGACAAATCAAGGTTTGAAGGCTTTGCTGATCCGTGCAGAGAGCTTATGTGCATTTGTGACAATGAAAAGAACATAAGAAACCTTGTTAGTAATTTCCTACCCTTAAAGTACTATCCTAAGTAAGCTCACTTTACAGAGGCACTGGAAATCTGAATTAGATAACTACAAAAGTCTGTTCTTCTGATCCAAAGATGCAACAGCCTGACAAATACATTTTGAGAAGCTGATAGACATTCACATTTTTCTTTATCACCAGAGGCAGCAAAAACAAGAATGGTTACTGTACTATTACACTAGACTTATGTTTCATGGCATTTACAGAGACAAATACAAGGCATGCTGTTAGGCACTAGTTTTGACACCATTATCAGAGACCTGAAGGCAAGGAAAAAGAAATCCAGACATTTTCAGTTAAAGTCAATTAAACCAAAAAATATTCACTACTACTGTTACTGATATATTTTGTGTCCATTTGTTGATGAGAATCTGTTGATTCTCCTCCCTACTATGCTGAGTCTTAATTTGAATGTCTAGCAGTACAAAAGTGAAGCACAACTTATCTGCCATTTAGAGTAGGAAATTTAATAATGGTTATTTTTCACTCAAAAGAGTCAAAACTTACTGTGTTAGAAAAAGAAAAGCTTAAGTAAAAACAAACTAGAAAACCTCTCTCTGTTTAGTTTATATCATTAAGCTAGGCAATGACTAGGTAGTGGAAGAATGCACTCAATTATAGTTAAGAGTCACCGTTTTGTAGACTAAGTATTCTGTAAAATACATTTTGCTCAACATTTCGCACCAGATTTAAAGACTGTAATTGAAAGAAGCTAATAGCTTCTGCTTGACTGCTGCTTAGCCACAACTTTACTCAAAATGTGCAAGCAAAAAAAAATCCAAAACAACCCCACAACAAAACAACAAATACACTCTGTGAACACTAGGAAAACAAAGAACTGTTACTGACCCGTAATTATGTTCACAAAGGTGGCTGCTCCTCCTTTGCAAAGTACTAGAAACTCAGCAGAAGTAATCCTAGATTTTCATTATTTGCACTCAAGATCATTTCCATGACATTCAAAGGCTTTTGGATTGTGAAGTTACTAAGTGTTGTTAATAGGAATTTGTTTGCTTTTAAATAAGTCAACATGTTTCAAAACCATAAAAATTGATTCCTTCTGCAGATTTCTTCACTCAGCTCTCAGTCTCCTCTGATGTAAAACTCACACGAATGCTAGTAAAAGTCACTGTGCCCACAGTTTTTCAGTGCTCAGAGGACAAAAAATGAGTACTTCAAAATGATGAGCAACCTTAATTACCACTATTCACATTTTAGACAGACAAACATTTCCTAAAATGTTTGTCTAGGAAAAAAAAACCTGACTAGGCTGCTCCCAACACTTCTGAAAACACAAGTCCTGTTCCTTGTTGTATAACATGGGTCAGAAAGCTCCCAAATGAGCTCATGAAAACACACCAGCTACTAAGAACATGCAGCCTCAAAACATGTGTACTCATACTGCGTGTGACTGACTCCAGCTACTGCACTATGGCAAGGTATGCAGCAGAGCTGTTGCTGGAGAAGGTGTGCAGAGTATCCGTGGGGCATGGCACCTACCAAGCCCACAGCCCAGTGGGGACTCAGGGCTGGCTGAAGGCAGAGGAAGGGCTGCTTCAGCAGAACCCTGGAGTAAACCTCACCACACAGGTCAGAGAACTCTGGTGTCTCTGCCAGGTATTTGGTCCTAATTTCCTGCCACTACTGCTCCATTCTATTGTGATTCCTATTTTGGCCAAGTGGTACTACTGTCAAATTATTGGCTAACTCAGATGAAATAACACCCCCCAAAGGAACAACCACCACTTGTGATATTTATGCTGGAGGCTGGAGTATCTGATGCATTGTGCAGATGCCTTGAAAGCATGAATCCAACAAGAACCTTTAGCAGTACAGGAACCAAAAAAACCACAAAACAAAAAACCAAACCAAACAAACAACCAAAAAAAACCTAAAAAACCAAGCCAACTACTTATAGAGGAACTGTACTTGATCACTGCTCTTTGATGCAACACAATTGGTGAGCTCATAAAAGCAGTTAACACACAAGATAAGAGTATGCTTCAAATAATGGTGGTCAAAGAGAGAGTCAGGGAAAACACACAGAGGCGGAAAGGAGATCTTATTCAAATAACAGTTGTTTAGGAAAAAGAAAATGGTAAGCATGGTAGTTGCTGTATATTAAAAGGCAAAGCAGAAACAAAGTTCAAAGAAAATAATAAAGACAAAATGAAGCATTCCTTGGTGCTGGTCCATTTACCTTCCCGAATCATTGCAGTCTTGACTTTCAAAAATGTATTTCCAGAAACAACATTTAACACAGTGCAGAGATATTGTCCCATAAAAGCTAAACCAAGCCATGTGAAAAAGTGGTTAGAGGAGAAAGCTCAATTTCAAAGCATTGCCTGTCAGGTAGTGACAGAGGATGATTCAATGTGATGCTGTTTTCCCCTTGCTTAGCCATAAAATTCACTAAAAATTAACTTTCATCATAAGACTACATAAAGAGCATATATTTCTGATGTAAGACATGATTACAAACAAAACTGCATGCATAGGTGAGACCCTTATTTTGATCTAGAATCAAAATAAACAGTCCACAAGCCATTACACTATTTTTATTCTTCTATATGAGTCCAAAATCCAGAATAGAATAATATGGTTTTATCAGTATTTGTTGTTCATCTCTGTACAATAACACAAGTTCTATGAGGGAAGCTGCTTATGGATGTCTTCTCAGATTTGATTTGAATGTAGCTTTCACTTAGCAATTATCAATTTAGCCCTCATGTCACTCATACATGACACTTGCTGCACAGGCAATGTCATGGGACTAAACACCACTTTGAGACATCCTCAACTCTGCAGTCACACAAGACTTCTGAGAATATTGTATTATTGCTCACAAAAACAACACGCTCAGCTCTTTTTCCACTATATCAAATTAGAAGAATTTTACACAATCTGTACAGACAACTGGCACAATAAAAACCTAAAAATGCACCTAAGGCCCTCCCTGCACCTTGAGCTAGTCTCTGCACAACGTTGTAAGATGGTTCCTAGCCTTGAGACAGGACACTAGGGCTCATCATATTCTGATATGTGTCCTGAGACAGGAGCATCCCATGGCTACGAACAGGCTCAGATAAAGATTGTGATCCGGTCATCACCAGAATAATATACACCTGACAAACAGGCAGAATCCACAAAGATCCCTGCAGGAATCACAGAGGGGAGGTCAGTAAGCCTTGACCTACATTTGTTACAGGTACTTGTTTTTCCCCAAATTGACAGTAGCTCCCATTCTATGGCAACACAGAGATCTTCTGCTATTATAATTGAAATGCATCACCAATGATGACAAGGATATAAATCACTTTAGCTAAAGTTCTCTTACAGTTGCCTTGATACCACCCTAGCATGGATAGGCGTGACAAAAACCCGCAGCGAAACTGACTACCGATGCCAGCTTTTGCAACACAAACACCAAAAAAGACACAAAGTTACTGCTGTGTCACAAGCCTGACCATGGGTTCTGTTTTGTATCACAGGGAAAAACATTTAAATACTTGGTCAAAGAGAACATACAGCCATCTGTCTATGGATATTTCTCCATCTTGGAAGCTCTTGGCCACAAACTATTTCTGCAAGACATTTTTGTTTGCATCCTGAACTCTCAAAGAAGTAAGCAAGTTCTGTGAGGACACTTTCTTCACCCCATTGGCCTGCACTGAGAAGCCTAAAGGAGAACTGAGTCTGATGCAAGCTACCTTGAGACCACACAAAGAGAAGGCACCTTGCTTTGGAAAAAAACGTGGTAATGAAAATGGAGCAGCACTTCTAATAACTTATTTTAATACTGGCACTAGTTACCATGACTTATGTGACTACAGCTCAACAGACACTACCAGCTGAAAAATCCCATCTCTTGTTCTGGTAGAATTCAAAGAGAATACCTGGATACCAAATGCTTATAAGCTAAACAAGGGACTGCTTCCAGAAGTACCCACTTCTCTGAGCTAATTGTAAGCCACGTAGGTCAGAAAGAACAAACTAATCAATGTGCAACTTCCGGGACTTGAAAGGTGACGTGTGCTGTTACCAAAGCTGCACAGAAACAGAAAACATTGCCAAATCAGAGCGGTATGAAGTGAAACAAACCAATAACATCTGAAAGGAAAAAAAAAAAAATCTTAATTCCTTTTTCCAAGCTAAAAAATTCTGATCTTTGTAATTGAAAAAGAAAACGCATTCTTAAATCGACAGTCTGCTGCCATGGTTTTTTCAACCAAAAACAGCCTGAAGGTTTCACATCTGTGACTGGTTTCACTTAGAGTACTTTGAGCTCTGGCAACACTTCACTGACACAAACAACTTTTTGTCAGCTGAGGTAGTAAAGTGTTTCTTTCATATATTTCTAGAGGCTTCTATTCCACTCTTTACCTTTTGCATTTATTTCAAACTGATATTACAAAACTCTGAAAGCATTTGCTAGGTGTCAGGGGTTTCACAGTTGTAACAAAGTGAAACATTTGAACTTCATCGTAACTTCCTCAAAAGACAAAGCAGTAAGAAAGGAAAAGGTAACTGCTTTATCCAAAGGAAGGACCAGTGAAAGGCAGAAGTTTTTCCAGTGAGAATCAGAAGCTTCAAAGAAATCTAGGCATGGAAAACACAAAAAGAGTAAACACTGACAGACTGTTCTAGAAAGCCAAGGGGAGGGAGGAGAACGAAAGGAGAAACACTGGTCTCTAGCTGACTACACCACCTAGAAGGAATAGGCCTGAAAAGATATCAAGGTACCAAGCCCATGGTCGCAAGAGGTAAGACCTCTGATCAGGATTACACTGTAGGACAGGAACAGACAAGTGCAAGACACTGACAACAGAAGACAAAACACATCTAATAAATCTTTCTTGTTCACTCAAGTATTTCAACCCAAAATCTAACACTAAAAATAAAAAGCAACATGCATGGATGAGCTTTCCTATTTTAAATTTTAATGCACACCTGTATTATGGCTGGCTGCATAATGATACATTAGGTGATTTCCTCACATAACATACTGCCCATATCCCCAAAGCAGCATTTGTACTTAGCTGTTACAAGAGTGGCATGTGGCACTACCCTCCTGCTGGAGTTACACATTGAACAGACACAGCTGCTGTAGCCAGCCTTGTCTTTCTCCTCTTCTCTTCCTCTTGTTCTCTTCCTTCCTGCAAAAACTGAAGGCTGATCCCTGAACTGTAACTTGAAGGAATAAAGACAGAACAAATCTGCTCACTTTCTTTACATTTACGTTGAGGTTTTTGTCTTTACTATTAAAAAAATGTATAAATTATTATTTTTGTATTGAATGAAACAAGAGTGGTTCTAACAGAGAGATAATTGTTACTTTTTAACAAAGTTTTTAGAGTTCTTTTATTCACATGAAGTCTAGCTCCAGTATTAAAATATACTTTCCTTCGCTTTGTTTCCAATAAAAATGAAAATAAGTACCGTGCAAGCATAGATGGTTATAACTTTGTATTCTATGTTGTAGGGTTTTGCTGAGTTTTTTGTCTGTAAGAACACACAGCTGTGTATAGCCAGCAGTATTGTGCCGTTCAGCACGGCAAACCACGTCCTCTCTGAAATTCATGTTTCTTCTCACGGGCAGACATTCCTTATTAGAACACAGTCACGACACACAGCTTTTAAACTTCTCTGCCAGGCAGCGAATACAGAGAAGTGAAGAACTGAAGTACTGCGTCGCTTAACCATGAGGAGCAGTCGGGTCAGCCAGCTACAGCTCCAAAGCACGGCTCAGCGAAAAGGAAACCAGCCGCCAAGTCAGCATTTCCCTAAATCTACCTGTTGTTGACACTCGGGGCTGAGGTCCAGAGTTGTCAGCTCTCCCCGTCCTGCCCGCCACCCGCGGAGCCGCCGCAGCAGCGGCGCGGCCCCGTCCCGTCCCGCCGGGCGAGCCCCGCCAGACCCGCGCCCGCTCCCGCCGCAGCCCCGCGCCGGCACCAGCGCCGCCCGCAGGCGGCCCCGCTCGGCCCCGGCCCCGCTCGTCTCCGCTCGGCCCCGGCCCCGCAGCCGCCGCGCCTCGGCGCTCCGGCAGCGGCACGTCCAAGGGACGGTGGTGGCGGCACGGCCGCCCTCCCCTCCACCTCCGCCCGCCGCGCCCCGGCCGCCGCCCCGCTCACCTTGGGGAAGGTGCCCTCCCTCCGGGGACTCTTGGGGTGGTCGAAGTGGCCGCGGTCCAGCATCAGGTACAGGGAGAAGATCACCACGCAGAAGACCGCGCTACCGAACACCGTGAACTGCCGGCTCAGCTTCATCTCCGCGGCTGCCGGGCCGGCGCCGCCGCGCTGCTCCCGCCGCGGCCGGCGTACGCGGGCCCCTCTCGCCGCCCCGCGATCGGAGGCGAAAGTTCTCCCGCCGCGGCGGGGACCGCAGGCGCTGCCTCCCCCGGAGCGGGGCGGCCCAAATCCTTCTCCGGAGAAGTGCGAGAAGTTGCCCCCCGCCCGCCTCGCCGGGACCGAGAGCCGTGTCGAGACCCCGCCGGAGCGACTGAGAGGAGAGCCGAGAGTTTCCGGGAGCGGATCGAGTTCGCGGGCAAGAGAGCGCCCAGCGGGGAAGTGGCGGCAGCAGCACCGCCGAGCCAGCCAAGCGGCGCTGCTCCCCGCTCCCTTCCTCCTCCTTCTCCTTCCCCTTCTCCTCCTCCTCCGGCCGCCTCAGCAGCCGCTCCGCTCCCCCTCGTTGCCCGCACGCGACGCCGGACTCTGGCACCTCCTTCCGCGGCCGGAGCGCTGCTGCCGCCGCCGCCGGAGCTCCTGGGGCCGCAGCGCACAAGCTCCGCGCCGAGAGAGCCCCCGCCCGTCCGCCGCCGCCAGCCCCGCCGCCGCCGCCGGAGCGCCGCGTCACGGGCGCGGCTCCGCCCCCGCCGGCCGCACCGCCCCGGCGCTCGAGACCCGGGGCGAGCGCGGCCGCCGCCCCTCCGCCCCTCCGCTCTGCTCGAGCAGGGGCAGCCCTGCTGCCCGCCCCCGGCTCGGCTCGGCTCGGCGCGGCGGGAGTTGCCCCGTGGCCGCTCGGAGGCGCCGCGCACCGACGTCCCCGCTGCTGCCGCCGCCGCCCCGTCGGCGGTCGGTGTGTGGCAGCCTCCGCCGTGGAAGTGAGCAGGGTGGAAGAGGAAGCGAGAGGAAAGGAGGGAGGGCAGCCTGGGGACTCCGCCGTTCTGCCCGCGCCTCGCGGCGGCAGGGGACTAGAGGAGAGGGAGTGTGGGGCGTGGGGAGACCTCCGGTTCCGAACGACTCCGGCATCAGCTTTGTTCGGCAGAGCCTCGTCCGCTCTTCTGTGGGATCCCTGATGCCAGCTAGCACAATCAGGCACGTTTGTGAGCGGCTGCCAAGCTCCAGCTTGGGTCAAGCTTTTCTAGGTATGAAGAAGTAGAATATTCCGCGTTACTTTCATGCAAAGTAGCGCCTGTTCCTACAGGAATGGGTCGCAGCTGAAATGGCCGGTTCATGGAAGGCCATTCAGGTTGTGCCCTCTGTTTGGTAGCTTCTTGCTCCTAATTTTGATAGATATATTCTGCTCGATCTAAAAACATGCATTCCTGGTATCTGCTTCTACCCAATATTTCAAGGAACTACTTAAGATGCATTGGCTGGCATTGAGAATAAGCCACATCCTAGGAACGTGTTCTACCATTGAGTGTGCATCTTTATAAATGACTCTCATTGAGACATACACCTATACCTTAAAGTCAGGATGTATATGTTAGCACCACTATTTTCTTTAGCCAAGAATATCATCCCCTTTCCTACTCTGCCCGTTCCCAATAGTTAAAACTGTAATAGCACACAAAAATTTGGCCAATAAATTGTGGATCTTTGCTGGAGTCAAGAAGCTTTGTACCATTGCTTGTAAGTTTCCCCATGTTTGGAGCTTTTTCTAATGTCCTAGAGAACATACTTCAAAGTTTGATTATTCATGATGTTTGATTTCTCCCACTAGACAAAAAATCAAAGTGTTGGATTCCATCTTTGAAGAGCATTAAGCACTGCTGCAGTCACTGGGTTAAGTGCTACTGTAGTTGCTGAGGACCTGGGAACCTCAGTGTATCCATCTTTTACTATTTTGATGCCAGGGCCAACAAGAGATTTTCATCCCTAGAGAGGGATGGCAGGTCAGTAAGAAAGCTCCTGAAGGGCAGCACAAAGGAATTCCAGCCACTCTGCCCTGTCAGTCAGCTTGCAACTGAAATGCACACAAGTGTCTTGTGCAATTGGAATGCATGCTGGGGATAGATGAGGAGCCAACCAAAGGCTTACAGGTCAGGATTAAAGGGAGGGCAGGGGCAGGTGACATTACAAAAGGGTTCTGCAACAGGCTGCCTGACCAGGAGGATCAAGGAGATGAGTCCCTCCACAGACAGAGAGGAGGTGCTCCTCATGTTCACAAGCCCTAGTCCTCACAGGGGACTTCAACCAGCCCAACATCTGTTGGAGGAGCAACACAGCAGAGCACAGGCAATCCAGGAGGTTCCTGGAATGCCTTGGTGAATACTTCCTTCTCCAAGTCATAGAGCAGCCAGCGAGGAGAGGTGCTGTGGTGGACCTTATTCTCACCAACAAGGAGAGGGCTGGTGGGAAATGTGAAGCTCAAGGGCTGCAGTGACCATGAAATGGTGGAGTCCAAGATGCTTTGGGCAATGAGGAGGGAGCACAGCAAGTTCACCACCATGGACTTCAGAATAGCTGACTTGTTCTGTTCAGGGGTCTGCTTTATCATGGGACAAAGCCCTGGAGAGGGGCACAGGGAAGCTGATTAATAGTCAGGGACTACCTCTTCCAAGCAATGCATCCCAACAAAAAGGAAATCAGGCAAACCCACCGGAGACCTGCATGGATGAACAAGGGGTTTCTGGAAACTCAAATACTAAAAGGAAGCCTATAGAATGTAGAAGTAAAGACAGGTATTCTGGGAGAAATAAGGAGAACTAGTCTGAGCACCCAGAGGTCAGCTAGGGAAGATAAAGCACTGGTAGTATTAAATTTAGCCAGGGACAAAAGGGCAAAAATATAAGCTTCTATATGTACGTCAGTGGTGAAAGAAAGAATAGGAAAAATGTGGAGGCCTCTCCAGAAGAATATAGGAGATTACCTGGGACGTGGAGAAAGCTGAAGTACTTCATGACTTTTTTGTCTCAGTCTTTATTGGCAAGTGACTCCAACCTCCCCGCCCAAGTCAGAGAAGGCAAAGGCAGGGATATGTAAAATGAAGAACCACACACTGTAGAAGATGAGATTCAAGAACACATAAAGAAACTGAAGGTGCACAATTCCATGGGTTCTGATGAATTGCATCCACACGTCCTGAGGGAGCTAGGGAGTTGGTGGAGAAAGAGGCTAAGCCACTGTATTTGAGAAGTCGTGATGGTCAGGAGGACTTCCCATGACTGGAAAAGGGCAAATATCACTCTCATTTTTAAAAGCAGAAATAAGGAAGACTCAGGGAACTACTGGCCAGTGAGCCACCTCAGCACCCAGGAACATCACAGAGCAGACCCTTCTCAAAACTGTGGTAAGGCACGTAGGTACAGCCAACATATCTTCACTTGGAGCAGCTCTGGGAAGAAGGACTTGGGGTGTTGGTGGATGAGAAGCTTGTCGTAACCCAGCAAGGTGAGCTTGCTGCCCAGAAAGCCAAACATGTCCTGGGCTACATTGAAAGAGTAGCCAGCAGGTCTAGGGAGGTGATTCTTCCCCTGTGCTCAGCTATCATGAGACCTCACCTGGAGCATTCAGTGCTGGGACCCATTCAGCATTCAGCATAAGGGCATGGACCCTCTGCAGCTGCCAAGGGACAGCCACCAAGGTGGTCAGGGGGCTGGAGCACCTCTCCTCTGAGACAGCTGGGGCTATTTTGCCTGGAGAGCAGAAGGCTTCAGGGAGACCTTATAGCATCTTCCACAGTGGGGCTACAAGAGAGCTAGAGAGGGACTTTTCACAAGGTCATGTAAAGATAGGACAAGGGGGCATATCTTTAGGCTGACAGAGTGTACCACATAGTTGTCAGGTGGCTAAGAGCACAAATGTCATATCCACAGGCATTTTGAACACTGCCAGAGAGGCAATTCCACCTCTTCCCTGGGCAGCCTGTTACAATGCCCTTTCAGGGAAGAAATTAACCTTTATATACAATCTAAACACTCTGGCACAATTGAGGCTGCTTTTTGTTGTCCTGTCACTTGCCAGGCAGAAGACACTGACCACCATCTGGCCACAGCCTCCTTACAGGGGGTTGGAAAGGGTGACAAGGTCCCCCTGAGCCTCCTTTTCTCCAGGCTGAACAGCCCCAGATGCCTCAGCTGCTCCTTATCAGACTTGTGCTCCAAACCCTTCATCAGTTCCATTGCCCTTGTGCTGGATCCTTCCTGCCCTAGTTTGCTTTTTTCACCAAAGCTAAGTATATGTATTCTTAGGAATCTGATTTGATCCAAATGGACGTAGGTAGAAAAAATTCTTGGTTTCATTTTCTTAAGGAATTTAGCTTGTCTGAGCATACACGCCTTTTTTGCTTTCTGCTTCAGTAGCTTTTCAAGCTCTGGATTCAATAACCTACATTTGACAAAGATGTAATATTAAAAGCACTTAATTTTGATGCTTCCTCAATGTCAGATCAATCATTTTTATTTAAATACAAATGAAAAATCAACCAGGAAATGGTTTAGCAGTGCCTCATTGCCTACTATTAGTATCATGCTGCAATACTTGCCAGCCTTTGCACTTATTGAAGGTGTAAGGCTCCAGACTTCAAAAATCAATCCACTTTCCAAGCAGTCAGGTCATTCTTCTCTAAAGTATTAGGAACTAGTGAAGGAAATAAGACATTGCTTTCACCTACATTGAATTTGTTTGCTTGTTTTTTGTATATAACTTAATGTTAAATGCTTATGGCTTAAGAATTAAACTGCATTGACCTAGTGTAGATTTTGAAACATTCTGATGTATATTGATCTTGAAACACTATATAACAGAGTGGAGTATCAGGCAATTAGCAAAGCCTCTTGCATTTTCAGAACAGAAGTGCTGCAAAATTTGATTTCTAGAAGGTGCTTGGTACCTACATACATACATACATACATACATACATACATACATACATACATACACACATACATACATATGTATATTCTTTTGCATACAGAACTTGCCTTCAGGTGCATTTAGAGCACATTGTTTTAAATATGTGTTTAGTTTATGTCTTTGTTTAACAATACATCATTTAGAAAGGGAAAAGCGGTGTGGTGCTTCTCTTTTAAAATCAGAATGCTGAAATTATATGTCTGCAGAAAGTTAACACAGAAGCTGACAATAAATTACTTCTGTTATCCTGATAGTCTAAGTAACTCAATCATTATATTAATCTATTTTAGGTCACACTAAACTGCAAAAACATAGAATAAAACAGTGCAGAATTCATGTCTGTGAAGATTCACAAATCTCTCTTTCAAAGCTATGGAAGACCTTTTGTTTTTCTATAAACAGTGCTAGCCATACATACCAGTCCATTCAGAACTGTATGGTCCCCCTCACCAAGGGATGACACCTTTTTCAGGTTTTTTCATGAACCATATGCCGTAACCTGTGTAAAGGATGTTTTCCTTGAGTGCTGAATTAATTTTTCCTAATGGATGGCCCTCTTTCCCACCAACTGTAGAAAAGCCCTTTGCTGTTGGAGAACTTTGAATTGAGCAGTCCTGCCTCAGTCTTGGGTGGGTTGAAACACCTGGATTCCAAGGGGCAGAGAGCTCCAAAAGTGTGTTAATTTACTGAGTGTGGCTTGACAAAAATCAAAAAGCTACCTTAAAAGTTCTTAGAAGTAAGATGTGACGAGCCACATGTTGTTATGAATAAATGTGTGTTATGAAAGCTTCCTGAAGTTATTACAGACTAAATATATGCCATTCTATAACAAGGAATGCTTAAATCAAAATGTTAAATACCAAACAGCAAAAAAAAAATATTGGACAAGCCTGTTCATTCATGATGAATCTCATCATTATGCTATTCTATCAATGTATTTTTACAAAGTGAAAGAATGCTTTTTTTCTTTGCTGAATACTACTGGATGTGTGGTTTCTATTTGTACATTCAGTCATGTCTTTAACTATTTGGTCATTCCCTAAGAAAATGAGAATAAATACACAAGAAAAAAAATGAACAATGTATCTGCTATACATGTATTTTTTTCTCAAAATGAAAGTTGGTTCAGCACAAAGCAGAGATGAAGAAGAGAAGCTCCTGTAAACAGTGCAGCACTGGCTCTAAGAGTAAAGCATAGGCTGAACCAAGGAAAAAATTCCGAATATTTTGGGGTGGGGGTTCTTTCAGAGTCATCCAGTTCTTAAGAAATACAGTCATCACTGCTGTTATGTAATACTAGATCTGCACCCCCCCAAACAGTTTTGTGCACCTCTAAGTATCCCAAAAGTATTAAATTCCACTTCTAGAAAGCATAGCAGAAGGGAAGTATTTAATTAAAGATAGATAATATAGCAGTATCCTGATTATTCTCCAAATTATCCACAACTGGGAAACCATTCTGGGAACTGCAAATATTTAAATGCAGATATAGTCTAGGGAGAATAAAGCAACAACAAATGGGTGGGCGTAGAGCTCTGTTTAACAACATCAAAGCAAAGAGAATTGTCTCAGATATGTCATATAAAGTTAGATAGACATATCAGTTTAGTTTTCTAATTAACTAATATTAATGAATATTAAAAAGAAAAAAGTAACAAAAATCCTCATCATAGCAGCAAGCATTATACTTTTAAAAAAATCCAGTTGCAAGTATAAAATTAGTAGTATCTACTTCAGAAAATCTATTTTGTCTTTGTAAGCCTAGTAAGAGAAATAAGTGTCAACCAAACTTAGCTTATGTTTCATTGTGACATATTTGTTTAAAATACAGGCTTGAACATCTGTCTTAGCCTCTAAAGCATAAAAAATTTACCAAATATCACTCACCTATATTAATGCAAAGATTAAATATATTGGAGACATGTTTTGTTCTTTTTCAGGATTTACCTTGGGAGTAAAAAAATCTAATTATTATGGAACGTCATTACTGCTCTTATGCATGCTTTCAATCCTCAAGTTTGAAACCGTGTGCTCGAAGGAAGAAGCCAGACATATCCACAACTCTCTCTCACATTATGCAGCAATGGCCAAAGCAGCCAGGATGTCCAGAACTACATTTGACAGTGAATATTTTACCATGTTTGGAAGTGATGCTGTAGAGTATATGGGAATGTGCAATTTCATGGCCCACCTTAATAGAAAATACCTGTTCATTTCTACAGTAGTCTTAGATCTTTATTGGAAGAGATAATTCACTGTAACTTCAAATGCAAACAACCCTAAGAATATGGTAGATATTTCAAACATTTAGGATAGAAACTCATTGAATCACAACATATATACAAATATGCTTTTCCCGGAATAATGTTGACAATAAAGAACAAAATTTGCATATGCTTATTGTTGCTTCCTACCTATTGAAAACAAAGCTTCAAATTGCAGAAAAAAAAGTATGGTGTATTTCCAGATGATATTCTGGTTCTTGTTTTTTCCTTTATCTCTTTTCAAATCAACTGAAAGTTATATTGTGAAAAGAATATTGCAAATCAACTTTACCTTTTGAAAAATACTTTTTTCTCTTTTTCAATAGAGTTGACTATAGGAAAAAAGCTTATGAAAAATTGTCATTAGTGTTTGAGGTCCAACCAAAAAATTTCTGTAGGCAGCCCAACTTTAAAGAAATGAAATTATTAGAAGGAAAAGACAAACAAAAATGGCATATTCCACTGGCTGTATTTCTTCTGACCAATCTAATCCTTCTTGTCTTCCTAAGTCAGCTAGTAAATCTTAAAATGTCTAGCTTTTATGATGACATGTATGTCACAAACATGATAAAGATTAATTCTGACTAAACAACTAACAATATTACACTAAGCAAAGTGATAAACAGCATATCCCCACCTTCCCCAAGCCCCCCTATAGAAGGGAAGTGCTTTCACACCCTGTGCTGCTGCTCTGGGCTGTTTGGGGTTGAAGGGAGGCATTGGCAGCCTTAATGCTGCTTAGCTGGCTCAGATTCCAATGGAAACTTTTGAGTAAATGTGTTCATTTGTGTGAGCACTATAAAGTAGTGAGCACTTGAACAGTAATACAGAAAAATAATAAACCTTCTCAAGATGAGGATAGTGTAATAAAGTATAAAACAGAAAGAACGCCCATTACTGTGTCAAGTGCCTTGCAACTTCTTCCCACCAGCCTTTTTTTGAGTTTAACCTGACTTGTCATATATCCAACTCTGGCAGCAGGGAGATAGATGGCCTGCTAAAGGCTACTGGGCAGCAGTGCCCCTGTGCAAGGTCTCTGAAGGATGCTGATGTGTTACCTTGCAAAGGAACAAAACCACCAAACCAACAACTTTACAATCTGGAACATGTTGCAACAAGCTCATATGACCCGCGCAGTACATGATCTACATTTTAGGGAGGCACAGCACTTGGTTGCATTACACCACTATTTCATGTTACAATTTAGAAAGAGAAACAAAAATATTCCAGCATTATTTATGGAGTTCTGCCGAAGATGGCCCCACAATTCCTGTGGGAGTTGCATGAAGGAGGAATTTTGTCACATGGTGTCCCACAGTTACAGCACTTTAGAAGTTTAGTTTGAAAGCCAAAAAGGAAAGGAGGAGAAAGAGCAGATGTTCTGTTGACAGCAGAACAAGTAAGACATAGTTTCCTATAATTTTGATTCTTTGTCTTGGATTTCAAGTTTTTAGTAAAGGAGAAGCACCATCTTTCAATGTGGAGGCATTTATTAACCTATATTTCCCTTGAGAAAAGGTATGTTTAAATAAGTTGACTAATAATGTTAAGCAAACTGTGAAACTTCTTCAAAAGAAGGACATGAATTAGATGTCTGTCTTCTATCTGTTTACCCATTTTTATTAACTCTGCAAGACCACAGCTTATTTATCATAAGACCACAGCCTATTTATCATTGTTTTTCTGTAACATGTGATTGATATTTGCTAGTTGTTTTTAAAGTTATAGAAGACACAGGACATATGAGCATTCTTATTACTGAATTTTATTTTTCCTCATTAAATAAGGAATGGTGCTGATATCTTTGAGAAAATATTGACCTCTGTCATGTAAAGATTTATTAAGAGTAGTGTCCTTCACCACCACAGCAGATAATATTGGAAACAAATACTCATAGAAATGTGTGCTATGATGTATCACAACTATCCTCAACTCAAGTGGTCCTCAGATTATTATGAAATGGCATTAAGCAGGAATCACTAAGTAGTTATAGTAACATCCTGAACGTTGTATCTTTGCTTTTCTTTCGGTGATGTTGCCTTTCTTCAGTCAGTGATCTACTGGCTCCTTAGCCCTTTCCTCTCTTTCTCTCTTTTGTGAGGAAAAAGACATCAACAAAGGGGAGGAAATTATCTCCTATTCTCCTCTCTGCTGGAGGCAACGGTGAGAGGATTGACTTCTACAGCTTTTTTCTTCACAGCATGCAAACTTCATCACAAGCAACACATGCTTGTCAAGATGACCGTGTCTGCTTCATGACTGCCTTGCCAGCATTAGCAAAGTAAAAAAACTCTTTTGGCTCTCCATGTGGTGGTAACAAGTAATATGGGTGTCTGACCTGCATACAGAAATTCACATTGTATAATTTTTTTCTTGCATTCATAAGAAATGGGTATAATTTGCCTGCTCATTGTTGTCATCACAGGAGGAAGCCATTCAAGTCTCTTCACTGCAGTAACATGCTGAAGATACGAATCCTTGACTTCATAATTATTAGGAGCAAGGTCTCCCTTTCAGAAAGGAAGCCAGTTTTGAGGTTTCTCTGTTGATTTTGTGTTTCATAGCTTTCTTTATTTGATTGCTAGAAACCACCAGCAGAAACTTTGAAACCTGAAGAGAAAGAGAAAATGGACATGAAAAATCTTGTTCTTAAAGTAGTGCAGCAACTGAAAAGGAGCAGATTGGCATAAATATATAAATCTCGTAGACCGGGACCTCAGAGAAAGGTGGGACAACTGAATGACAAAGTTTTAAAATGATCAGGCATGGGCTTAGAAATTTGTAATGAAGAAAAGTAAATTATGCAATACTTTGAGGAGCTTATTGAGTGCTTTAGTGACACAAGGCTCCTACATGAGCAAGGCTTCTATGGCAAAGGTCCTGCTCCGTGTACAAATGAGACTTCAGATCAGACAGGTGCTAGAAAATTCTGGGTGGTGTAGGGTTACTAGTGGTTCATGCCTGTTCTACTTTCAGGAAACATATAAACCCTTTGCTGCCTCTCAGGCGAAGCTTTATTTTGATGCATATCAAGTGGATAAGAAATAATTTAATTATATACCAATAGTGAGAGAAGGTACCTCCAACAACTTCTATAATACTTGCAAGCTTGAATGAGAATACTTTGTAAGGTATTTGAGGTTTGTGATAGAATTGCAGATTAAGATAATATTCATACTTCTGCATTTGAACTGTAGAGCAAAAACACTGAGACTGAATTATGGTGTTCCGTAGAGTATTTTTCTGCTTCCAGTTTCAGCAAAATTGTGCATATTATGAACTGTGGCTATTGCCTTCGATTTCATGTGTAGCTTACTGATAACTAAAAACTCCAATCTTTTTGCCATTGATGAGATTCTTTGATGTCAAGAAACTGAACACATAATTTGATGAAAATATATGGTAATTTTCTAGATAATAATAATATAAATCATTAATGTATTGTTTCTCTTTTTAGCAGGTTTTATATGATGTAAATTACACAACAGACTATTCACTTATTAATGTATTTTGTAGCAATAGAATTAGTGATAATTCTAGAATCAAGTTTAGATTTAAATAAAAATTCTTATTAAGATTTAAAGTAGACTTAAACTGTTACTTCAGTTACACAAACAGTAATCTTGAAGGTAAACATTTGAAAACTGCTCTGAAGTTACTAAATCTAATGACAGGTTCTTCTGCTTTAGAAAACCATACATGATCTGTTACTGTCATTTACTTAATAGTATAGCAGTAATCTTCTGTGGAAGAAAGAAGGTAGTCATGGCAATTGCTGAACATTTTTGATATTTAGGATGATGGAGAGCATTGATTCTGGACTTCAAACCAGACATAGAAGGAAGAACCTTGCTTTTTAATTTCATCACAAAATGTTTGTTAGGGGGTTCTGCCTCAAAATAGTTTATGAGATGAGAATGGAGAGCTGTATTCTAGAACTGATTTCAGTGTTCAGATGAAGCACCAAATTTCTGGCTAAATAAAATGTTTCTCAACAGAATAATTCTCTTTCCCTCTGTTTGAAGACAGTCTGCTTTTCTGTGTGTGTGTTTTGTTTCTATGGCTGCTAATGCTTATCAATATGCTAACTGATATTCAAGGGTTAGCCCTTCCACCTTCACATAATCTCAAAAGAATGGTAATTGGGGTTTACTGAACCACAGCTCACACAGAGTGGGAATTCAGGCCTTTAATGGTACAGTTTAAATTTACCTTATTTGTCACTAATGCTAACAGAGCCAGTCTTATGTTTGCACGGCTCCTGAATTCACATCACCTGCCTCATGCTGCAGCACTTGAGGTCATGATGTTTCACGGTCAGTGCAATCAGGCAGCCAATGAAGCTGATACCCAAGGAAATAAAAATAACCCGTATTGCGCCAGCTGAGTTCCTGAATCCAACTGTCCCTTTTATTGCAGAGACATGCAGGCAGAAGCAAGACAGAATAAGCTTGTATTGGTTAAAGATGAATGTTAAAACAATGCCTTTTGTTGTAAAGCAGTTCAAGTGGCAAATAAAGGTACATTTACTTACAGTTTTAACTCAAGGATGCAGGGATATGAATTTCACACATATCTGGATTTTGTGTAAGAATCAAACATGCAATACTGAAATTCATTACCAGTTCCTGGCTTTGTGTGATAAATTAAAAGCTACCAATAATTCTCTGAATGTATCCTGCCTCTGCAGAGATTTAGGACAACTTCTCCAGGACCAAATAGAAAAACAATGTGAAATTTGGATGCAAACTGTCATAATGGATAAACATAGCATTATCTTTTCTGGAGTCGTATTATTTCTTTGAAAGAAATACAATATATTGGAAAGCATTCACAATAAATTGAAGGAAGCTGAGTAATGGACAACAGAATTGTTCTCAACACTCAGGATTGTTTTACCCATGCAGTTTATAAATCATCTCTCTAACTATCCAAAAGGTACATTTCCAACTTTGTGAAACTGAATGAAATTAGATAATCTGTCTTAAAACAATTTGAGTTGTTAGCAAAAACAGAGGAAAAGAACGTATAATTCAATAGCTAACAACTATTGACAATTAGAAAGCTATACATTCAAACAGAGATTAGAACAGTTTTGTCTTTACTTTCCTTAATGTTGATAATGGCAAGTGTAGCAGAAGGGGATATCAGTAAGTAGAAAAACACAGTCTAAACAGATGAGTAGTTTATCAATCATTTTTAAAATAATTAATCTATTGCTACTCTGTGCAGAGCTTTTCTGGACCTGTCTTTGCTCAGTGAGACTATATGTCACAGTTACATTATATTTCTGCAGTGAATTATTTCAAATGTGTAATCTTGCAGCTTGACTGTGATTAAAACAAAGCAAAACCAAGTATTTGCTCATCATGGTTGGCGCACTTGCCCAAAGCTTCAGCAGAATTAAAGAGTATGGAATCCAAATGATATTTCCTAGTGTTTACCATTGGTCTGATCATTACTACAAAGATTTATCAATGGTACTTAGCTTCTTTTATCACAATCTGTCTGTATGCATAAAGTTCTTTATGTAATTCTCATTCATTTACCAGTGAATATAAATATGTTCCTCAAAAAAAAAAAAAAAGCTCTGTTAGTATATTTGCATTTATGCAGTGCCTAAGAAGACAGAGAATGATATCACAGTTTAAACATTCCAAAGCAAGCCAACAATACAGCTCTTCCAGCAGAAGAAACTTTACAATGTTTTAATTCTTCATCATGGAGCAAAGCACAGTGGAGAGCCTGGCTGTCAAATCCCAGCACATCTTTCTGAGAATGTTGCCGACTCTGACTCACATTTATGCTCTTAAATTCTGATGGAAAAGTCTTCTAGTTCTTTAAAACACTGATATTTTATATACATATTGTATCAGCAAGACTGTGGATGTTTTGTTGGAATGGGAGGTAGGGAAGCCCAGAGGTACAGGAGAACATGATCTATGCCAGCTAAAGAGAAATTAAATGCACCATGTTTACCAGGATTAACATAAGCCTGAATATTCCTATTCAGATATGCTTTTTTAGGTATTCATCACTAACATGGTTAACTGGAAACCTGATACCTTCCTGATAGCAATAATGGGGAGCAATCTGATCTGAATTGAGAGAGGCCCTTAAAATGGTGCCTGTGGGAGAAAATGTTAGAGCTGTTCATGCAAATGATGTTGAGAGCAAAAACTAAATGCTTGCAAATGTGTCTGGTTACCGTAAGAAAAGGAATTTGAGTAGATGTGATGCAGAAGCGGCTTCTTCATGAATATAGACAGCTTATTTTCTCCAAAATCCTTTCTCCACCTTCTTCTCAAAATGATAGCTGCTTCTACTTTTTTGTTGAAACCTGGACATTTATTTTCATGATAACCTGGTGCTTGATAGCAGTCAAAAAATGAGACATATTTTGCAGAGATGTTTGCTAAGTAGTCATGTTATGTTACTCTATAAAACTGAGTAGGAAAGACTGATCTTTAGCACTCAAAGAGATTTTGCATCCTTCATAGCAAAAGACTTACGTGTCAAGAGTGCACTATTGATCAAAATATCAGCAGGCTTGCAGCACAACAGCCATTTGACAATACAGAAAAAAAAATTACTTCTGTCCATGTAATGTAAATCTCCTTGTCAGGCTTCCAGTCTTCCTAGAGGTACACCTATAATCTCACTCTGGCAGAAAATAATAAGAACTTCTATGAATAAACTTACTGTCAGTAGCAATTATGCTCTGCATGGACCATTGAATGTCAGATAGCATTCTGGCAGAAGCCAGGCTCCTACATCTTGATAACCTGACCAAACTGTGCAAGAAATAAAGGCTAGCCTTCAAGCCTAAACAGCTGATGGGGGCCCCAGCAGTTTACACTGCTGCTTGGTCACTCCACTGCCTTTGCAGCAGTAGCACAAAAGCAGCAGCCCCTGTCCTGGGGCCCTGCTGCCAGTCATGACTGCTGCACTCATCATCCTTCTGCTTTACTCATGCCTTGCCCACAAGCTCTCTCAGGACCTGCCTTGAAGTAGGAACTGGTAGGATTACTGGCAGCTAACCTGTGTTCTAGGCATGCCTTTGATTGGTTTTTGATGTCTTGATTTTAGTCTTTTATAATTACAGTCCTTACTTCCTGTGTTTTCATTAGCCTAGTCAGAGCAATTCCTGTGACAGCCCAGTTTTTAAGTAATATTTTCTAGACAAATCTACTTAAAAAAAGAAGAAAAAAGTATTTTCTTTGTACTAAGACACACAGAGATATTGAAATTTTCCAAAGCAATTATTTCTTTTCACACTGCATGATTTCATGTTCTGTCAAACCACACTTTTAAATCTTACTGTGGCCACTTAGAAACATATTGGCATATCTCAGGTTGCTCAAAGTCAGCAGGCAAATGGAAATCTCACTATCAGCCTTGGAGCCAGAATGTCCTCTGGGTCTCACAAATGTTATGAAATGCAATCCTGCCACAATATCGTGAGGGATAATGACTGTCCTAGGCATAAGGCACTTTTTGCCTGCCTTCTATCTCTCAAAGGTGCACACCACAACCTGCACTGAGTCAGGTGATAGCCTCTGAAAATGCTGGTTGTCTTCCTTATGCTGTCATTCTGCAAGAGAAAAGTAGCTCCCACCCTCTCAATATATATTAGATAGTTCCACCAATATAATGGATATAGCATTCATATTACTAGCAGCAAGTCATGTTAAGAAAGAAAAATGGCACTAAAAAGAGTAAAACCAGACAGATTTCTTGGAATTTTGCCCAAGAGCTCTGGCAGATTTTGTGGTGCTGTGCTATACAGTATGCCAAGTCTAAAATACAGAGAAAAGACAATCCAAAGGATACTGCTTCACATGTTCTCCTATGAGGTATAAGGAAGACTTTAGCCAAAGCCATATATCATTTGCTATAGTATTTTTCTACCTGCTCTGATTACACCTTATTGGAACACCTGTACTGTCTTCCCTCTGTCTGCTAATAAAACCTCATAGAAATTAGACAAGCATTTCTTAGACAGAAGTAGATGTGTATGATCCAAGCAGCAATGGAAAATCATTCTTTTATATTCTATCCATTTTTTCATCAGCATTAAAAACCAGCTGACAGAAGGCAAAAGATTAAACTGATAGATCATTGATAATTTTCCTTAATTTTTTTCATTTGCTTTGCAATATTTTGGGAGCAAGACAAATCACAATGTCTGATGTCTTAAACAGTTGGTGAGTTTGCCTTAATAAAAATCCTTCTGTTAAAAGAAAACTTATTTATCTACTTATTGTATTTCAATGTTTAAGGAAGCCAATAGAGATGCATGTGTTAGCATAACTGTCTTTCTATAAGGTTGGTGCTTTGAATCAGCAAAAGTGTCATTTGAGGAAATTGATATAGTAAGCGAGAATGCACTATTTTTTAAGGCTTGAGAGGCTGTAGAAATAGATGAGTGTATCACATTTATGTTCAGAGACAAACAACAATCTACTATACCTGCACCTTCACTGTAACAGAATTATTCAGTATTGATATTAAACTCCCATACTTCTGAATTCTGAAAACTAAGCTGTGCTTCAAAAGGTCAGCAGAAATGGCACTGTCTTGCAATTCAGACCTTTGGATGTGATCCAGATGCACTAACTTTATATGATGATAAATAATATCTTAGCATACTGCATTGACCTGTGCTGCTTTTGAATGTTTTCTGGGTTGTGCCTAATGATTTTACTTTATTTTGTCCATCTGTTTTTCTTTTTTGTTCAGTCATCTACTACCATTTACTAAGAGAGTAGATAATAAAGAAAGGCTTGTTCAGTACAGTCTAAGTAAGCTGGACTTTCACAGACAGATGTCGGAGAGATACAGCCCTCCATAAGATCTCATAAGTCTGAAGTAAATAAACAGGTATTTGAGTAACTGATCCACTAACACAGAAATCTGCTACTTGCCTCCTGTTTTAATCTTGTTAACTGAATAAAAAAGTGGAAGCAAGGAAGGATTTAGCTGAAGTTTTCTTTAAACTAGATTCTTGCTAACAGTTGTTGTACTGTTGTTTATAATGAATACATTTTATTCACACTGAATTTATTATGGGTAACAAAAAATGGATAGATAGAGTTAAATTTTAAGTATTAATTTAAAATTTTGAAGGATTATTATTTTTTGTTCTTTTTATGTCCATATCATCATGCATTCAGAGAATAAGCTCTCTCATTTTTTGAAATCTATGACATAACTTATTAATTTAGATACTCATCATTTTGAAAAAATTGATTACATCAAACTGGATACTAAAGGTTTAAATTTCTTTAATTTTACCAGAGTAAGCTTCTTCTATACACCATCATTGGCAGTGCTGGCTGTAGTAGTTTGGCCAGCTTAAGTCATTCAGAAAATTTCCAGGGTCCTTTTCATCAATCATAGGAGGATGTGATCAGCAGCCCACTCATGTATCTCTCCTACAGAAATTATCAGAAAAAAGGACAATATCATATTTTCTTTTATTTTTCCCCCATCTTAGAAGTCAGTTCTGTCAACCATACCTTCATGACCACAGGGTTTTTTTTCCAGAGTCTGGTTCAAAATCCAAAGAAGTGCACGGAAACTTTCCAGAGGAACTTTTTTTCAGACATTTCTTCCATTTGTTGCCTAATTCTCTTCTCTCTTTAGCCGTGTCCTACTTTAGCACTAAACAAGACATGAGTTATGTAGGCCAAGACAGACATCTATCGTGCATATAATAAGAGTTTCAGTTCTGGTTAGGCCTGTTCTTTCCTAATAGGAAAGATATATATTGTCCAAAGTGAATGGAAGATTGATGGAGAAGTACTTATTGAACAACATGAGATACATACAATTAGAATAAATCCAATTAGGACTGCATAAATGTTGATGCTTAACACTTTCTTTTCCCTATCAGCAGCATATCTTAGTTTCTGCGGGCTATAGCAAAAGCAATAGTTGTTATACCTATAGTTGTCATAAATGCTACAATACCATATTTGTTGAAGACAGCAAAATACAATTAAATCTTTCTTAAATGCTAACCTTACGAAAACAACAGTCTCTCAAGTATGCAACTTCCTCTTCAGCTGAAGGAAAGAGAGTCATCAGGAAGGAAGGTTGCTTGGAGAGGCAGAAATTGATTTCTATCTCTTCTCTGGAGGTGAGGTGCTTCTCCATCCAGAACCCTGTGCTCAGATTTAGCCTTTGTTTTATTCAAGATTCACACTTGATTTGTTTCCCCTTTTGTACAGAGCTCTCATTCTAAAACCGTGTTTTAAAATAGCCCTAGTTAATCCACTCTGTATTTTCTTAAGTGTATTAGCAATCTAAAGTGTGTCAAAATAACATACTGTTCTAAGGCTCTTACAATACTAGTCTTCAATTTATTCACAGCATTCTTTTATATCCCTTGATACCATTCAGTATCAAATTGGATTTATCTTGCCTTTTTCCCCTGGACATGTCCAGTATTTTTAGGAACATTTCCCAAAAGCTGGATTCTGTAGTGTGTGGTAATAAACTTCTATTATTTTTTCTGGCACAGATTTGGCATATTTCTATTGGCATATTTCCCTTTCTAAATAATTCACTGGCATAACTGAGCAACTTCCAGGGAACATTTCCTTTCAGTATTCTATCTGAGAGCATACCATTTTGGCATTTTTTACTGTCTTCACATTCCTTCTGTGATTTCACACCATGCAGGCTGTGCTTTAACACCTTAGCGCTTACAGTCCACTGCAAAGCAGTCCTTTTCTCCAAGACAGGTATGTCAAAAGGTATAGACCACAGAACAACATGTGAACAGAGTCCTTTTTATCCCTGAGAAACTAGACCAGCATCAAGGCTATTCAGTTCTAAGTCCTCCTTTTTACTAAGTGGAAGTGGTGGAGTTTCAGAGCATGTGTAGATCCAAAAAAAGAAAAAAGAAACTCCAGATAGCTTATGTCTAGGTCTAGGATCAGAACTGTGTATCCATCACAGATCAGCATAAATATCTGCACTAAGATCTACTAAACTGGATCTTGCAGAGTCTCCCAAATGATAAGCAAGGCCTGGAAGTCAGGGGATTGCAGTTTAGGAGTCTTTTGTCCAACTCCAAGGTAACATCTTCCAGTGAGATCATAACAGCATCGGATGGAGGTTGCTGCTGTTGTTGCCAATACCATAAGACTCAGCGCTGAATTCCGGTCCATGGGCTCCCCCAGATGAAAGAAAAGCGGTTCTTCAGAAGTGATATTCTGAGAGGTTTTCTTCTCACTGCTTCCCACAGCAACTGGAGCAGCCAAAAGCACCAGCTGCTGCAAGATAGCTCCTAAGCTGAACTAGAGCACACCTAACGCTACACCTCGCCTGGCACAATTAACTTGTCTACCCAACGAGAATGACAATGGCAAACCGCTCATGTGGCTGTGTGTGCCCCCACACTCAATGGTCCTCCTCTTCTCTGGCCCCTCTCAACAGACGACACAGGAGCACTCCTAGAGAGTGATGCTGGATATTCCATCCATAGCACAAGGTTCCTCCCTTCCATACATCTCTGAAAGTGACTCAGGGCTGACTGGTGAAAAAAAAATTAGACGTGTTTTCTGTTTTACGTGGTGTGTAGAAATGTATCCAGTGCAGCAGTTTTTTTCTCTCTGCAACCCCTTTTAAATATTCCCAATGGTTTTTTAGCTCAGGCTCAAGGATGCTACTTACAAAACCAGCATCCTTCTCAGCCTCCCTCTCTTCACCCCAAAGCTGCTTCCCACACCTCCAGCCTCTGCCTCACCTTCCAGACAGCCTTATCAGGTGGGCTGAATGGTGCAAAATCATCAGCAATTATGCAAGTCAGCACACCTCTATCTTTTCTGAAAACCATGCTTCACTTTGCAGCCATCCCCTAACATCACCATTTAGATGTTTGGCTCAAATCATGGCCAGCAAATGAGCACAGGGAGGCTCCCACAGCTCCAGCCACCCTTTCCTTCCCCCTTTGCCTCGCTGCCTCTCTCCCTGCAGCCCTGGCAGCAGTCTGCCCACATCAGGCACACATCAATCAAAAAGCATGGCCCAGAATAGTTCCTGTGCTGGGAATTACTCAGCCTGGATCATCCCATCCTTACCGTGACCTTATAGGGTCAGTGCTGCTGCCTGTTCCCGAGGGATGTGACACAACTGGGCCTCTTCCATCAAGTGTTGCAAGTGTAAGAAGACCAGGATTAATGTGCAGCAACTTCTGGCCGTTCAGTATTGAAGTTTTATAATTTTTAGTTTGACTTTTATACAAATTTTTATGCCCTTTTCTTTTATTTTCTGGTTTATATTAGCATATATTTTGCTTGAAAATTTATTTATGGAATTAAACAAAATTAACATGTCAGATATTTAGTTAAATACTATATATGCCAATATTTCAAAAATAAATGTTCAAATTAAATAAAATACAATTATTGTATTAAACTTTGAATTTAAAAAAAAAAACCCTTGATATAAATTTTCTATTTCACCAGCCACATTATTGTTTTTCAAGTTCAAGAAGGATATCTGTGAATTTTTTTAATTCACTGTTATTTTATTATTATTTTGTAAGAAAGTGGCAACAAACATTCCATTTGGATTCTTCGAGTTCTATACCAAACACACTATCTCTCAGAAAAGCATCTGGGTTTTTTTTGTGACTTTAAAAGCTCTTTGAATTTCAAAATGTATCCTTCTTCCCTTCTTTTAATATTTCTGATGAATCTGTAAAGATGTTTTCTCAACATCTGTCTCTCAAATTCCTTGAATAGAAATGAAGGTGTCAATGCATTGAGGTTCAAGAGTCATATTTCAATGCATTCTGTACTGGAGCCTCTTGCAGATCCATTCCATACAAGTTTGCCTGTTCACTGTATTTTTCTAGACAATCCATCAGGCCCACAAGCAGATATCCAAAACCTATGATAGGTCACCATGGAGCAAGTCTGGAGGTCTTGGTTAAATTGTGAATTCAGGCAAAATCTAAAGTTATAAAAGAACACTTTACCTGGATTTACATGACTCTGAACCCCTGCCACAGCAAATCTGTGTTCTACACTCATATGCTCATCTAACAAACATCAGTGTTCATGGCAAAGCTAATCAAGCTGAAATGTATTCTGAAAAATTTATCCAGATGAAAAAAAAAGCTTTGCAAACACTTACCCTTCACCTCTCCTTCACGGTTTCTTTCTCTTTATGTCTGTCACTTCTGCAAGTTCGTCCATCACCTCCACTGGCCCCACAGAGCATCCTGAGCTGTCCCCTGTGGGCTGGGGGATGTTTCCACCCCAGGGCATCAGGCACCTCCCTGCTGCAGAGACTTCCACTGTTTCAGGCATTCTGGTTGGGCTGTAAATATTACTCTCTTTTCTGACGATGAGAAGCAATTTTCCTGAACTTTCAGCACTGAGTAGAAGAGTTAAAAGCTTGTGTGCTCCTTTCCTGTGGAGTTACAGCCAATTCCCTTAGAGATGGTGTGCTGGGTCAATTATTTTTCAGGATCAGGTCAAAGAATGCTCTGGCCCTGTGCACATTCACCAAAAGGTGCTCACCTCCTCTTTGCAGTCCAGCATCAGAAACCTGGCAGATAAAATGAGACAGATGCTTTCTTACCTGCACTTAACACTAACTTTTGAAGGAGACAAATACACAAATTAAATCTCCTTGAAATTCTGTGTGCTTCAGACATAGCATCAGTCTGGATCTGAGACTTTCTAGATATTTATATAATATGTCTTACGTTGTCAATACTATTCATTATAGTAGTACCAGAGAAGGAGACAGCAACACATGGAAGTAAACTATCTTGATGCAGGCCAAAAAAATTGGAAATCCCCATGGAATGAAGGGTGTGGCAGGCAGTCTGACTATATAACTGCAAAGATACACATAGAAAACACAAAGATAACAAAGAAAAACTCCTGGGATTTTTTCTTCTGTTAAAAAAAAGATTAATTTGGTTTTGCTCCTATAAATCTCCAAAGAATAATTAATTTCCTACCCTGGCTATTTTTAACACATTTCATTGTATTTAAATAAACCAAAATATCCTAGAATGTCTTCCATTAACACCAGAAGAAGATAAAAAGTCTCATTTTAGTTTCTTCAATTAATTAAAATATGGCAGGGCTGAATTTAAAAAGAAATAATTACACCTAATGTTTTTAACTGTTGGCCTGGTAATAAACTAAAAGCAGAACAACTTTAATGCATTATTTTAATGCAACTAAGCTTATATTCTATTTGTTTAAATTCCTGCCACTCTTCCAATTAATTTAAATAGCACTGGCACAGAACATTTCTTTTATTGAAATTATACAAGTTAGACAATATTAAAATACTTTTTTTATATGAGCAGCTAGGAGAAATGAAGGATAGACATTTCTTTCACAAATGAAAAGAAATGGGTTAAATGTTTTGTTTTACATGTTAGTTCAAATACTGCTTGCAAACAGCCCAGCAGCAGTACTAATACTTGACTCTCTGTACTGGATGCAGTGTTCTATTTAAGGGAAGTGCAGCATTGTGGTGTATTCTCTGGTGCTGTGCTACACCCATCTTTTTGGTGCACAAAGAATCCCGCCCAGGGAAGCTGGAGGAGGGGCTGGGAGCACAGTTGTCCTCTGTGGGGTGTGTTTTCAGAGGCAGCAATTCCCACACCTCACTCCTGGCTGCAGCCTTTCTCCTCCACACCCCTTTCTCCTCCACACTCCTTTCTCCTCCACACTCCTTTCTCCTCCACACCCCTTTCTCCTCCACACCCCACCTGCTGCCAGCTCCAGCCCTCCTCAACTCCTGCAATGCCAGCTCGCCTACCTAAACTCAGGAAAACAGGTGAAAACTTTGCTGCTGGGCTGGTGAGCTGAGGCATTCTGGGCATTCTGAGGCCAGAGCCTGAACAAGGGAGAGAAATCTCCAAAAATGGAGATGGAATGCAAGGGCAGGAGGAGACAGAGGAAGCGGAGGGATTCTCTCAACTCTCTTGGCTTTGCTGTGGGAGGTGGAGGTACTGGCTGAATGGCAGCTGCATTTCCTTATGTGTGCTAAACGAGCTGTCCTCTGACCCTCTGTGTCGTTGAAAGTCACACATATAAATAAAATATTCTTTAATAGGTCATTTGTAATTGGTCCAGATGCATATGCTGTGAACAGCAAAGCAAGACCTGGTTCATGTCTAGGATTCATAAGAGCTGCAATATAAATAGTTACCATTGCCAGGCACAGTGGATTTTGCTGCCAAACATACAGATTGTAGAATCAGGAGTGGCGCAGAAAATCTGATGAGGAAACTAGAAATATTCCTACCTATTGTTAGATCAAGCTATTTAATCATCTTTGCAGGATCAAGCCCTTCATGCTGATTTGAGAGCAAGTCAATCTCTTGGTACTGCTGGAGGAAATCACAGAGTTTCAAATGAACCTGGTTTAATGGGTAAAAGAAAACACAATGGGTAACTAAAATCTTAGGCCTGATGCTTTCTGTTAATACATCATTTGTGAGAAATGATTTTGACCCCTGTTCCTCATTTGTTTTCAGAAGAACTGAGAAGACTTGAAAGTAAGCATGTAAAATTGCAGAGGTACAGTTTTAATTGCCATCAATCACAATTAAATTGTCTGTTTGTTTCAATTCTGAAGCTTATATGATTTTAGCCCAAAGAAACTATGTTTCTAGTACCCCATTTCATTATCTTACACTTTTTCCTGCTAAACTGGATGAGCTACTTTATCAGCCTCGAAGCCTTATCCAATGCAATAATTTTAAAATGGTTCTCTCCTTTTCTATTTACCAGTCCAGTCCAATTTAGCATTATCAGCAGATTTATGTACGTTTGAAATTGCATACTCCCTTCAAGGTCATTTATGTCCACAAAGAAACCTGCAATAAAAGAATATTAATGAGACAGAATGAAAGCAATTAAATTAACTCACAGTTGAAACGTACCTTATACCTCCAGTGAAACAGAAGCACTATACAGTACTTTATAGAGCTTCTCAGGTGGCACCTTGTGGTGATTAATTAAAAAAGGCATATGGTACATTTCAGTCTTGTTTGTGGTTTTCCTTCCTTTTATTGCATTCTTTCATGACCTTTAGCCTAGCTTTAGTAATTCAATAATAAATTAATGTCCTTTTGGTTTTCAAGCAAGAATGCCTGTGCAATCTCTTCTTGAGTGCTTGCCATTGGGAGAACCTGATTATGTAACTCTTGTGCAACGGCAACAAAAGCTTCAATTTCAAAAAATCCTAATCTACCCACCTCCTCAGTGCATTTCTTTTCTTGTTCCTGCATGGTAGACATGAAAAGGAAAAGGAGTGGAAATTCGCCAAGCTACAGGGAGAAACGATCAATATGAAAGGACTTTCAGGGAGATAAGTGTTATTAAAGATTGCTATTTTTCGCCTAATCCACAGTGTGTCACCATGTTCAGAAAGCATCTTGAATAATGGATCCCAACATGAACCGTGTTTCCATGGAAAAATAAGGCTTCTATGCAGTGGACAGAAGTCCAGAGAAACAGATGCAATGTTTCTCTCCTGAAATGACTGGCCTGTTTGGGCTGTGTCTTACTCATTTCAAGTTATTTAGAAAAAAATAAGTGATTAGGTGTTGAAAAATTTTTCACTGAAAATAAACATTAACCCCTAAAGGTCTTCCCTTCAAAGCAGCCTTTACAGAGTTTCTTTCAGAACAAATGTCAAAAAAACAACAAAACAAAACAAAAACCCTAAAAAAACAAAACCAAAAAACCCAAAACCAACCAACCAAACAAAAACCAAAAAAACCAAACCACACCCACAAAAAAAAAAAACAACCCCATGCATTCAAATGTCTGTCCTTTGAATTTACTTGTTTCTGATGCTGTGAAAATCAACTTCTAAACATACTGCCTCATGCCCAGTGGCCTCCAGCAGTTCCCTTCACTTCTGCACCCACCTGCAGGATGGGAAGCCACTCCCCACCCCTAGCAAGCTCAGACTCCTTCCTGCCCACCAAAGATGCTCCAGGCACACCAGGGGTGCCCAGCACAGCTCTGCTGCCTGCAGGCAGCCTCAGAGACAGTATGGACCTCTCTTTCCTCGTGCACCATGCCTTTAACTCAAATTGTGCTACCTCTCTGCCTTGCATTACAATTTTTCCTAAATATGATGCTGTTCTGAAGAATGGAATCAAATGCTTTTGTGAAATAGGGATAGACCTTTTTTTTCCCCACTAAATCAGCAAATTAAAGAGTTCAAGCATAACAGTGAGACACCTTTATTTCCCCCTTCAGGAATTCATAATAAATTTTCATCAATAAATTATAGTGCTATAAAGCCTTCTAATTTTCCTTTGGTTTTCCCTAACATTAAAAGCACAGTGCACACAATTTCCATGTGGCTGCTCCACAGGGGAAAAAAAAAAGTGAGAAAGATGATTTGGCTTGATTTTCCCTTCTTTCTGGAGGGTGCACAAAAGAGACAATACCAGCCTTTAAGTTCAGGAGACACAAAACACCCTGAATTAGCTAATCAAGTGTACAAAAAAATAATAAAATTATTTAAATTAATAAATATGGGCATAAGATATAGCACTCCTTCCTAAGTGGGGCTTAGAAAATACTAAAGAATAAAGACTAGAAAATAAAAGCAATCACATGGCAACTTTTAGTCAGAACCCATGTAGACTTTTATGATGGCAAACATATTTTTCATATTTTTTCTAAAATACAAAACTATCTCAATTTTTTTTCCTAAGCATTATAGCTATCTTTTCAGGAAATAGACACATTTTTATAATTATTACTTTTATAGCTTTCCTATGATTACAAAATCAGTCTCATTTTGTTTTTCCCATTTTGCAGTTGACTCCTAATGTACTTTAAAAATTCAATTGCTTTATAAGAAATAAATGAACAAATGCAAGGATTGTCATAAATTTTTTTACACTTTTGTTACTAAAATTATGCTAATGCTTGCATGGAGTCCAATATTTTTTACATTCAAATGACCTTACATCTCAGGACATTTTTAAGATGGTGTTTACAATGTTTCTCTTACTGCACAGAAGGAGCAGGAAAGATGGTAAGGAACTTGATTTGTTTATGATCCTCTTCAAAAATGTAGTTCAGATATTAGCACTGTGTAGCACAATTCTCAGAAATTTGAGAATTATCTGCCTTTGTTTCTTACACTTTCTCCTGCCATGCACTTAGAAATATTTATATTTTAATTCAATAACTGTTGCTTTAAGATAGTCACTAAAGAGATGTGCACTAAACATTAACCTATTCAACAATTTTCCTTTGTGCTCTCCAGTTACTCGAATTATTCACATTGATTTTTTAAATTATTCAGCTTGTTCTTATATGCAGTAATTTGTTGAATCAATTTAGGTTTAATTTTCTATTACAGTCCCATAAATCTTCTATGTGCTGCTACGCCTTAGTGATATTGACTCTGAGCAAACAATTCAGGGGCTTCAGACATTTTTCAACATTCATCACATTAAACATGCTTAAAATTTTCCCCTCAGATCCTTATTTCTGAGAACTGAAATATAGGCAGTAACCTATTTAGGACTCAGAATATTTCTTTCACTTTAAATATTGATGCAAGTGATATAGGCACCTAAAAAAAGTGAGTGAAAATGAAACTCATTGTTCTCAGTATATCACATGCCATGATTCTCTTGTTTCTGTACTCAATTTCCTCTCTCTTACTAGTAAAAGAGTAAGAAAGATGTTTTAAACAACCCTTCTAATTGTTGAATGCAGTTCATCATTCATCGTGATGGATTACAAAAATAAAAAGAATACTTTGATCCCAAAGTACAATCTCTTTTCTGATCACTTTAATTTCAAGCAGTTTGCTCTTCCCTGGAAAGTCCACACATTCTTCCTTTAGTTGGATAACGCTGGCCTATGCAAAGCTTCGTGAGGTCAGAAGTAGCGTTCTTCACAGGCTAATAGAGTCTTAGGAGCTCCAGATTTGTGGATTCTGACTGTTGAGAGCTGTATTCTGTAGGTGCTGAAAAAAATGTTTGCATCAGACACTCATTTCCGCACGCTATAGATGAGCAGTGGGATGATTGTCCCTCGCAATTAAGGGATGACTGCTATGTGTATGTGAGGAGAAGTTTTATGGATGCATAGCTGTGTTGTTGTGATTTGTTGTTCGGACACGCTCTGCTCTCCCCAGAGGGCCCTTTCCTCCCGCCCCAGGGGGTTGCCAAGAGCAGGCCTTGGTGGCCATGACAGGCGGCACTTGCACGGGCACTTGGGAATGGGAAGAGCTTGTTGCTAGGGGGCGTGGCATGGCAACATCTGACCTCCAATCAGGTGGAGAAAGAAAGTAGCCTCCACCAATAAATGGCAAAGAAGAGTTGACTGACAGACTTTGGGAGGGGCCAGGGTTGGCTGAGGCCATTCCCCCATGGCTATAAAAGGCGGGACTGCCATTTTGTAACTGAGCTTCTGGCTGCTGGGTCACCAACTCCCAGTGCACGCTGTCCTTTTTCCTTATTCAGTCTTGGTTGTATTTTGTTAAGATTTTTAATAAACCTTTGCGATTTCTAAAAGTGAGCTTAGTTTCTCACACATCCATCACCGTTATGTGTAGAGACAGCTGTGGGAATGCCTGCAGTTTGACCACAGGACTGTGCATGTGCGGGAAGAGTCTTTAAACTACCAAAGCAGATTGTGCTGCCCAGATCATCTTGTCTGGGAACACCAAGGGCTGGGTAGTCAGTGGAATCCATTCCACAGTTACAGCAGTGAACATCTCTTTTCACCAAGCCTGAGCTCTGACTCATGTAAACTGTGTAAAGTGAGAAAACTGGAGTGCATTTATTCTGACCACAACTGAATCTTCTCGGCTACATCTTTCCAAGCATCTGAACCTTTAATTTCCTCTATTTTTTTTCTTTTTTAAGTTCTTACTTTTCTGCTACTGCTTCCTTTCAAGACCATGGATTTTCAGCAATCTTAAAAAGTAGCTGTGTGTGAATTCTTAGGAAAAAATTGTGATCTTCTGCATAGAATTATACTTCTGAGTTCACAGACAGGCAAAAACTTAATCAGCAGTTTTGATGGCTTAAGGAAGATAAGACTTCTTCCTAATTTTATCTTGAGTTTGACTGCTGGGTAAATACAAGCACTGATTGAAGCCCATAAAGAATTCATAAGCATGTTAAGAAAAAGATAATTATAAGCTTCTTTTTTGGTTCTTCTCTTTCTAATTGAGAATTCAGAATTCTCCAAATGTCATGTAAACAGTAGAGAGTGATCTCCATATACTGCACTTCTCTGAGCTATACATCCCAAGTTTATGTATACAGACACTCAAAAGTCCTATCCATGTGAAGACTGGGGTGGGGGAGTGAGGGGGGAAGTGGTGAAACTGTTTGGCTTTATGTATTTAATTACATTTCTAAAAAACAATGAATATTTAAATCAAACCACAAGTATATCTAAGTGTTAAGAATTTTTCCAATCATTTTTTGAAGAAAAAGTGAAGATTTTTGTTTTGCACAGTACTGTGTTGAAGCAGGTTTACACTGGATGAAGGAGGACTTCCAAGTGCTCATTCTGTCTCCGTGAAAACTGAGCGTATATTCTGTCCTTTAGTTTTCTACCTGTTAAAAATGTGCAGTACCACTTTCTTGTTGTATGACAGATTGCTTCCTTTAAGTGCTTGTGGTGCCAGAACTTTATTGTCCCTATGAACATTGATTCCTTGAGAGACCCTCAATCTTTTGGGAGGTGTGGCTTGTCTTTACAAACTTGGGTTAACGCTTTTGCAATGTTTTGGTGAAGCACAATCCATGTGCCAACTAATTTTATTCTTTTATTCTAATTTTATTCTAATTTTATTCTTTGTTCTTTAAACTCTTCATTCCTTCTATTTTGTGCATTTTGGTACATCATTACCTGTCCTGTTTAGGTATGTAGACTTTTTTATCTTATGGGATTCTTAAAAGGGTTTTTTTGGGGGGGGAGAAGTGATAAATGTTTGCTCTGTGATGCCATTATGGTGACTATCAATTGTTTGTATCACTTACAATTTATTTTTTTTAATAATCTCTTTAAAAATCTTATTTTCATGTAAATTTAAGATGAAGTAAGACATTTTGTCTTTGTAGATCCTGCAAAAAATATCAAGTGCTAGAACCCTGCGATACTCCAGGGACTTTGTACAGCAAACATCATGAACAAATACTTGCTTCAGCACCAGCTGAGGTGTTGCTTCTCCTGCTGACACTTCCCAACTTCTCCTCAAAGCAAGCACTTCAGGTATCTGAGGGTTTATTCTCAGCTTGCTGATAGGACATCTGTTCAGACTACACGGGGGTAATTGCAGTCTCCCATTACCTCTGTGTTTCCTTGCCCTCTCGGCCTCTGTGCTGGCATTCAGGATGTCAATCACCTGCCAGGCTGATTGTCATGTTCTCATTTCCACACCGGGCAGGTTTTCCGGGAACTGTGAGAGGGATTGTTGCCATGTCGCTGGCTGCAGGGCTGATAGCCTGGGCACGGCTTCACAGGGGCTGTCCGGAGTGTTTTCACAGAACTGCTCACTGTTAGAAGTGCCTTCTTTGAGAGCAAGATGTGATAAAGAGGAGAGCATACAGCATGGAACAGGACTGACTTTTCTAGTCAGCCTGCCAAGGAGGGGCTGTGATGCTGTCCCTGCAGTGCTCCTATTGAACCTGTGCTCTTGAGACTGTTATTTTTAAAAGCACATCTGGTGGGTCTTCCTCTTGTGTGCTGTTTTTGTTTAAGTAGTTTCATATGACTTCTGCAAGACAAAATACGTGTATGCAAATTTGTGTTACTTAGCTTGAGAACTTTTATTCTTAAGAGCCAAGAGCCTCATAATGACTGATTATAGAAAATAAAAAGGGTGAAAATAAGGCTAAACTAAAAATACTTTATGGCTGATGCAGAAGAAGTATGAAATAATTTCTCTGACTCAGTTTAATATTGCTGTAATAACTGGGGGGGGGGGGGGGGGGGGGAGAACTAAAATACAGCTACCCAGAAACCAGAAACTTCAATATTTCAATGAGGGCATAGTCTTGTTCCCTATATCTACATACTTTCAAGAGTGAACAAAGTTCATTAACAAAAATACCTGATTAAAAGTATCCATCAAATACAGAGTTTGTGTGGCCAGGTTCAGATACAGACATAGATACAGACAGATATATAGATACACATACAGATACAGATAGGTATCATAAAGAAATAGATCTACTAATTGAGTTTCATAAAAATTGACTTATAAAACCATAAATTTGTTTTGCTATTACTAATTAAGTGCCATAGCCATAGTTACAATCCATGTACACAAGTGTGTTCACATTTATACCTCAAATCGGGTCCAAGGAGGGTAAATTAGTCAAGGAACTAAAAAATATTATTTATACCAGTATCTTGACTGGGAACCCCCTGCTTTGTTTCTGCCAGGAAAACACACATGGGCCTTGATTTTTTCTAAATTGTACTGGAGGAGGTGCACATTTATAGCTACATTTTTAACTAGACGCACAAAAATTTGTGTCCTTAGGAAACTGTCTTGATTTGGTTTTGGATGATTGTACATGAATAATTTTATTTATTGTAAATAAAATGAAGAATTGTATAATTGTTTTTATTCCTTTTTAAGAATGATTTATATTGATACTATGCTGAGGTATTCAGATATTTGTAATTCCATAAATTTAAACTAAAACATTTGGGTCTAAGATGGTTACTATTAAAAAAAACCAAAAAACTTAGGGATGAAATGTAATTTTAAAATAAATTTCTATTCAAAACTTGAGATAAAACCATTGAACCACATTATCTCTATTCAAAACCTGTTGTCTTTAATCCAGTAAATAACTCCAGAAAATTGAAAAAGTGAAAGCAAACAAAGTCAAACAAAATACTAAAATATAACCTAAAATATTTGTGTACATTGCCTTACCCTCTGTCTTTACAGGAGGAATATATTTCTTGTATTTTTTTCTTAATATATAAAAGGTCTTACATTTCAATACAATGCAATCATCTACTTTTCAGTTTTTATTTTTAATGCATTACAGTATTGGAATTTAGAACTAATGTGGTAATCATGTGAAATCACATACAGAATCACAGAATATTTTGAGTTGGAAGGGACCCACAAGGATCACTGAGTCCTGTTTTTAAGTAAATGGCCCTTACAGGAATTGAACCTGCAATCTTGGTGTTATCAGCAGCGGGCCCTGACAAATCAGATTCAACAGTTTATTAATTTTTTGCAAATAATAAATTCATATATGTCATTATTTTGCAGTTGAGATTATAATCATCATTGCCGTATTTCTCACTTGCAAGTGCATTTCATAAAACTAAAGCACTTATTCTTCAGTTTGCCCACCTAACTTCCCATTCTGAATTTAAAAATTAAAATAATGTTATGGATAACTGGTGGTAATCAGAGTATATTGTGTACAAAATGGCCACATAATCAAATGTTTAATGTATTGACAGTGATTATCCACAGCTAAGAGTTCTGTATAGCTGAAACTTCTTGAGAGTCAGATACCAAAGGGACATGGCACAGTGAAGAATTAAGCGCATAATGAAAATACCAACAAGTCCTCTGGGCACTGAAAGAAGAAGGCAAATAGAAACAAGTGCTTCTTTGACGTGTTTTGTAGCCAAACTAATGAAATGAACATGGCTGTTTGTGGGATCAGATGACAATTTGTGTGGGTGGCATATTGTTAATATAAGTGGAGATTAAAATTTAAATCAGTACTTGTCTTCCTTTATAGTTTGTAACCTCCAAATTGAGAGAAAAAAGTAATACAAAATATATAAGAGGATCAGTGACACAGAATTTGCATCAGGATCTTGAGCATTTTCAAGAATGTTTAAAAATGTATTCCTGTGTTTTTCCTACAGAGGAGTTCTGTGAGTGTAGCAGACATAGGGCTTGCAAGAGCCCCGTGGAGAACAGAGACCTAGAGATAAGAAAATGCCAAGTCCTAGTGACTAAGCCAGAAGCCCTCTCTCCAGTCCTTCAGACCCTCGCTTACCTCTCTGTGCCCCCATAGGTTACTTTTCCCTAACCCTTGCTACTGGACAATTTCTGATCCTTTCTACCCCTATATAAGGGGCTACTTTAGCCCGTTCTGGTCAGAAGAGCCAACGCCGGAACCCTTCATGGACCTCCCAATAAACCATCGCTGTGGAACTGCTGGGGCTGCCTTCTCTCTCTCCCTCTCTCTCTCTCTCTGCTGGCCTGGAAGCCACTGCTAGCCAAAGCGCCTTTAGCAAGCTAAGAGCTGAAAACGATAATAGAGCTGAGATCACTGAGAGCTGATAATCACTTAAGCTCGCTAAGGTAGCCGCGGCTAAAGAGCAGCTTGGGTTTCCGGACACTCAGCTTCCAAAAGGCTGAGCTATCTGGCCCAAGCTTGCTTGCCTGCCTTGGGGTACTCTGCAGGAACCCAGCTATCTGGCTATAAGTGGCCCACGTGGCATTATGTGAGCATATCTATAAATAAATATAATGTAAATGTTTTTTAAATCCACCTGTCAGGTAGATGTAATCGAGTGTCAAATAGAGAGGCTATGGAAAATGTAGGGTGGACTTCAAAAGAGGAGGAAGGACAGGATTAATTGCTCTTACTGTTCATGACATGGTAAACAGATACAGGTTAAAACAGCAGAGCTTTACTTCTGCACAGTTACACAGCAACCATTGTAAACCAAGTATGTGTTGTGGGTTAACACCACACCTTGGCTACAGTGAAGACTTTTAATGGGTCTCTAGCTCAGAAAAGAAAAAGCTAAGGGCAAAGTGCCCAGAAAGCACACAGTCAATAATGGTGTACAGTACCCCTTTACTCTGAGAAATTAAATGTATAGTGCATGTGTATTTACTTTATCAATGTAGGGGAAGAGCAACCATCTCAGAAAAATCACCTGAGATCAAATAATCCCTGGTATTTTTACTTTCCTGTGAAATGGAAGGGGAAATTGCAGAGGCACTTACTCCCATGCTGAAGGCATTTCAGAGAGGGATTCCCCCAGATTAGCACTGACTGCCCCAGAGCTACTGCATTGCCAGATCTGCCGCCCTGGGCTGCTCTTTCTCACCTTGAAGAAACATGTGGTGTTCAGCAACCATGAGCCAGAGCATGTGGGGATGAACAGGACATCCAATTCCAAAGTGCACATCTGACTTAAACCAAAATGCCCATGCAGGGGCACCCACCATGGCTGAACTGCAGAGGGAATGTGCAGGACTGGACATGTGAGGGGGCCAGCTCTCGATTTTCCTGAGCTCTTCTGGGAACTGCCACGTCTCCAAATGTCTCTGCTTAACCAGAGGCTGTGCTATTTGCAACACTTCCCTTCACAGTTGTTCCCTGGGAAAGCATCTCTTTAGCCACAGGTCTGAGTGATCCCTGGTACCTGAAACGCATCCAGCTGTTACTGTATGCCCAGGGTTGCTGATTATTACAGAGCTGGTGGCCACCACACTGAGTGTCTGTACAAATACAATGCCTATTAAAAATCTGCATTTTGGTTTACTCTATTTTCATTCTTCCTTAAGGTGTTAGCCACTGCATGTTGAATAGAAGTTAGGACAACATTTTTACCCTGGGGGAAGGCCAAGACCTAACTCACTTACTGTAAGGAAAAGCACATCCAAGGTGAATTTGATCCTGAGAAATACAATCATAAACTGTTTTGATGGGATCTTGCAAGGGGGAAAGTTCAGTGGACTGCTTCCAGCAGTAAAGAAAATTATTCTTTGAATTTTTCAGAGTAGGATGAAATATTTTCTGAATATCTGCAATGCCAACAGAGGACCTACCCTTCTTTTAAAGAGTGGATTGAGCTGTCAGCCAAAACGTAAGTCATCTTAAAAGGCAGCTAGAAGTTTGACTGAAATGAGCAACAAAGGCAATGAAAAAGAAAAGCAAGAAATGATCACATTTCTTCATTACTCTATGTCTTTTCAACTTTTGACCAAAGTGACTTGGACAGAATAAGAGCAAGACTTGGTAAGCAAGACATCTGAGTTACCCCACACATCTGACCTCATCCTTATTCTGTGTAAGAGTTCACTTTTGAAATTAGGAGATATCTTTAGTCTGTTTCTAGCAGAGGAAACAAGACATTTGCTTTGCTTACCATGCTTGTAATGGCAAAAGCAGAACCTGGCAAGGAAAGAAGCAGGGAAAAGGAGTTAAATCATTCTAATCATAATTTAAATCAATAATCAGAAAATCTTTCTGTAACTAACCTTATTATCTTGTTTTTTATTAATGGTTTTTAGATAATTTCACAAAGGAAGGTTATTTCTCCTTAGCTGGTAAACCCATTTTACAGTTTTTTCATGGGTAATATAGAATTTGCAGACCCATTATAGAATGGGTTTTTCCTACTGGAAAGATCTGTAATGTATAATTAAGAAATTATAGAATTCAAGACAAATTTTATCTGCATTTAATTGTTCTTGGTTTTTTCCTACAAAATAATTTTCTTTGTTTCTCTCTGTATCTGTAGAAATTATAATATAGAAAATGAGAAAATGCTTTAAAAAAGGAAAAAGCAGTATCTTAATTCTTTTTATGTAGAACTGATGTAATGAGAGAAAATATGGTATAGAGTTAGTGAGCTGAAGGAATTCATATTCTCATTAAGTGTTTGGAAACAAGCAAGTCTGATATTTTCATATTTCCATCATGTAGGTGAGAAAAGTGGAAAGAAAAAGTATATCTGCTTTTAAAATTCAGTGTAGGTTTTGTAATTGTGGAACTATTCTTTGGGCTTAACTATATGAATAAATTGAAATGAAAAAGTTATTTATTGAACATCCTCAGAGGATGCTAATGCTAGGCAGAAGAATGTGGGTCCCTGTGCATGGTATCTGTCTCTTAGTTTAGGTAGAGTAGAACGGATTTTTACCTTGGGTCTTGTTTGACTTTGTGTCTAATTTCAGAAGGAGCATTCTGTCTCACCCTTCCCTGTTAAACCACTCTGTGTCAAAACCTGCAAACAGATTTAAGTGTGTTGAAAACCATCTACAGCATAGATGTTGCTTTTCCCACTATTCTGAAAATTTAGAGATAGTCTTATTGATGTTACATAAAATGATGGCTGATATGCCATCAGGAATGTTAAATTGTAAAGCAGAATATGTTCTCCATCTTGCCCTTTAGCTATAATGTTGTGCATCTACCTGAAAGCCTACAAAATGGTGATACTGCAGGATGATTTCCTGTTCCCATATGTTTTACTTTAATAAGAACTGTAGACCACCTGGTGTAACTAGTTAATTTTAGAGACAACCAGGGAATATATAGCTGTGGCTATAGCATAGCGAAAGGTGCATTAAAGTGAATTATGTATTTTAAAGCCATAATAAATGAAGTAGCAAAGAAAATTATTCAGGGAGTTGACCAGTGGCCTAGATTCTAAGCTGTATTACTGTATTTGTGCAAATTATAGCTTTGGTAAGGCGTTTCTGCAGCTGATCCCAAGAAATTTATTATTTTAAATGCATAGTGATTTGACTACTTTGCTACAGTATTAATTTAGTGTGTTGTCATACAGTCCAAAGATCAGAAGTTCAGTAGCCAGTCTCCATGGCCAGCTTCCAAACTACTGCAGTAACTCTCTTATCCATGGGAACAGCTGATGTAATACCAGTTTTCCATTGCAAGGTCAGTTCTACTTTCATCTGACAGAAATTGAAAGCTGACCTGGTCATCTGCAAATATCTTCTTGAGCCACTCTTTCTCTGAAGAGCAAAAAGATATATTTGAAGGCTTTAGTTTGACAATGATGAGAAAGTAATCAGGAAAAGTCAATATAGTTTCACCAAGGGAAAATCAAGCTTGATCAGCCTGACTGCCCTCTACAATGGAATGATTGGCTAAGGGGATGAGGATAAAGCTCTGCTTGTGAAAAAGCTTGAAATTAATAAGGTTTTGATTCTGCTTTCCACAGAATTCCGATTTGGAATTTGAGATAGACAGGACAAACAGACTGTTAGATGGACTGAAAAGCAACTGGACAACCAGAACCAAAGGCAAGTAATCAATAGCTTGACACCTGGCTGGAATAGCTACTTAGGCAGGAGTCAGTACTGGCACAGTACTGACACAGTATTTCTTCAATAGCTTCATCACTGACCTGGGTGACAAGACAGAGCCTATCAGCAGCAAATCTGGGAACAACACTAAATCAGAGGCAGTGGTGGCACTTCCAACACTGGAGATTCAATCCAGAAAGACCATGGAAAATTTAAGCATTTGACCAATGGGGAAGGGCACCACCTCAAGAAGGGCAAGGGTTGCACCTGGGACAGAATAATCCCTTCCATCAACCAAAACTGGGAACCAGCTGACAACACCATCCATGGTGGGAAGGACCTGGGTGTTACAGCAGAGTATGAAGCAACTGTGTGCCTCAATCACAAATGCAGAAAAAGTAGCCACACCCTGAAGAGCCTGATTTAGAAGATTAATTCATCTTCTTCCATGTAGCTGAGGCTGTGTCTAGAGTACAGTGTACAGTTTTGGGCCTGCTCTTCCAGCGGGGTATTGAGGAACTGGAAGGAATCCATGGGGGTTATCAAGACAGCTAATGACATGTGACATAAGAGAAGCAGTATAGAGAAGTGGGATTGGTCAGTCTGACAAAGAGGAGGTTGACAAGTAATTTAATTCTATCCTATAACTACCTGAACAGGTGTTTCAAAGTGACAGAATGAAATTCCTCTCTGTAGAAACAGAAGGAAAACAAGGGGAAGCAGCCATGACTTTCAAGCTGAAAGTTCAGGTTGGACTTATTGAGCAGCATTTTCAGGACAGCAGTACAGTACTGAAAAGGTTATTGGAATCCAGAGGGACTGTGGAAAATCCATCCTCAAACTAAAACTTAGCTGAACAAAGTCAGAGCTGGCCCAGTTCCTATACTCCAATAATCCTTCCTCTAGTAGCAGAAGTTCCTTCCAACCAACATTTCTGTGAGTCAGTGATTCCCTCAAATTCTGTTTTCAGCACCAGGTTAATTTGAGGATGAACATGGATAAAATCCTGTCCATTTGTTTTATGTTCTTTTTATGTGCCAGGCTGGTGGGGACTATAATGATTTTCAGGGTTTTTTTCCACAACATTTTTCAAATGAAAAATCTGAGCTGGTTGAAGAAGAGACAACTGGAATCACTAGGCCAGTTACTGTAGTTAATATCAGAGGATTAAGAACTGCATAACCCCAGGGGAAAAAAATGAAAAATGGTGTAATCTAAAAAAAAAAGAAAACAAAAGGAAAGAACTGTTTGTAATCCTGGACACAAGGGGTTTATTTGAAAGAACTAATGCATACTTGATAATATGTTTATAAAGTATAATTGGATGGAGGGGTAGGTAGCCTCACACACAATACCTTGGCTGCAGTGATAGGAAGAATTTGTAGACAGCTAAAGTAATTTAGAATTGATTTGAATTCATGGCTTTAGTCACTGTATGGATGAGAAATTTAGTCACAGTGGATTGATGGCATTGTGACACTTGAAAGACACTGAGTTGCTTTATTCAAAATCCAGATAAAGTAATTACTTATCCTTCTGAAAACAAAATGTTAGCTGAGTATATAGAGCTTATTGACTGACAAAAAGGACTACCCTAGCAATTAATGTGTTTTTCCAAAGTGTTTTATGGTGCATAAGAAATTTTAATGCAAATTCAAAGCACAATATATAATATTTTTTTTAAAAAGTAAGACACCACACACTCTTCAGAGTATGACAAAATACATAACTCCCATTCCAGTAAGCCCTATGTTTCAGATCACAGAAAGGCAACAAAGAAAACCCTGTTGAGAGAAAACTGCAGTAGATGCTAAGAAAAGGAAAGCTCTCAATTTCTAATTCTGACCTTATTAATCAGCTGTGCACTGGAGCTGCACAGTGCACTGGCATTCATACATAATGAGAAATGGGGAAATCATTCTCAGCAGACACATTGCACAAGGAATGCTGGACTATTTTAAAACCTCACTAATGAGAACCAAGGACTTTCAAGTCCCCTTGCAGACTTTCTACTCTCCTTTGTCTTCTTTCACTGTTTGGGAATACAGTGCTCTTCTTTCCTCAGTGATTGTTTTGCAAAGAGATGGGTAAATCCAGCTGAAAATTTGGCCCCCTCTCACTGTTGCTTTCTCTTGAATTGAGAGGTCAAGTGACAGGACTTGTGCTTTAGCTTGGGTAGCATTTGTGACAGTGAAGCTGGAGGAATATAAGAGCATCAGGAGATACTCTCCCCTGATAATATTCTGGGGAACTGACCTGAACAGATTCATGGATTTTTATTTCAAAGGACCAGCTGCCTTAACATAAAATCATAAAATGTGTTGCATGCTACTTTTACATGGGGAAGAGATAATTACCTACATCTGTCACAGAGCTGGAGATTGAATTTTAGCAGAAAGAGCAAAAAGAAAAGTCTTTTTATGTAGTGAGAACCACATGTTCATATGGGAAACCTGATGAGATGTGCAGAGTGGGATTGGGAATGCCTGGGGAGAATCACAGCCGAAGGAATATGGGCTGTAGTGTCCCAGGCAGAGATGCAGCTGCACAAAAGTCAGTCTCTATGATGTCATTGTGTTTTCTAGATATCACTAAGTTATCAATATAAAGACAAGCTCCCACCTAGAAACTTAACTACCATCCCCTTGTTATGGATATTGATTTTCTGAGTTTGTGTGAGAGTGTGATAGGCAGCAAAAGCAGGCATGAAATAAAGATCTCTTTAGTGGGCTTTTTCTTGTGTGACTGTTTGCCTGTGCTGTGTTCAGGGAAAGGAACATTAAGGTACATTAAATATAAAAGATAACATCAAAGAAATACCTGATTTGCATAATAAACTTCCATTCTGGAGCAAAATGTAAAGACAATCAAACAAATTAAGCATACTAAAAGACAAACGCACACTAAACAAATCTTTAAAAGTCAATAAAGTAGATGTTTAAAATACTAGTTAATTAGTTTGTAATCATAGCGGATCTCAGTGTTAATATTCTTCCCTGATACAAATCTCTCCTTTAAAGGAAAAAAAACCCACCAATTAAATTGCATACACTTCAGAGGATATCTCATATTCAGAGTCTGTGCATCCCATGTTTGTTGTCCAGCTAGCTACCTGTTTGACATATGTGTTATAAATCATGTCATTTTGAGCACCTGCCTATCAGTACTTAGTGTTTAGTTTTCAGTTTCCCTAGCTGATTGCCTACTCACAAAACTATTATTTGAAAGTTAGTATTCTAAACATAGATGTCATGTTGATTAGGCCGTAATAAAAACAACAGCAACTAACAAGGTATTTTGTAGATACAGCAGATATAAGACCATTAATTTATTTCTAAAGACAGAAAGTCCAAAAAGGGAAAAATCCTGAAGGAATTTCACAGGTTCTCAATGAGTGGACTGGAAAAGACAGAGGTAATTCAGTGTTGATAAATGCAGCAGTAATGCACACTGAAAGAGAAAAATGGGGTACTTGTAAATATTGTCTAAATTAAGTGTACTAACTAACAGGTACATTGACATTCCTCTGGATGGCATTACAATGAGAAGTTGCAGATCCTGCTAAAAGACTGGGGCAGATGCTTACTTGGGGCACTGCTGGTAAATTAAAAAAAAATATTGTAAACAAGTTGAAAATAGCAAACAAATTTTTATTTAATCCAGTTCTGCTTTTGCACTTTCAGTAACTTTCCTGATTAATTGTTAATTCTCATCAGCTTACATAAACATTAAAATATGAAACCGTTACACTTGTTTTATTGTTTTGTTTGCTAAATTTTTTTCATAATTATTTCATAATTATTTAATTATTTAAATAAATAGTTCTCTAGTTTCACAGGTATTTGTTCGTTTTTTTCACATTTTCTTTTCATTATTCTAGAAACAGTCTAACAATTCATCTATGTTTATTGCATTTTTATATTCTTTATCATTTTCTTCTTTTTAAATTACATGCAGACTTTTCATTTTAAGTTTGGGTTAAACTATATTTGGATTTAAATAGATATTGAAATGAAACATAAGAAGTATTTAAAATTAAAGAGTAAATGGAATTACCTATATTTTAAAAAGAGAAGATTGAAGAAGGAGCACTAACTGGTAAATGTTAAACCCTTATTCCAAAAGGCAAGCTAAAGAATCTAGAAAAGTACAGGAAAGTCAAATCCACTGTAATAGATGCAGGATTTTATGTAGCAGTTCATTCTAAAAGCCATTTTGAAGCATGGGAGGAACAAGAAGTTTATTGGGCACAGCCAGTGTGGATTTATGAAGAGGAATTTTTCCGTTATCACTTGATTTGCTCCCATGGTGAAATGGTCACCACTGTGACATTTTGCTTGTCTTTCTACACCTCCTGTAGTATTTTTCTAGACAGACTGTAGTCTGGGAGACCCAGAAGGAATCTCCTGGAGACCACTTCAGAAACATGCTAAGTTTTACACTTAGGATGTAATAGCCGAGAGAAACCTACACTGGAGGGACTGACTGCGTGGGAGCAGACATGCAGGAAAGGAGCTGGAGGTCCTGATGGGAAAATTGAAGTCAGCAGCGTGCCCCTGTGGCAACCACCTACACTGTAGCACTTATTTTTCATGCATCAGCTGGAAGCAGAAAACCAGAATTATGCCATCTTCAGTTTCAAACAGTTTTCAATGAAAGGAAAAAAAAAATAGTATTTGCTCGGAAGCAGTTCACTACAGAAAAAGTACTGAAAAACATTTTCTACATGTAGGTATTCAAAAAGGTTTGGTTTTTTGTGTTAAATATATCAGCATTCACTGCACAGAAAATACTGAAAATAATACATGTACTACATTGTATATAATAATACATGTATTATTAAAAATAATCAGTACAGTAGTATATTTCACTAAGATACATTTATAAAGCTTGACCTGACTTAAAAATTTAAATACTTCCCAATGTTCAGATTTTGTAAGTAGTTATGCAACCTTTAATTTTCATATCTGATGAATTTCATGGGTACAGCACACATTGATTTATTGCAATAAATTCTCAAGGTTATAGTAGTTTCAAGTCTTGACTCTAGATTGTCATATTTTTGCATTTAATTTTAAATTTTTTCTTTAAAAACTATGTACATTTAATTTAAATGAACGTGGTAGTGATTATCTAGACTACTTTCTGTGCATTTAATGTCAAGGAGTATATTTGGAAAACGAGAGGGATTCATCAGAACAAGAAGGAGGATTTATGGAGACATGAAAAACTTTGATTTAAAAAATATACAAATTATTTCTGTGCAAGGGGAGACATGATAACAAGGTACTGAGCAGTCCTCCATGCCTTCATTTCCTCCTATGAAAAGGAGGATGTCTGATGTTACCCTCCCTTGTCCTATCCATCAGTCCTGCCTAAGCATCCACCTTTAGCCACACTCCCATCATTTCTCATATTCTGCTCTCATGGCAGAGGAGCCCACTCAGACTTCCTCAGCACAACACCCTGTGCTTTTTAGCTTCCCAGTTTCCATTACTTTTTACCTTTTTTCACGTCTTTCAGAACCAGTCATCAGTTATTCAGTCACACTGAGCTTTCTGTGAGTCTTGCTCCTCCTCTGTGAAACCTGTGAGCCACACTCACAAGACTAATGGTTTGGAAGCCACTTCCAATCATTTACCAGCAAGGGCAATATGGTGGAATGAGTTTATGGTATAGAAGTTGCAAGATTTCTCAGGCCAAAGCAGTAGAAATAATATTGTTTAGTCCCTCTGTGTAGTGAGGTTCACATGAAACAAAAGCAATGTGCACTCCTGACCACTCAAATTGTTATTTTGTTCTGACAAATTCCTTGCTAAACTAAGCTGAAGTGTCGAAGTTATTTGTATATCAGTTGAAATGTTAACTCTGTACCTCTCATCACAATATCCATACTGTAAGAAAAGACCATTCTGGGACCAAAGACTGGATGAAAGTGTCCAGGATTTTCTGAGGCCTCTTGCTGTCAGTCAATGTTTTTCTTTGATCAGGAAGCTCTAAATTGTGTTCACTGTACTTGTGATCTGTGCAACTATTTTTCTATCATGATCCAAGAGTGAAGCAAATATTGAGTGAGACAAGGAGTCACCAGTCACATTGTCTGATTCAGGCTGCATTTTAAATTATATATAAGTTAAAGAAATTTTTTTGGCAATTATACAATCCATTACACTGCTTCTTCAGGATTTTTTTCCTCTTAACAGTGTCAGGGATGGACCATGATTACATGTACTTTGACTCACAGTGACAGGCTGTTTTCTGGTTAGTCATAAGAGTGAGTTAAAAACTGCAGTTCAAACGTCTATTACTGTCTCCAGGATTGGCAAGCACTAGGTATTTCAATGCAAAACAGCTTTATACTGAGCCAATGTAAGATAAATTACCTCTTTGAAGGTTTCATCCTAATGTGTCATAGTCAAATACTAGTTTAAATCTCAAAGGAAGAATCTTTTTAATCTTGCCAATGTTTATTAGCAACAGTATCACAACTAGATATGAGTAGAAATGTTCTGTATTTCTGTGTATCTTTCACATCTTATGGCAATGAGATGTTCCCTAACTATATTGTGTTGACACAGCACTGTGCAGCACAGCATTGTTGTACTAGTGCTGCTGACATACCTGTAGAGCCATTTTGAGGTAAGTCAAAATGGATAAACATACCAGCATTATTTTCATGAGACATTCTGTTTTGTGTCACTTGCTGAGTTATACTTTGCAAGTTCACATTTGCCATCTTAGAATGAAGCATCACAGGATCAGGTTGGAAAAGGCCTCAAGACCAAATCCAAACTATGACCAAACACCTTCAGAAAGGGTGACTCCATCACTTCCCTGCACAGTCACTTCCAGTGTTTAATCATCCTTTCTGTGAGGAAATTCTTCCTTCCCTGGAGAAGTTGAGACTGTCCTGTTGTCCTGTCTGGTTGCCTGGGAGAAGAGACTGACCTTCACCTGGCTATCAGGGAGCTGTAGAGAGTGATAAAGTTGCCCCTGAGCCTGCTTTTCTCCAGGCTAAACAACCCCAGCTCCCTCAGCTGCTCCTCAGGCCCTTCACCAGTTCCACTCCCTTCTCTGCAGGAGATACACAGAGAAAGAGCACAACCTAAAGGAACAGAAGAAAATGTAGGAAATTAAAGAGGTCACAACAATATGGCACACTATTTTAACTCATTAAATATGAGAGAGTCTAAATGCTTCCTGACACCTTATTCTAATGACAAATACTGTAATAAGAAACATAAATGGTACAAATTGTTCCATTCCCTTGACAAAGATTATGAAAGCAGGAAGAGATGCAAAATTAATCAGTGATTTTTTTATAATTGTTTTCATGAAGTGTTCTTTAGACATATGATTTAGAATGAGTAAATAACAGACCTAACTTAGCCATTAACTATAGTAAAAGAAACTGGTTAGAGATTTTCCTTAAACTGATTATTCCAATTTTTAAATAAAAATCATTAAGCAAGTGGATTACTGTTAAATCATTTTTTTTCATTCCAGTATAACTTTTTTTTCTGGTACAGCATGTTGTATTGACTTCCTTCTTTCCAGGAAAAGCTCCACTGGAGCAAGAATCACATTTAACTCAAAAGGACAAAACTGATCAAGATTTATTAATAGGTTTCTGCTAGTGTGCTGCAAGAATGTTCTTTAGTGTCTTAAATATTCCAGAGAGCATATTTTTGTTTGTACCTAATCATGTCTTATCCAGTGGTGAAGACTGCACAGAGCAAGGCTCTTTGTTAATAGCAACGCTATTTTCAACACAATCAATTTGTCAGAGTGGTGACTTTGCTGGCACAGAAGGAAGCAAGCAGAGGATATGTTTTCTTTTAGGCAGCCTCACTGCAGCAGCTGCTGGCACTGAACTGACTGAGAGCTCCTTAACAGTGCAGCTGAGGTTTGCCATAGGCTTACCTCAGTCACCTCCTGGACCTTGTTAGCTCCCAGCTATTCCTTTCTTACACAATCCTCAGCTGAAGAACAAGGTTCCTGTTCCTTTATTCTTGTATCAGTAAGCAGTTTTTGAAAAACAGCGTTCCCCCCTCTTCTTGGTACCTTCTAAGGACTTGCACAAGGCTTTCCACCTCAACTGCTGCAGTTTTCACTCATTTTGTGCCATAAGACATATCCCAATAATGACGAGGCTGTGGCTATTGGATGCACTGATGTCTTTCACACCAGACATATCACACATGATAAACAAAAGAATGAGGTTTTTAGAATGTTCTACATCCTTTTTTTTTTTTTTTTTTAAGCAAAAAGTGAGCAAGGAAGAGCTGTAATTTCTCTCACAGGCTTTTCCTGGGGTACAGGTGCACATCCTGTCCTACCTACTTCCATCCCTAGTGGAGCAATGGCTATGAAGGATCACAGAGCCAATTCTGGTTCAAAGGGAGTTCAGAAGACTTCCAGTCCAAGTCCCTGCTCCCAGCAGGTCCCGCTGGAGTCAGACCAGGTTCCTCAATGCTTCACCCAGCTGGATGTGGAAAAGCCTTGTGTTTTGTAAACTGGCATAGAGATTTCACATCCTTCCTGGACAACCTGGGCCATTGCTTGGTTGCCCTAATGAGCAAAACAGGTTTTTGTCCCTTTATCCAGTCAGAACCTCTGCTATTGCTGTTTGTGTTCATTGTTTCTTGCCCTCCTGCCATGCACTTTTGGGAAGATCACAGCCATCTTATCAATAATCTCTTCAGAAGTATTAGATCTTATTTGGGTCCTCCCCCAAAAAAATCCTCTTGTTGAGGCTGAACAAGCCCAGTTTTGTGCAGGTGATCAGTGTGTTTCTGGGTAGAACAGAGAGTTATTTCCCTCCACCCACTGACTCTGCTGCTCTCAATACAGTCCTGTATGTTGCTGGCCTGTATTTCTGCATGTTCTGCCTTCCCATGTGCAGGACTCAGCCCTGAATCATTGACTTCATGAGGTTCCTGTTGGCTATTTCCTCCACTGGGTACAGGTCTCCATTTGGGGGCAGCTTTGCTGTCCTTTCTCTCCTCAACTCTCCAGACTGTGGGGTATGAATGTCATGCAGCCAGGGAAGCTGGCCATTTTTACTACTGCAAATAACAGTGTTTTAAAGAGAAGCTCATAACTCATGTGTTTCTCCACTTGATGAGGACTCATAAACTTGTTCAGAACACAGCATTCCCCCTACAGAATTGCATAAATTCTCTGTGCTCCTCTATACACATGACATGGAACCCAGTAAGTCATATTTTTATTAATCTGCACACATTGCAATTTGGTCAGTAAAATAAACCTCCTCATTTGTCAGTAAGGATTTAATATTGAGCACTTTGCTCTACCATAACCTTATAAAACTGCAAGCTAGAATGTGAGCATAGGGAACAGACATATTTTTTTATGGTTATTTATATGAAGCATCTCGTATAAATCAATGAAAGTATTCATATAATTAAAGAGATTGCAATGTAGCCCTGGAATGCTGTTATATGTGCAAAATATTGCACACAAATTTTTTTATGGGTGTGTTAAAAGTACTAAAGAAGTAATGTGATATAAACTGTAATCATCCATTCCATTATACTTGAGATTATTTTTATACAAAATGCTTGGTTTTGTCTATTTAGGGAGTTCATGTAGCTGCAATTTGACAAATTCAGTCTTTTGAAATGGATAGGCTGGAATTCTGCATGGATTTCAAGTATTTTGCCACGTAAGCTACAACATTTTCAGGAAAATTAACAATTAAAATATGCATATAAATTCACAAATCCTACTTCACCATGGTTAGCAAAACCCAGACAGACTGTTTTGAAAAGAAAATATGCATACAAAAAAAGCAAATATGTGAGGTTTGAAGTACCGTACCAATGTTCTAGATACAAAACCAAAGTACAAACAAATAGTTATCACCTCTCTTTGAAATAGGTGCTACAAAAAGTGATGTATAGGTCTTACACCTCCAACTCTTCCTCCTGTTCCTCTCAAACCTCCCCTTGTCAGGGTGTCAGGCATGCCTGTGCCTCCTGCCTTGACCGCTGATGGTGTCTCTCCTTATCTTCTAATACTCATTTGTCCAAAATTTTAAGGATTTTTTTTTTTTCATTTCTGACCCTCACAGGCCTTAGAAAATATTCTTGTTATGCTGGTAGCTGTTCCTACTTTTATTTTTTTGCCCCTGTGCTATTCAGCAGCAGTGCAATGCAGGCAGTTTAATCATTGCCTGGGCACCTGCTGAGTGTTAGCCCTGACCAGAATTGTTCTGTGCATGAAGAGTGAAATATTGCATCAACCAGCTCAGTGTCAGCTAACTCTGACCCTTTGGTCAGCAGAGATATGGAACTAGTGACTAAAAACTGTGCATGCATCTGGAGAAAAAGCTACACGTTCCCCTATTACTGACATCTGAGAAAACAGGATGACAGAAGGGAATGGAAGGACAGGTGAGGTGACGTGGTACCTCTGTGGAGTTAAGGAGAGGGATCTAAAGGAGCGTCAGCATTCACGGGCTGACAGCCTTCAGCCAGACCTTCAACCTGTACAGCACAGCCTGCACCAGCCAGCAAAGAACAAATATTGAAAAAATAGATCTATCCTGGATCTAGATTTAAAAAGCAGTACGATTTCTATTTTTCTAATCTACAAGAAATTCTCAGATTTCCTTATGAAGATTATAGCTGATTGTGTCCCTCTTCTGGGCTCCCTTTTCTTCTCCTCTGTTCTAAATGCTTGATTGGCAGATTACTCTCATTTAATCTCTCTCTTACCTTTACATTCAAGTTGTGTGGATCACAATCACCTTCTCTGGTTTTGTTGCTTTCTCATGACATCAATATTATTCTATTGACGCAGTGACAAAATATTTGCCTCTGCTTTTTATTTTAACATGCATTTCTTTCTAATCTATCACACCACTCTTTTGTCACTTTTTGCATGCACCAAAGACACTGTTGTCTGTTCTGCAAGATTTTATCTTGCTATCACTCTTGTCTTTCAGGAAAAAAAAAATAGAATTTTATGAAACTTCATGTGAATGTAACCGTATAAAAATAAATTGAATTGTTTTGTTCCATTCATGCTTGAGTGTATCTCAGAATTGAATGTATCTTTTGGAAAAAAAATATTAATTTCAAAGTCTTCATAGGATTAGGATTTCCATCTCTTTTAATGACAATTTAAGCATTGCCTGCAGTGGAGGAACTAAAGAATGTGTCTAAAGGAATTAAATATGTGTATAAAGTAAAAATATGCTGAAATAACTGCAAATAAATTAGAGATAATTGATGAGAACAATTATTTTAGTAAATTATGGATAAAAATAATAATGACAGTGAGTTATTTTCATCCGTTTCTCTGGCTACCACTTAGTTCCATATTATTATGAAACATTGCAGGAGGGCATTAAGCATATGGACTGTCATGGCTCTCTTGGAGATGTATTAAAAAACCAGAAAGGAATGCACTCCATAACAACAGCTGTACAGGAAACAAAAAGACAGAAAATCACAGGCAAATTTGGATGTTCACTGGGATAACAATAAAGGTATAACTTCTGACATGTGGTATAAAGACACCAAGACTGCCACAAACAGGAATTCAGATGAGGATGTAAAAAATGGCATGGTTATAAATAATAAAAATAATACTGGAAAATTATTATTACTGTGAGAAATATCTATTTCAAAATGGGAAATTGTGCTATATTTTGTTTTTAAAATACTGTGATGCAATGAATAAAAATATCACCTTGAGAAAATGATTGTGTTTCGCACCGTTCTCTTCAGAGGTAGAAAGACAAATGAAATGGCAACATGCATCTCCACAGGCACAAAGATCATGGGATGAAATCTTGAGCTCTCTCACATCCTGCAGATAATGTGCCTCACAGGGTGTGTTAGTTGAAAAACTTCAGGTCTCCTCAGTAAAATCACCCTGCATTTTATATCAAATTTTACAAGATTTTCTTCACATGTCGGAGAGTCTTCTCTTGACTGCTTTAAGGCTCTCCATCTAGCATACACTACAGCTCCTTACATTTTCTATGGAGCTGGAGTTTGTTCAGTTGAAATAATCTATAAAATGAAGTAGAGCTGTAGGTTTGGTGATGGTGGAATTCATGACTCACATTTCTTTCATTATTGTCTCCTTCTTCAGAAAGGGACTTCATAATTTATTAGTGATTTCAAATTTTTGGGATCCTGGCTTTATGCAGCACACCTGCTAGTGAACTGCAATAATCTGCCTTTGATTTAGAATATAATTTTCATTTTTAGCACTCTCCTATTTAGCAAAGATTTCCTGAGTACTAACTACTTCTTTTGGTAGGGAGGAATTTAATCCTTGACTGAAATGACCAGTTACTTAAATGCACAGTGAAAGAAAACAAGCAAAGCAGCTGTAAATGATCAAAAAGAAACATGTTTATGTAAGATATCATTATGTTCCTACCTGTTTCACTGTAATAATAAGCCGAATAGACCATAGACCATCTGCATGCATAAAATATTTCCACGTACATGGCATGAGGCTTTGATAGTCCTCAGTGAACTTCTTTTTAGTTTGAAATGTAAATATGATCTAACTGCTGTGCTTTCATTTTAATTTCAGCAGTGCTTTTGTCCTGAACAATTTGAGTTCACTGTCATTTCTTCTCTGTAAAAATTTTGAAAGAAAATTGCTCTTCTGGAATCACAAATACCCCAAACACAGGAGTTACAGCTTCATATGCTGCAGTTGTTTTATTAATGAATAATGCTAAGACTTGAGCCTACTCTTGTCATATTTCCTGTACAAGTCCACTAGAAAACTATACAAGAAGGTGGTATATTGCTTGGTAATGAATTCAAATTAGAAATGTAAAGGAGATGTCCCTCTCTGTTTAGCAAATTCATTCTCCACAAACCTATCTCTAACCTTTGAGGATCACAATTTAACTTTCTATTACAATGACAGCAAGACAGATATATATGGTGAGAGGCAAAAAAATCTTCCAACACACAGGGTACAAACATTAACAATTTTCTGCATGCATGTTTTCTCTTGGCTGATTAATAAAGAACTTGGAACTGGTACACTACCAACCATAAAGAGCAGGAATGTGGAAGTATGTAAGCCCTTAGACTTGAATAGGAAAACTTTCACTATTTTCTTCAGTCTTCATCTCTGCAATGGAATTGACTGTCAACTCTTCCCCTCAGGGCCTAGAGGAGTTTCTGTGTTAATGGAAATGCTTTGTTTAGTGCATGTTATTGACATTTCCTGAATATATATTCAGTACTTTTCTTGTTCTAAAAAAGGAAAGTGGTTATGACCACTGAGTTATTTTCTAATAGATAATTTAATCTGATTTTTGTACAACAGTAATGTGTAGCAGTAGCCTGGATATGAAATCTAGAAGGCACCATACTTGTAAGAAACAGCCTTAGCCTGACTAAGAAATGAAAAAAAGAACATGGAAACCTTTTCCTTGGTCTAAGAATTCTCAAAAATCAGTTTCACCAAGCCTGTCTCTCAGCTATGTTTCTTTTGATGTTGTGTTTCAGTAGGACACATGAAAGGTGTATAAAAAGGAAAAAGGATTTAATCATATTCTGGAAAGTGCTGACATCTGGTATGTCCATCACAAAGGGATCACAGCCCTCATGCATCTCCATAGCACTGAATGGACTTTAGGCTTGGCAGTAGGAACATGTTGGGCAGACATAACCTTAGTACTGGAGATATTCCTTCTGTCTCCAGCAACACTTATTCTTTTCATTTTTGGCAGTACTACAAGGTTAATTGGAAAGAGTCACTAAACTGTATCCTGCTATCACAAGAAATTGCCACAAAATGGATGAGTAGAAAGTGGAGAGTTCAGCAACCTTTAAACGCTTTTTTATGCAAAAAGATATTTGTTTCTGAAATAATCCTAAAGAATCAATTTTCAGTGGGTAGAAATCTGGAGACACATGTCAAAACTGGACAAGAATTATAGGCCTGAGCACACAAATAAATACCTACTAAGCAAGCGTTTGAACACAAATGCTCACCTAGCGTGTGATCTTTTCAGTTACTTATTTTGCAACAACTTTTGTTTGTTGGACATACTCTCCTGTTCACAGACTTCAAGACTGACCAACACTTCTACCTGACAGTTAACAATGGTTTCTTTTTTATCTGTGCAAGAATATGAACAACAATCATCTCCAGCTATTTTCTCACCCTATTGAAAGCCAAAAGAATGGGTTTAATTTATGTTTACATTTTATTTTGTGACATTAGTAAAATTTCAGAGAATTTATGAAACCAGATCAGAGAGTAAAATCTTTATATAATTTTAGCTTTTCTAAAATGCTCAAATGAATTGTTTTCCTATTTTGACCCACAGTATGCCAAGATCAGTAATTCTCTCTACAATGAGAGCAGTACCTTAACTCAGAAGCCGCTCTAATGACTTTAGTGAGGACTCCCTTCCAATTTAGTTCAGTGCACTGAAGGAAAAGTGCCACAGGATTGTACTGTTCTTACAGTTGGGAATTCATGATGGAGGCCTCTGAAAGTAATTGTAAACAAATTTAAAAAGACACATTTTGAAAATGTTTCAGCAGTAAGTGGAATACATCCATTTCGAGTCTTCTGGACAAGACTAAAGAAAAATCACCAGTACAGACCTTTCTCATCAGCTCTCACTAAGTGTGGCAGAAGGATACAGCCTCTAAGAGATGGGACAACACGTGCAATTTTGAGGAAGACTATGATGGTGTAAGAGTGCAATGAGAGATGGAGGTCTAATATCACCTTCTGTAACACTGACTTAAATTAAAGCTTCATTCCACAAGTCCAGCTTTCCTCTGATTGAGGTGAAATGGAGAAAGTGCAGCAGTCTCCCTGCAGAGCTCTGTGTTCTCTGGGCTGGGGTGAGTTCAAGCAGACTGTGTGAACAGAAAAAGGGGGCTGTCATAATGAATCAGACCAAGGATCATCTGCATTTAATCCAGTCCTCTGACTCAAGCCTACATCCTAGGCTTAGATGTCTAAGGACAAAACAAGAACTAGACAACTGTGCAGTGATAAGTCCCAAGAAGAGGTCCTTGCATTCAGCATTTTCCAGAGGAAGGCAGGACCTTCTTCCAGGGCATGAGGTATTTCTCTCAGGGTATGAGGTGTTTTTTCTCATGCAGAATCAAGTACTTGAGATGCAGGAGGCAAAGGCAAATCTCTCCAAATTTCACGTAAATAAACACCAGTCCTGAAATTACTTTTAAACATTGTTACACAATAACAAAAAAAGAACACATGACATCGCTCCACCTATCAAGAAAAGGGTTTTTTCCCTGAAGACTTTATCTTACATGAGATATATATCCTCTGGTATGTGGATACCATACCAGAGGATATATATCTCATGTGCTGTAAGATCACATATTCTGAGCTTTTAAATTGCCAGTAAGAGTCTCTAGATTCTAAGTTCAGGGTATATCATAGATTTAGATACCTGAGATTATATTCACCTCCAGAATTATGCTCTTAAAATTCCATGGATTAATTTTGCACAGAGTTAGTGTGATTTTTACATAAGTTCACCCAGAGAGCAATTGCTTTATGTTGGATGATAAATTTAAGTCTTTTATTCTTTCTGACAAATCAGTTTGCTGCCAAAGCATTTGAAAAGTTCATAGCTCTTCTGTTTCCAAGGTGCAACATATTCATCATTCAATCCTTCACTGGACTACAAGGTATCAAAGATTTCAGGGTCATGTTCTAAAATGTTGTTATAAAATTATTCGGGTTATAAAAGTTTATGAGATTATTTCTGCTCCTATTTTTCAGTGTCTTTTCTGCAAATAAGAAGTCAAAAATTTGACTAGGAAAGTATCAGAAATATCTATGGTCTTGTGCCACTTTACTGTTGACAGAGCAGCCAAGACACTTGAGTGTGACTGGGCACTGCAGAGCCATAGACACACTTGTGCATCTGTATTACACTCTGTATGCACACATACACATTCATACACATGCATAGCTTTGCAACTATATGCACACATCTAATAGTAATAAAAGAATCTGCTAGCATTTTTGTAAAATATTCAGTTTAAACTATTTCTGTCATTAACTGACCTATTAAAAAAACGAGAAATGAAAGAAGTCTTGGCAGATGGTCATTGAAGATTCATGCAGTCATATTCCCCTTAGTTTTTATGGGATTGCAAGGAATATGTTTTATCAAAAGCATAAATATAAATATACATGCCCAGCTGGCTGTTTTATATCTTTATTAAAATAGTGTGTGATATTTCCCTAAAGCAACTTTCTTGTCTTTGTTATCAGAATATCAGAAACTAAGGGGGGAAAATGAAGGCATTGTAACATATTTTAGTACTTCAGTGACACTTGTTAGTCTAATCTTTTTCCAATCAGATTTTAAAATTGTTACAAGCAAGTTTAATTACCTTGGCAATAAAGTAATTCATTTTCTTTAGAGATTTAACATTGTGATTCAAAATACCACAGTGGGTCTATAACATATCTCTGAGACTCATTCTGCAAATATTATTAGGGCTATTCAAAACACAGCATAAATAAATGAGTTAATGGAGAACTGTCTAACACAAAGTAGTCTTCATCACTACTTGGACGTAATTCTAATACAATAACTTACAAATAGAATAGCAGAAAAGAATAGAGAGAACACTGTAACTTTTCTTCTTAAAATGCATGAGAAAATACTTTTGTACAAAGAGAAAACATCTAAATTATTAAATAACCTCTTCAGAAAATAAGAAAAACTTTTGTGGCTGATTACATCTAGTATTTGTGCATTGTTGGCTACTGTACTCTCCGTGGTCTACAAGAAAAAGGTATGTGGGGTTTTTTAAGAATTCAAACACATTAGGACTTTCTATTGACCCTTGTAAAACTTGCAGGCACCGTCATGTATGTGCCTGCAGCACACACAGAACCCTTCTGTGCTCCCAACTCAGTCCATGGACCGTGATACAAACAAGTTAGTTATGCGGCTGCCAAGATTTCATCACTTATAACTGCTAAATTTTCTACCTGCTAGAAAGAAAATTGGTTATGGCACCTGCAGACTATGACTGGTTGGGAATTAGCCTTGGGGAATTGTAGGATATTAAAAATGTGTTGTTCCTTGCTGCAGCAATGTTGTCAATCTGCAGTACATAAAATATCATGTCACTTTTATCACCCAGAATCTGTATTGTTTACCCATTCAGATCACATAATCACTCACACATATTGCAAGTCCCATTGTTTGAGAATACAGCACTTATCCACAAGGTGCTTCAGAAGCTCCACTATTTGTGTAATCGGAATAATACTGGATTTGGCTGCAAGCCTGGACGATGATGGATATTGATCGACCACTCATGCAACATTACAGTCTTCTCTTTATGCCCAAAGATTTTAAAAATATTGAGGTTCTCCACTGACAGAGAACACATATACCTAGAAAAAAAGACAACTGGTTATTATAGTTTCCACCCCACGCCACAGGGGAAGAGGGGATGGAGAACATGAACAGGAAGAGGAAGGGGAGGGAAAGGTATAAAGAGTGTCATGACAATGGCAGCTGTAGTCCTGAACCTCTCCATTATTTTCTCTTTTCCCTTCTGTAAATATCAGGAGAATCAAAAGCTTTCCACAGATGAGACACATCCTGGGGAAAGAGAATAGGGGTGCAGGACAGGAAAGTCCAGAGCAGATGGAGAAGAGGGATAGAGAGAGCAGAGGAGAGGGTGGGAAAACAGGAGTGCTACAGGGAGAGTTCCTGGAATGAGACTGGGCAGCAGTGACACAGTAATGTATCATTCCACAGCTAATTATGTATGTATTTTAAATGCACAAAAAATAGTTGAATGGTAAATAACTACCAATGCCCACCAACATAGCCTATAAATAAGCACCAAAAAAAAAAAAAAAAAAGTGGGATTTTTATTTTCATGGGCTTGCAGCCTTTTGTCAAATAAAGTCAGACCTTAAATCAGGTTCTTGCAGCAGAACTTGTTAAAAAAGCTCATGGGGAGTTTCAATAGTGTGCTCCTGTTTAATCAGGCAGCCAGTAGATTTACGAGATTTGCATGTGCAAATACTTGAGTTCTTGCACATTCATGGAGAAATAGTCAGACAGACTGACATTAAAATACATTAGAGAACAGGATCTCTTACCCGGGCTTTCGGTGTGCCATTAAGCATACTGCTATGCCAATTATGATTAACAGAAGAAAATAAAAAGAAAATTAGCTTTTAGCAGAAAACCGTTACCTTCAAGTGAGAAATAAGAGCAGTGAAGGGAATGACCCAAGTTCTCTGCCTTTCTTATAATTACTACAAAGTTAAAACATTGTGGAATAAGTGCTTCCAGGAATAGACCAACAAAATTGGATTTTCCACTGAGAAGTAGAAAGAAAAAAACTGGTCATACTTTCTGTGGTTTGTAACTGGATCACTCACTTACGGGCTGCTCTTATAGTTTACATACCTATCTTGCTGGCTATTGAACACAACAGCTGAAGAGTTATAGAATCTATCTATCTACACTGTGAGGCCGCATTTAAATTGATTTTTCCTTCCTGAAACTTTAATTCTTGTCTAACAGTAGAACTATTTGAAGACGTTTATTATTGCGGTTGGTTTTGATTGCTTTTGTTTTAAAAAAACTTTACATGAAAGGCAGGCTTTGCAACATTGTGTTTTCAAAAATGATTAGGTTCCTAACTTTGCATTATACAAGGCTCTTAAAAACATAAGCTATGTACAAATAATATTTTATTGACTAACCACATATGAGACCTCCATGTTTTATAATGGGTAGGAGGCTGATGAATATGAAAATCTGTTTGCAGTGGTTTATCTCTGGCCTACATGGACAAATTGCTTTATGACTCTCATGCTGCCCTGTTTTTAGGAACACGTTTCCAAACACAGTAAGTTGAAAGCTGTTGCTGCTCATGAAAATATAAATGTTCAGTAATTTCTTTAAGCTGTTTCACCTGTCAGTCTAGATAGTGTCTGCCCAGTGATTGAGTGCCTTTAGACCCAGCAATAACTCCACAAACAAACAATGCAGGTGTCCATCTGTGTCCTACAGGCACAGCACTCATAATTCAGTAAGTGTACTTGAATGAATTTTAAAGTCCCTGTGGAGCAGAATGAGAAAAGTTTTGCTGGGAGAGGTTATGTCCCATATTATACTAACTGATACTGCTGGGGAAAAAAAACAGGTTAGCAGACATGCAATCCATTTTTCATATCTAAAAGAGAAACAACTAGGTGTTCTTCATCCTGGGAACGATTGCTATGGCTCTAAATGAAATGTTTCTAGCAGTTATATAGCCTGAAGGGGAAAGAAAAAGGAGGGTGAGGGGTAGGAGGGGGAAGAAAAGAGCTTGTTTACATAAAAGAGCAAATTATTATTTGCCCCCTTATTATTAAGGGGGAAGCAATGTGATGGGTATTAGTACTTGAAGACAGTGAGGAGAGATGGCTTTGGTAGCAGGGCCCTGACAAGGGTGAATAATTAGCTGGTAATGGCTTTCGGGATAGATTCTAAGGCACTGTGAAAACAGAGGTTTTACATGGTTAGTAATTTTCTGCTTAATATAATTAGAATATTTTCTTTTCTAGACTCTATGGTCTCACTGGGTTCAACACACTGCTGTATTCCAGTGGCCCAGGACAATAGTGTTCTGTACTATTTTCCTTCTGACTCATGGGCAATAAATTACTGTTTAACTTTCCCTCATTAGGATTTTCCTCCACAGTCACACCCAGTGAGCTGTTTTCCTTGAGTAACAGGTAACCAGAGCTTTTCCCAAACCAAAACCAAACCCTACCGTTTCAGTTCAGATGGAAATTTTTCAACAAACAACCCTGCTGTTTTCTTCCCAGGGCCATCACTGAAAGCTCATATACTCTACATTCAGCAATGATGTGAGTAAGAGGACTGAAGACTTCACTTTTTTAGGCCTCTCAGAGTAAATGTTGATCAGCTTGCCTATCTGGACCCTCCACAATCATGTGTTAACACCATAACGTCGCCACTGGTTCATGTATTTTGGATTCTCTGCCACTGTCCATTATGGATTCAACTGTCCACACAGAAAATTAATTCTGTGCCAATTTCTCTTTTTTAAAAAATTTGGGTTACACTATTTTCAGTCAAAGCTGTGAAGGTTTCCAATTAGCACTTGTTCTCTTCAGGGTGAGTGAAGACATGAAGACAGGTGTCTTCATTTTCATTCTCCCCGGAGTTCATATAATAACCATTTAATGTAGGCTTAAACAATTTTTTTTTTCCACAGGAGGTGTAGATAATAGAATTAATAAATAAAATCTCTTGAAATAGTAAAAGGTGTTGGAATGAACTCCTTAACAATGTGCTTATGAGCCCTATTTCTGCAACACTTCCTCCTTGGCAAAGGACTTACATTTAAATCCTGCTCCAGTGACAGCTGAGTACAAGTTTAAGTATTATGTTGGTGTCTGGCCATCATATTCTCTACATCACAGAACACAGCTTTTAGACAGATCTCCTGGGCAAGAAAGGGGATGGGTATTAAACTATAGCATACTGTCACCTATACCTTTTTTTTTATCCCAGATACAAAGGTTCAAGTAATATACTTTTGAAAGTGAATATTAAACTTCAAAATCTATAGGAAAATGTAAAAATTAATTTAAATATTATTACTATGAGAAAGCAGTGATGTAAAAATAATCATTAACCATTTTAAATGGTATATCACCAGATGTCCTCTCTCAACTATTAAGAATCCATTTGGCAGCCTTCCTTAAGTGTAAGTGTATTTATCCTTGTACAAAAGCAATCTCTTTAGGTATTCTGGGCTGTCAAAACATGACAGAAAATGAATGTGCCCTTTTCTTTGCTCTCTTTCCTTTAAATCTGCCTCGTCAAAATAGCAGATACTTCCAGTGGTATATTTGTGGACTGGCTTCACTGCTTAATTGCCAATGTTCTGGATCATTGTAAATGAAACCCAAAGGCCAGTACAATCTATGGAGCTACAAGGGGAGTAATTTATTTTATAATGTATGACATATCTGAATATGCTGTGTAGTTGAAGAAAGTTTTCTGATGCAATTTATTTCAGCTGGCTCTGTGTTTAATGACGAAATTATAATAATGTAGTACATTAAATACATGTATCTAAATTTCAAAACTTAAAAAAAAAAAGAAGAACTATCTCATATGTAGATAATAGTGCCCACTGCAATCATATTCTACTCAGGAACATGAAAGATATTAGATTAAAAATGGATTACCACATTTATATATATATATATTTCATTGGATAGATTAAAGAAAAGCAGTACAAATTTTGATAATGTATGTATGATGTGATCACTATTTACCTTTAAATCAAATGAATCTGTAGCTCTTTCCAACAGAAAACCTGGTCCAAACTGTTCCTTGCACAGTCCAAATCCTGCAGTCAAATACAATTCTTAGCTTATTTATTTTGAGTTATGTTCACAGATGGAGGCAGAAACTGATGCCCTGACTTTGAGCAGTTTGATGTTCATTTGGAATGTGAGGAATAAATTAGAAGTGCCATGATAATGCCAAGACAAGGTTTTAGGATGCTGACAGGCAGCTTTTCTGACTCACTGGGAAGTCTGCAGAGCCAGCAGAGAGACTATGCAGCACCACACTTAGACTTAACTATGCTCTCACCTCAAGTTGTCAGGCAATGCAAGATTAAGCAGAACAAGAGGCATCCAAAATGAAGAACACATAGGTAATTATGCAAAGTCAAACCACACTCAACAGTGGTAATACTGCTGTCCTCCAGAGATTGCTGCTATAACGTTGTGTACAAAAAGGTTTCACAATAAATAGCCGTTGTCCAGCTACTTTCAGGCTGAACACAACACAAGAGGCATTGTACAAACCCACAATAGAGGCAACTCTAAAACATCTCCCCCCAAATGTCTGTTCTAATGGCTCTCACAAATACTCCCAAAACCAGATTTTCCAAAATACAGAGCAGGGTTGAGCCAGTGATTACTGACGACTGCCACCTAATCACAGTGTGCAGCTGCACAGAATAGTGAAATGAATTTGAAGTTTACCCATGCAATAACAACATTTCCTGGAAGATGTATGCATATTGCTTCAGATCAAATAAGCAAACAACTGATCACTCTCCATATAGGCAAGCTTTACAGCAGCAGTACCACCTGTTTGTACAAAGAAAGCCTCAACCTCTGACAAAATACAATGTCTTCTTCCAAAGGAAAGGGCTGCACTGATATATTCTGTTGAACAAGGTAGAGAAGTTGTGGCAACATTGACTAAAGCAATGAAGATCAATAATACTGACAGTACAATCCAGAAATGAATGTGATTTTCTTGTAGAATAGAATGGTTTGCAATAGGCACTATAAAATGTAATTGAAAGTTCTGGATGTGCGTACATTAAGGGCTAAATTAGGAAAACAGTATAGTTACTTTAAAAGGCAATTCCTGTTCAGAGATGGTTAGAGTAATAATTGCTCAATTCTGATGATATGAAAATTCATTGAATATTTCAGAAGTTGTAAGAAGTAATGAGTTTGTTTAAGAGAAACAGCAAGGAACAGACAGTGTTGCGGAAATCCTCACTAAAGGTTAGCTTGTGAATTGCTTTGAAAGCATGCCAGTACACACTGATTACATACAAGCTGATTTTTCTATTTTTATTAAATACACTTACTCCTATAATATTTACTCCTATTATTCCACAACTACCACTGATGAGATTAATACAGTCTGGAGAAGAACAGTTTCACTTAAGCAAATAATCTTCTGTTTTCCATCATCATGGTTCTATCATTCTGGCAATTTACCCAAAGGAATATCATAGCTAATTGATGCCATCAGAATCTGAATACCTGTTATCTTCAAAGCTTAACTGTATGCATCAGTACAGCAAAGGGCAGAAATCCTTTATTTGAAGGGTTGACTTTTTGAGAATCTAAAGGCAGAGCGAGAGCTTAAAAATAATGATAATTGCTCAAAAGTCATTAGGTGTCATTATGAATGGAAATCTATTTCATTTACTGCAACGGACTAGTAATTTACAGCCTTATTTTAAGTAAGATAATTTTCATACAAACAGTGAATAATGCTGCAAATGTCTGGAAACCATGCTCTTTGGGCTATTCCTACTGTCAGTAGAATTTAACTAGTGGGAACTCAAAATGAGGAAGGAGGCAATGAAAGCATTAATTAAAATTATGTTATTTAAAAAAAACCCCACAGAAATAGGGTAGTTCCTGCATGCATGAGGAAAGCACAGGAGGACATAAAAAACAAGCCATAAAGGATCAACCTTTCCCCCCAGCTGAACTTCTAATGGGGGGTCAGAAGCAGGCAGCAAGAGCAGAGTAAGGGCAGAGCCATGCAGGGTTATTTCAGCACCAGCATCCCTGTGCTCACAGACCTCCAGGGAACTTGGTACAGACAGAAAGTGCTGTGGAAAATGCCTCAGAGGAAGGAGATATCTGCAAAATGAAATTGTTTCAGCGTACTTGCTTTGTGTCAGAAAAAGACCACAGCCTGGACTTTGTCAGTCTACGGTCTGTAAAACACACAGAGCCTTATTCTCACGCTGTGAACAGGTTTGCACGCATTTTGTCAAATGCTTTTTCTCTTTCATGCTTTTGAGGAACAAACTCCTGGCTAGTTTTGGTGAGGTTGGTGAATATGACACCTTACTAAAGCGTTCAGAGTCCTTGACAGGTTTACCAGGTGTCAGAAGACCAAGGGCTTCTTCACCAATTCTCACAGGTACTGATACTTACCCCACTGCATAGTGATACCCACATGAAAATCCCAGTCCTGGGCAAGAGAACATACTTGCTGAGATCACTAATGCAGCATCTCAATGGAAATTCAATTTAAAAGTAAGCTTTTGCAGGATGTCTGCAGTATACATTTTCATTGTATTACAATTAGCTTTCTGTCAGCCTCTCAAATAGTACTGATATTTTGGCTATGTCAGCCTTACGTTTCAGTATCTATTTCAATTAATATGTAGGCCCAGAACAAAATAATGAGGCACTTCCTAGATAAACTGCATGTTCCAAACAAAGGAATAGTCAATATATCTACTTGATAGCATAGTTCAAGGGGAAATGCAGGGGGGTGGAGTTAATCTGTTTTAAATCAGGACAATACAAAAATTACCCAATTTTCACCTGTACCAAGTCTATGATTTACTATTGCACTGAGACACGTTGTAACCAGGTGATTATGCTGGTGGCTCTGCACTCTTCATTCATTTTGGACAGCATTCTGCTCTAAAAATACATGCTTCTCATAGGTGTGGGGGAAACGAAAGTTTGGGGAGGGAAGGAACTCCTTTACTGCCAGTGACACAGCCAGGTACAAAGTGGGTTGGCTGATCCAGGGGAGGAGGGCAGGATCCAGCTGACACCATGCCCAGGCACCCTGGGGCACATGGACAGTGTGGTTGATTAACACACTGATTAACACACCCAGCACTGGTCTGCAGGGCTTGCTGAGGCAACAGATGCAATCCTCTTCTGCTGGGAGCAGGTACCAAGGGGGCCAAAAGGGCTTCTTTTAAAGCTCTTGGTAAGGTTATCTTCTTTTCTAAGTGTGGCTTCACTAAGAGGTATGAATCATGGAGAATTTACCCTGTTAATTCCCCCGTGACAATACATGGAGCATGATAAAAACCAGGTTAGGAGAAAGCACCTCAGGACGTGCTGCCACCTAATAAACATTTCACAAGATGGCACAGGTCCTCTCTTGTTTGCTGCTGCACAGTGACAGAGCTTCAGCAGCTTTCCCACCCACCTACTCTCCTAACACAGCAGTTTATGCACAGCAAATTCTTCAGGACAAAAAGGCAGAAAATGTCTGTTTGTTTTCTTTAAGGGGGAAAACAGAACAGAATATGGAAAAAGAAGGAAACAATGCAGCTTATTTCAAAATAACATAGGTGCTCTGAAATGGGCTCCGAGCATTCGTCCTGAACTCGTCTTCAGTGGGCAGCAGCAGGTCTTCCCCTTAGCTTCATCCAGGATCAGGAAAAAAGTTAGGATCACAGTTTAATATCCAAACTCAGTTCAAAATGCTTAAATCCCCACACACATCCTTGTCCCACTTTAGTGTATAACTCTTCTCTCACAGGGTTCTGCTATCTCAGCTCACAGCCAGTGCTCCAGAGGTGTTTAATGGATCAGTGACTTTCTCAGTCACACTGCTTGCAATGCTTTCCTCTGAAAATTGTTAAGAAAGGGTGGTTCATCTCTGAGTTTGATCATGTGGGGCCTTGTTGGCCTGGGGTAGCTATTCAGGGCTGGGGTGATTTTTCTTAATGGCCCAGTAGTACAAGGCCATGGGTTAGATAAAACAAGTTCAGCTGGAAAAGCTCATGAAAAACAAAAAATAGTCTCTAGGCTCACACAAATAATTTGAAGAAATGTACAGCTTAGAAAGATGGAGACTTTGCTGAAGATGCAGACATTGTAATTTGAGGTTAATGTATTTCCAGGCTGTTAACACAAAGAAATATTTATAAAATGTATTTGAAATGTTTTTAAATGAATGTTGGGAAACCTTGATGATTTACTATATTTGATAATTACAGTGCAGTAATTAGAATTTTTTTTCATTGAAAATTATGAATTATCAAGACCTATAATGAAAACCAATGTTACAAAATTGAAAAGGAAAAAGGAGCTATAGCTTACCTGTGTTATTCTTCTATCAGCTCCTTTAAGAGTACACCCTAGTGCTTTGTGGGCATTGGAATGTAATTATGGAAATTTTGTACTTCTCAAAATATATTTTCTCAATGTTTCAGAAGAAAATTATAAAAGAAATTTGGAAATTTATCTAAAGCAATAAAGTGAAGTTATAATGTATTGAGTCCAAAACTACTGCTTTGTGAAAAACAAAGTCTGAAAAGCTGGTACTGGTTAAGGCTTCATTAAGGTATCAACTGTCTAAGACAGAGAAAATAACCACTTTACTGAAAAAGCAGTTGAAAAAGGAGAACAAAATTATCTCCGTTATTGCATGCACACAATTATGTTATGCCATCCATGTATGCAAATAAAATAATAAAGGTAAAGCAAAATATTGTTTTGGAGCAATCACTGAGGTTTTGAAAAATTCAGAGAAACAGACTAAATGCATGTTACCAGTGGATGTTCAGGTGCTTTCATAAAATTAACATTATATATAAACACAAATCAGTGCTTAAGTGCCAGATGGTTAATGAAGACCAGCCAGGAAACTTCCATAATTCACAATAATGAGTATGGTAATGAGCCTGCATTATAAACTGAACAGCCAAGTGATACATCATGCCTACTTGAAGTAACAAAGCATTTGGAGTGTTTGATATTACCAGAAAATGTTGAATTTCCACCAAAAAAAACAAAAACAAAAACAAAAAACCAAAAAAAACCCACAAAAAACCCCCCAAAAAACTCCAATAAAAGCCTTTCAAAACCAAACCAAACACCAAATCAAAAAAATGCCAAAAAATCAAAAAAGCTCCAACAACAACGCTACCCCCCTTCCCCAAAAAATAGGGAAGAATATTTTCGTATACTCAAAGTTTTTTATGAATTTTATAAATAAATATCTGCATTAATAGCAAGCCACTGGAATTGAAGTGATAGAAATTTAAACATTAAAATTATTTCCAGCACTTTATGATTTCATTGGCATTGTTAAGGGCAACACAGGCTACTTCTGCTTTTTTGGGCACTTCATTCCTATGAGAGTTAGATTTGGTACAGCTGTGAGAGGGACACAGCTAGTTCTTGTCTGTGATAGTGGAGCAGTTGCAGGACGACACGTGGAGATCATTCCTACAGCTGGAACCAGCAATTCCCACTGTGGCCTTTGCATGGATACACTTTTTAAAAGAAAACAAGTTTGAACTGTTTCCTCCATTATTGGCAGGGCTGGTGTGGGTCACAGATTGTATCTCAGATGCCTGGGAGATGGCTGGGTGGGAGGGGATGGCAAGATGCAGTGATGGGATAAGGAAGTCCTGCGGTCCTAAGGGAAAAGTGATGGGTTGTAAAGGTGGTTCCATGTCTTCCATTCCTGGCTGGTCTCTGATGGAAAGTCTGCTCTCCAGCTGTCAGAATGCAGGTCCCCATCACAGACATGGCTTTTGTTCTCACACCATACCTGAGCTGCTGCTTTAAACCTTACAGCAAATTCCTTCACCTTGATCTGTTTTTTCCCCCTTTGGACAGCTTTGTAGCCTTCTGAAACACTCTGAAACACTTTTCCTTCTGAGTAGCCTTCAGAGAAGCAAATCTGCAAAAAACCCAAAGGCGTCCTCTTTCTTTCCTCACTGTCTTCCAGATTTTAACATCTGTTATACCAGTGCTCCCCTCCACATTTCCAGCTGGCTGTTCATGGGAGGTTACCTCTTTAAGAAGAGATTCATCACAAGGCAGTGGCGTTTTCATCATCCTATGTTAATATGTTAATAAACATAGGCTCAGCATATCTGTACTACTTCTAGTTCTAATGTAATTATTTTTAAAGAATTTATTCATGAAATTGTTAAAACTAGTTACAATGTCGTAAAAAACTCTGAACAAAGTCTTCTATCTGAGCCACCAAAATGGGACTCAAGTTTAAAATTTTCAGTGGATTCATTAACCCTTTTATCAGTGATTGAAATTCTTACTTTTTCCCTAGAATTCTTGCCTTACATATTCTTGATCTCTTACAGCAATTACAGTCTGTGTAATTAATCATAATTTTCATTCTGATAACTTGTAAATGTTCTTTACTCTTGTACACTCTCCATTCATCTGGAGCCTGCTGATTTTTCTGGTGTCTGGGCTGGTGAGAAATATGCTTGACACCATTTCGCTAGGAGTCAGCTTGAAAATGAAAATGAAAACAGAATAGTGGCACTCTGCTTCTTCCAACAGCTCTACAATCTGCCTCCTTTTACTATCCTACGTCCTCCTTCCTATGCTTCTGTCTTCTCAAACACATGCCATGACAGTGCAGTGTTAATAGAAGTTTATAAGGTGTCTATACAACAATTCTACACCTCTGCAAATTGGGTGTTTAGCAGAGTTCCATATTCTCTTTGGGTTCCTCTCAAGGAGGGTATCCAGCAGGGTGCAAAGACATTGTTTCCTTAGCCTCGTGCCTTGGATTACATCCCTGGACAAAACCCTTCTTGTGCTAAATACCTGTAGAGCGAAACCGGGCAAAATGATGATGGACGTTGTACAGCGCATTTACTTCAGGTACACTGTACTTACCTTTCCTCCTTCCCTTTCATCATTGCTATTATGTAGCCATTTTTCTGTCTGCCTCATTAATTCCTTTTGTTATATTTGGTATCCTATTTCAGTAACTTCTGTACATTACTGTATGCTGTTTGTATTTGCTTGTTCTGCACAGCATGTCTTCCATCACCCAGCTTGTTTTTCTTTTTTTCCAAGCCATGTGGTGTCCCTGGATTCCTTTATGGATGTTGGTTGCTTTGTTGTTTCTCAGCATTTCTATATGTGTAATTTTATTTTGGCTTTTGACTCTCTTGTTCGGGTTTGGTGTATATTTTATGAGCATTATATTACAGTATGTTCATAATTATAACGCAATTATGATATCATTTTATTTACTTTTAATCTAGGTGTATCAAGGAAATTTTTAGTATTAGCAATAGGAATTCAAACATGATGTGATGGGAAGATTATATTATTGCACCAGTGTTAGCAGATTTTGAAGATGCTTTTTCAATATCTTACATATACAAACAAGATAAATAAAATTTGATGACTAATAGATTTCTATGTAAGTGAAAGAAAAATACTAATCTTTTGTGGGAGCAATAATGACTGATTTCTAGCAAGATAGAAATCTTTGGGAGAAACCTGAGAGATGTTTAAAATTCCTGACAGTAGAAACCAGAAAGGATTTGACAGCTGCCTAAAAAAGGGATCAAATGAGAAGGATAACACATTACTGACTTAAATAGTCGGAAAATAACTTCAGATAGAAATCTTTATCATAAGTAATGTTGGGTTGGCTTTGCTTTCTGCATTTACTGAACATCTGTACCTCTTTCTCTCTCTTGCTTTTTCTCATTCCACTTTTTCTCCCCTCCCCCTCCTTTTTCTCCTGAACATTTCTCTTTTTTCATTTCACTTCTTTGTATTGATTGTTATCAGAATTAAAATAATCCACATTTATTTTGTCCCATTCTGGTTTTACTACACAGAGAAACCAAAAATAACAAAGTCTTCAACCACAGGCATCTAAGACAATAGTTGGTTTTAAAGTGCCAGCATATGCATGGTGTTTTCTGTCATGCATGCATTTTTCCATACAGATGGAATGATAATCTGTTGCATTCTGACTTGAATATAGGAAAAAACATAATGGTGCTGCTACTCTTGCTCCTATGTTTGTGTAATGAGCTTGTGGGTCCTGGCAGTACCAAGCACTGTACAGATGTAAAACAAAGGAATTGCCTGTGTTTTGAAAAATTTGTAATGTGTTAATTTCATTCAGGTAGAGATATTCCACTACAAAGTTACACAAAGTTTATCTGCCCAAGCTAATATATAAAAAAATAATGTTCATACTAATCCACTACAGAAACACAATTTTCAAAGGGAAATTCAATGGAATTTATTATCTCTAAATGGGATTTTAGCCTCTCAATGGGATTTAGGCTGTCTTGAAATTCAAGCTTTGTGATTATAAAATTGTAATTTTATTAAATGTCTCACAGTTATGAATCTAAAAGGAGTTGTCAATATTGCTTTTCAATGTTGTTTGTATAGCCAACTTTCTTTATTTGAGAAAAGGCCAGGATTAGCTATTTCTTCTTTAATGCTTTCCTGAATATTTTGACACACTTTGATTGAATACACACAATTTTTCTTTGCTTTCCAGGGATTTTATCTCAGACTTGTCTCTGTGAGAATAGATCAGTACAACTACCTATATAGACACTGTAATTTTTTGCAGAACATTAGCTACTGTACATATAATTTAAAACATTTTCAATTAATTGTAAAGGACAGGGAAAAATTATACATGGATTCAGAATACTGATGCTTTTTTATGTGTAATATGTGAGGGAAGAAAGCAGGGAAAAGAGATTGTGTTCTGCCTTATCATGATTAGATAAAAAGCAGGAATAATTACCAGCTCAGTGGGTATGCTGGTACAAAGGAAGAAACACTCATCAAGCAGTTGTTTTTTCAGCTTCAGCAGATTGTGCCCATAAACACACACACCCCCCTTGGTGAGTTTTGCTATCCTGTAAAATCTAATGAATTACCTCCATGGCACATTTTTATGAATATTGTTTTATATTACCAGTTGATGTTATTTCAGTTTTTGTATTGTCTAAGACATTATAATGGCTGCAATTCAAATTAAGGATAACAAGGTACATGTGGAAATGAGGAGGCCATTTTCCCAAGTCTTTCCAGATTCAGCTTGTAAGCAGCATGAAATGCAATGAAGACTCATTGAATAATACTTAAAAATTCAGAGTCTAAAATGTAGACCATTATGAATAAACCCTAGTGAAACAAAACTTTGTTTTCCCCACTTGCTATTCTGGAGTTTGTTGAAAGTAGAGATTAGTTCTTTTTCAAGTGGTCACTCAAGTAAACTTTAAAACAGGCCTGGAAGTTCTGTAAACCTGGTACAGGGTAAATACATTAATATTAAACAGTATGTTTTTTAATTTGAAATTGCTTGATGTACTCAACATTCTTTGCCAAAATGCCCTGAAGTGTATCATATACATTGCTCGCAGGAAGAAGAAGAGAGAGCTTCATAAACAAAGGTTACAGAAATCCAGACTTGGTACTCAAAACAGGAATGGTGAGACCCACACAAAAGATCACATACAGAATCAGGCTCACCAAGGCAGATGGTTCATGGGCTACAGTTCATTTGGAAATGTTTGTTAGGAGTTAGGTAAGTGTTGCACAGACATTCTGAGTCTGAATCTACCAACCTACAAAGTTCCCTGTCTCTCCTAACAGCATACTTCCTGAGGTTTTAAACATTCTTGATTAAGTAGTGTATATCACTGATTTTAAGATAAAGACTGGGCACTTAGAGAAATTAACAATGGAGATATATAGATATATAAACAAGTACCAGATATGAGGAATAAGAATGTTTTTAGAAGCATCCCTCTTCTAATCATTAGCAATAGGCCTAGGGCTATAGATTCAAGGGATATGGTCAGGAGAGAAGAAATGCTGACTGAAACTCATGGTTTGTGCCAGTTTGGTACCAAAAGCAGGCTTAGATGATGTTTGCCTCACATTTTGTGTTCTTGGTCACTTAAATCAATGCTTTTTTCTCTTTAGAGTACTAGGTGTAATACAAATCACAGACTACACATACCTTCTTTTTCTCTTATTTTTTTAGCTTCATAAAGTCTTTCTGTTCCTTAATGATTTAAAGAACAAAATTATTTGCTCACTATATGGTGTTGCACACAGTTAATAGACTGTCCATGCTTCTTTCAGTTGAAATATCCAACTGATGGACATTCCTTTCTCATTGGTACCAAATTTAAACCCACATTTAACTCATGGGAGTACTATATGACATTTTACTGCTACACTGGTTTGTTCTTCTCAATGATGTATGCCCCATAGTTGAATTGAAATAGATCTTAAAAGTTAGAAACACTCAGTATTTGTTATGAGGAAATACACATCAGCTGATTGTTTCAAGATACTAATTTGTATTTAAGAAAAGGACATGTAAGGTAGGAAACATTGACATGTTCAATGCATAAAACAATAATCTACAAGCAGATGAGGAAAGTAGAAAATTTTCCCAAGCCAGAAAGTATGATCTGTCATCTGCTGACTTACCTAATCTATGCAAATTTGCAATGTGCTCAGCAGAAAGTAAATGTGGTATATCAGTAAAGATGGATGTTCCATATAGACAGAAAGCAATGTTTATCCAGCTGCTGCAAAGCCATCTTAATTTGTGGCTCCTTTAGACCAAGAACAAAGCAAACGGCCTGCAACCATAGCTACTAGTTCAAATGTCAAACTTCTCTCCTAAATGTACTGCAGAGGCAGCAGCAGCTGACAGGCAGTCCAAGTGTAGAGGATAAGTGGATAATGGAAATTCCAGGAAAGATCCCTTGCAACAGCTGAGGAAAGCCAAAGGTGGAAAGAAATGTTTCAGCCACTTGTGTGTGAATGCTTGTGAGCATTGCTCTGTCCTGCACTGAGCAGGGCACATTCCGTTCTGTTTCTGCTGTCTTCCTCTGTAAGAAGACACAATTCTGTTTTCTGTCTTTATTACTGGAAATGCAGACTACAGCTGTAACAACAACATCAAGTAAAAACCTGGCCTACTCAGCAAAAGTGTACCCAGGGATTCTCACTTGCTGCCTCATGTCTAAGTCACAGAAATTCTGGTGGCCTGCCCAGGTAAAGCATAAAACTTTAAAGAATCCTTCACACAAGGTGGTCCTGCAGGAACACAGAGCTGCACAAGCCAGCACCAATGCCTAGCAGGCTTACTGGACCAGGGGGCAAAACAGAAAATTATGACTAGGTTTAGCTTTTCTCCTTTTTTATACTGGTTTTGAAAGGCATGATACTAATGGACAGATCTTCTTTGGAAGGTCATTCCTTTTTATGTAATACATATTTGAGCAAGAAAGTGAAGATTTATTTAATATTCTTTGCTCGCTCTCTTTTTCTTCTCTTTTTTTTTTTTTCCTTTTTTTTTTAACATAAGAGAAGTTAAACAAGAGAGCAGAGGAAAATTCCAGGAACAGGACAGTTCATCTACAGCGTATCATATTTTTAAATTAAGTTGCTTGTTTAACATGAGTTTTAACCATTGACATGCTGACATCTGGGGTGCTGAATAAGCTTGTTTGGGATACAGGCTAGCATCTGCATGTGTATGTTCTTATGTGTAATTTACATAGGGGTTTTTTTGAGATACATCAAAATTTACATCACTTTTTCTTAAATGCTTGCAGTATACCAGATGGAATAACGGTTTTCCTTTTCTGAAGGGTTATTTTAAACCAAGATCCAGTGCAATACTGTATTTATAATTACAGAGAAAATAAAGAAGCAAGACATAAAGGAAGTACATTAAATACCATTTTGTCAGAGTTCTTAGGTGACATTTGACCTCTGTGAACAGTTAATGCTTATCTTCTGTCTGGAATAAAAAACACTTTTATCCATATCCCATGTTGCATTCTAACAAAGACAAATGTTATAAATGCAGAGTCAAATGCATATAAATGAATTAAAATTTGAAATGGTTCTTTTTCACTGAAACTGCAATGTTCTGAGAGTAGTATCACCTGCTTCAAGGCACAAGTATTCCTGCAGCAAGTGGCTTAAGGAGAAAAAAAATTATTCAGTAGAAATGTCCTTTAGAAGAACAGTTTAGTGCTCCATAGTCTACTTTAAATTTAAGTATTCCTGAAGGGAAAGTTAGCCATGTGAAATTTGGGTTTAGTCACCTGGTTTCAGATACCTGAGATGGCTCATACAAAACTTGCCATGGCACCTCTGTAACACCTCACCTCAGCTTTGCTTCAACATTCCCATCAGCTTTTCAATATAGCAAGGTTACAAATTCAGTTTGTTTGCTGACACTTTTTTTTTTTTTCATTTTCCACACATTCAGTTTGGTCACATATCATAAATATCTGAAAACCTACTTCACAACCTATCTATCAGCTGATGGGTCTGACTAGATGGCATAAAAGAAATCTAATTTGAGAGACAGGTAGCTCTCCAAGTTTCGATCCTAGAGATGGTTAGAGTTTGTTGATTAGATGACAGACTGGCATGATAGACAGACATAAATAAAATTAACAAAGGAATCTTCCACCTTGGGGCAATATCTGATCATCCTGCAGCTCTGTGTGAAAGCAGTCAAAATTCTAAACAACAACAATAATAATTATTTCCCCATATCTTCTGAAGGCCTAAGTAGTACATATCCACTTATGCACACCTATTTTGGCCAGGTTTTCATATTTTGAGATTTGCATAATCCTCATGAAAACTAAAGGGAAATAATCCTTTTGAAACTATTTAGCAAGGCCATCCTGAAAAAAGAAACTGAACTATTTAAAATTGCCCTAATTTTTTTTTATTGCCCTAATTTTTTAGGGCAATACTCCTTTGCCTAATTAAACCAAACCTTTCCTAAATAATTCTTTACTTTGAAATCTGACCCATGAATCTTCCCTCTAATTAAGCTTTACAGTAGATTGGAAACAAGGAAAAGCCTGCATTTGCCTTAAGTTTAAAAAAATTGCCATCCTATTTCTGATGAATACACTTGTTTCACACATGTCCCTTAAATCTTTGCAGTAGTTCCCCAGCATGCAATCAGTGACCACAGTGCTGACTCACAAGGATGTCACTATTCACAAGCACCAGAACCAAGAGACTCTTTCCAGCAGCAATGTGTAGACTACTATTTTTCCACCACTTCTCACTCCTTACCTATAATGCACTCACAACTTATTTAAGAGAACACATACAAAGTCCTGAGACTTCAAAAGTCCTATGCCCTTAAAAAGACTCAAATTATTACAAGATATAACATTATGCAGAAATGATGCCAGCTTTAAACAATCTGTCGTTTCTCATAATTTTTTGAGGCTCAAAATATGGACAGCCTACTACCTTGAGTGTCATGCCACTATTCTCTGAGTAGAGCAGTATTATTCAGCAGAAATTAACTGGAACTATACCAGTAGGAGGTTATTTGCATGATGATAGGAGCATAGATGTAGGAAAAGACTTTTTAATGTTTTGGGAAACAAGAATTTATGAGACCAAATTTGTGTCAAAAAATGTGCAAGAACTGCTGTTTGTGTGGGGTATTTTTCAAAGTCATCACACTATCAAAGATCATGATAACATGTAGCAGAAAATAATGCTAAAATACAGAGAAAGCATAACTTATAGTACTATTTTTTAAACAATATTCTTGTAAAAGAGTTTTCCATTTCCCAGGAAAGCGATTCTGTTTCATTTTGTTCCTCATTAAAATTCTCATAAAATAACTTAAATGGATTAATTTCTGTGGGAAAACCTGCTGTGTTACCATGACTGGATGCAGTCCTAGTTGGGAATATTTGGTCAAGAGAACAACTGGAAACAAAACACCCATGGTAAAATTATGAAAAATTTGTTAAGCTCTTAGGAGAGCTCTCCAGCCTTCCTTACTCTTCATAACTCCAACCAGTTTGCCCCTTTCTATAACTTCCAGGCTGTACAGGATGACCTTTGGAATGGTGGCAGTGCTAGGGACCACAGCCCTTACCTAATGGCTACTTCCCAGTCAAAGAGCAGCCAAATTCTGGAAGATGTGGATGGTGTGGAAGAGTTTTGATAACTATGAAATTGTGAAAGAGACTACAGCTCAGAGCCACCTGGCAGCCACTTTGGTTAACTGGTCCTCAACAAAAAAAAAACCTGTTTCCTTTTGATTAAATCACTTTTCCTCTCTCTCTGTTTATTAGCTGAATCCACAATAATGGAAGTCAGTGTAAAGTACATATTGCAGAAATTATACTGAAATATAATATAATAAATTATTCTATCACATATGACTGATGAAGAAAGAGAAATTAGTAGAAATGGGAAAATGAGATACGGCATACAATGCAGTTTGAAGGAAGAGGGGAAGTTAGCAAGATACACATGGCAGGAAACACCAGGAATAAATGTGAATGGCTTGGACAGTCTGCAAAGGAAGAAAGGAAGGAAGCAGGTTCAAAAGGAAAATAGGAAGTGATGATGCTCAGGCAATTTAGGGCTGTATCTCAGAGGAGGTAAACTGCAGAAAACCTGTAGAGATTTCAAAAAGAAAGGGGTGGCTTTGAACTGGATTTTTTACCTGAGGACTTTCTTCAAGGGGCTCTGTTTCTATTCTTAGTCCAAGGAGTGAGATGAGTTGCAGAGATCTGCAGGTAAGATTACAGAGGAGTTACAAGATGACAAAAGGGAATTAAATGGAAAGGAAAGACAAACAGGCCACAAGACTTCAACTTGCTTGGACAGCGCGCTCAAACAGAGAGGCATGCTAACAATAAAAACATAGCCACAGTCTAGGACCCCACTGCCCTGAGAGGAGTCCTTGACTTCTGTGCCACAAAACAGCCTTCTCTCTAAATGGCAGAGACATAGATTTGACAGACAGGACAGTCACCCCTTCAAAGGGTTGTGGTCAATGGCTGGATGGCCCCAGACACTAGCGGATTCCTCCAGTATTATCATTGGGACTGGCCCTGCTGAGCACCTTTGTCAGTGCCACAGGCAGTGGGATCAGAGCACCCTCAGCAAATTTTCTGACAACACCAAGCTGTGTGCTGTGATGGACACACAGCAGGGAATCACCCAGAGGCACCTTGACAGGCCTGAGAGGGACCTGTGTGGATCTCATGAAGTTCCACAGAGCCAAGGGGGAATGGTTTTAAAAGCAAAGAGGATAGTTTTAGAATAGATCTTAAGAAGAAATTCTGTGCTGTGAGTAGGGTGAGGCACTGGCACAGGTTGCCCAGAGAAGTTGTGGATGCCCTGTCCTGGGAAGTGTTCAGGGACAGGCTAGATGGGGCTGTGAGTCACTTGGTCCAGCGGCAGATGTCTTTGCCCGTGGAAGGTGTCCCGGCCCTTGGCAGGGGTGCTGGAAGTAGATAATGTGTGAGCTCACTTCAAACCCAAAGCATTCTCTGATTCTGTCCAGTGAAATACAAGCAAGCAGTCAGCAGTGTCCTCAGAATCCTCCTTACCCCCATAATGCAGCATCTTTAGAATTTTCTGGTGTTATTTCCAAAAAAAGTCAGCACACAAATCAGCAGCAGAAATCAAACAAAATTTGCAAGCTACCCACACTGCCTGCTAATTGCAACAGGGTGAATGACCACTAATGAGATTCCCATTATACTTAACATCCTCTGAGTTTAACAACCTGTCTCTAGCTAATAAATATATTTTGAGCATTGAAACAGAATGGCTGCAGTTAAAAAAAAAATTAATGTAATACCTAATTGTCATGCTTCAATAACAGACAGCAATTAAACACCATGCAGCCTCTTGCTCACTCCCCCCAGCCCACCTTAGTAGGGAGGAGAATTGGAAAAAAATAGGTAAAATTAATGGGTTGAGATAAGAACAATTTAATAATTGAAACAAGTATAACAATAATAAAAACAGTTTTAAGATACAGTAAAGCCAAGCAGAGACAGAGTAACAGAATGCAAGAGAAACAAGAAATACAGAATACAATTATTATCTGCTGACTGATGCCCAGCCCATCTCAAAGAGCAGCCACCTCCTCCCAGCCAATTCCCTCCAATTTGTATAGTGGGTATGACAGTCTATGTTATGAAATATCCCTTTGGCTAGTTTGGGTCAGCTGTCCTGGCCATGCTCCCAAACAACTTCTTCTGATGACCCTCGATGGCAGAGCATGAGAAACTGAAAAGTCCTTGACTAAGGATAAGCACTATTTAGCAACAACTAAAACATAGAGTGTTAGGAACATTATTCTCACACTGAAAACAAAATCCACATTATTGTAGCAGCTACTGTGAAGAAAATGGACTCTGTCTCTCAGCTGACAGTAATGTTAGTGTGTTTACACAGCAGCCTTCACACTTCTGCATACAGAGGTTTTCACCGTGTGCTCGCATCCTGCTCTGTCAAATGCTCTGGAGCATTCAGAAATCAAGAAGTCAGAAGGGAGTGCTAAAGCCATACTAACACACAAATTATCCTAACCCTCATTCATTTTTTAGAGGCTTGGATCTGTGCTACTGTTGTAATGACATTTAGTCAGCTGAAGAATTTCTCACAAACCTTGCTCTGCATTAAAAAACAAAACAAAGAGACAAAAATTTGTCTCCTCAGCTTTTCTACAAGAGCTTTTCTTCCATCTGGATACCTTAGATACTTATTTCCAACCTCCTAATTTCTCAGCATACTAACTTTTTGGCCTGTCAGCCAATGTCTGTTGACCTCATGGAGCATTGCCTTTATGGATTTTAAGCATATGCCAAGCTCCCATGGCAACAGCAGCCGTGGATTATTGCAAAGGCCCTAGAGATAAGAAGTGGCATCATGCACTATTGTTACTGCTTTTGCTAGCTCAGCAGTCGGCGTATCCATACAGCCAAACACTTTGTGGGCTTCCTGTCCATGTTGTGTTCCATCTCCTGCAGATGGGAGCCCTGTGAGAGTCACAGACTTATCGGAACATTTAGTTCTTCAACCTCAGTTCCAGTCCTGATGTCAACTGCTTGTGTTAGATATTTCCATGGTAAGCTAAGAGCTGTAATCTGTACGTGTAATCCTCTTTATGTTGTGACGTAGCACGAGTCCGCTCTCAGCTATGGTATTTGTATTCTCTCTGGACATAGGAAAAAAAAGGCAGCTAAATCACCACAGAGTCATGAAATCGCTGCATATTAAGCTGCTTGTTCCATAATGCTTTGGATACTTCCCGTATTCTGAAAAATATGGATTAAATTATGTTTCTCAAATCCCACCCCCGAAGAAACTGAAATGGTAGATAAGCATTATCAAACACAATCACCAAAAGGATTCATGTAAGGGCTGCACAGGTGCCACCCCACATCTTCCACAGCTCCTCCACTTGTGCATGTGAAGTGTCCCTGGATGTGATGTCCTGCCACGGCGGAGCTCGGGAACACAATTTTCTCCGTTAAATAGCTCATTTTTTGTGTCAGTGTCCAAATCAGCATTTCCAGAAACTCAACAGGGATTTGACTGAGGGCAAGAAAAACTTCACTGCGGCAAGAAGGAAGGGATGGGGTTTACAAAAGAGAGCTCGATCCTTGTTCTTGTTTTTCCATTTATTTATGCATTTGCCTGGCTAGATGTCATCCCTTCACTCACTTGTTTCGTTAATTATTTAATTAAGGCTGTCCGCTCTCCCCGCCCGGCCCGGGGTCGGCCTCACGGCAGCCGCGCGGCGCCACCTGGCGGCCGTGCGCGGGAACTGCCGGGGCGGGGCCCGAGCCCGCCCGGGCCCTGCATCCCGGGAATTCATGGAATACCGGCGGCTGCGGCCCGCGCCCCCGCGGCAGGCTTCTCCTTTCCCCAGCTGGCAGAGGGAAGCACGGCCCTGCTGCAGGCGGGGCCCGAGCCCGAGAGGGACAAGCTCTCAAGAGTCCTCGGTCGGAAAACACATCTTTGGCCGCAGCTGCAGCGCAAGGTTGAGGCACCAAAAGAGGTGCTGGTGGCTGGGAGCTCAGCGAGAGCCGGCCCTCTTTTTCTCCTGTGAGCCGCAACTCCATCCAGGCCATGTTCTCCAGATTGTGGCGTTTCCTCCTGCAGCTGACCAGGTCAACCATCTCATAGTTGCCACAATCCCAGCTTCTGAGAATTGGTCTAGGGGCAGCCCACAAGCTGCGCCTCTGCAGCTCAAGGACTAAGACCTATATATGCTGCTAAGCATCTTCATCTGTGACCAAATTCTCACAGTTTTGTCTTATTTAATAGCTTTGGAGCATTGTGATAGTCTGTAGGCTGTGTCAGATCCTTAGACTTATCCCTTAGTATTAGCATTTCTTCTTGTTAATGGCAGGGATAAAGTGTGCATGGAGACTCTGCTAGGAACCTTGACATCCCTTGCTAACAGACCCATTAGGCAGCTGTGCAATTCACCCCCTGATCCTCTACAGATCTCTGCTCTAAGTGGGGGGATAGACTTTCAGCACAATAATTGGCTGCAATTTGGACTGAAGTGCACAGGAGGCTAGCTGACCATTAGTGTTAAGTTGTAGGAACACATTGCATGCCAAATCCTTTGAAAAAACTCTTCCATTTCTAAAATTTTATGCCAAGCGTATGTGGCCAATTGCCAGCTGACATTCCTCTCTTGTACTGTAAGAATGCTCCTCTCTTGGCTCCTCACCTTTAGTCTGCAAGCTCTTCGGGGCTGGGACAAACATTTCTGTTTCCTTTTGTCTGAAACAGCAGAAAACATAAACCAGATAATAATAGATAATAACTATTCACCTTGTGCTATGATGTTTGTATATCCATACGGGTGAAGGAAATGCAGGGCAAAAATGCTTGTAATTTATCTCTCTATCTCTCTTCTTAAAATATCAGTTTTTCAGTTGATGCTGCCACAGAAATGTCTCTATTTAGGAAAAATGCATTTAGAAATGTATAATATGAGGTGACTGTGTCATTAGGCAAAACTGAGAAATTCCATTTTGGAATTTCAGCATTTAGCTTTTTTCTGTTTCAACACCATATTGTGTTATTTTAAATTTTTATATAAGAAAGCTCCTAAAAGCTGGAAATACACACTGGTTTACAAACCATTCAAAGCCTTTTCTCACTCACTTTTTTAAGCTGTATAAGCTATTGCAGAAAGGAATTCAAATGAGTCTTAGCAAGCAGAATAGATCACAAGGGTTTCTTCCATGAAATATTGCCCAAATGAGTAACTCGGATTTCATTGTTAATGTCTGCAAGTGTTGTGAGAGAATTCACTGTATTTTATTCTAACTCTCCTTGTAATAGTAGGCTTCACTGTTTTCTATGTTCACTTTGAACAATAAGGTCCTAAAATCTAGATTATCCACATAAAGTAATGCCATTATATTGTCTATTATTCATTTCAACATAAGAGATAAGATTTGGGAAATTCTGCAAAACAGCCTTCTGTGTAATTTGTTGATGAGTTTCTCCCTAAAGCCTGTTTCTTAAGGCAGAGAGCCAGACCACTTCCACAGTATTTATTCTCTGTTTACATATGGACAGTTTCATTGGATCTCATTCCTTAATGTCATCTCTGGGTCACGAAGGTCTGAATCCTGCCTCTTTAAACATGTCCTGTGGTACAGCTTCTCAATGAGACCTGACTGGTACCTTTTCCAAGCCTACATACACAGTATGTGGAAAATACCTAAACTTATAGAAGAGTAGAATGGTTGTCGGTAGACTTTTGCCCTTTAAAATTAGATGAGGTGTTGCTGCAGTGAAAGCATTCTTTCACTGTTTATTTCCTGGGTGATACATTAAAATACTGGTACTGGGAAAATCAACACACTGTATTTGAAACTGTATAGAAGCAATAAAAAAGGATGAGGAAAGTTGGGCATAATTTTGCACGTTACAGCAACTGTTTTAAGTCAGATAACGGTGTTTTGTATAGTTATTAACTGGCTGAGTTTGAATAAGTAATCTGACTGCCCAGGGAAGATTATGAGCTCAATAAATAAAGAAAATTCAGACTGTTTATATATGCCACTTTCTTTGCCAGGAAACAAATTAGCTTGAAGTGTGTAACAGAATAAACAAAACAGACTTGGCTTTCCCAGCATGATCTGTGAGGGTTGCAGAAGCCATGCATAACTTTTAGATTCTGCCAATGATTTCCTGATGTTTTGCACATAAAAGATAGGAACACAGCCAGCAGATTCTAGAAGATAGGGAAGTATGTAGCAATCAATAGCATAGTAGATTATCAACAAACAAAACAAGGCGGTTTGATTTAATATAGGTCAATATGTACATCCAGTTTAATATTCTCCAGTTGTCCTACACAATGGCTGTATAAAAAATCAATCACTTCCCCCCCCCCCAAAAAAAAATTAGCAAAGTTGCCATCTGATTTGCTAGTTACATCAATAAGATCTTGCAGGTGCTGTTAATGAAACAGAATAAAGATAAGTAGCAAGATAATTCCTATAAAAACTCCTAGGTTCTGGTTGCTGAAAAATCAAACTCTAGCAAATGCTTTATGCCATTTTATTTAATCTGGAAGGTTTCCATTCTGAATTTTCAGTTCTTCTGTTAATTATGTTGTTTGTACCATGCTTAAATCAGTTGTGCTATGAAGAGAAGAAGTGATGGGTCAGGCCTCCTGTGGATGAAAGAACTGGTGCTGAACAAACATAGGAGTTATTCCACATGGACTGTGAACTGTGTGTTTTCACAGTGAAGCCTGTTCTGCTCACTGCCTTTGAAAAAAACTCTGAGGCATGCAGACAGACAAATAATCGGATTAATTAGGAAACCAAACTGCAGATATGACATATTTAACCATGGAATTTGAATATTTTAACTTTCTAATAAGTAGGCCATGTCAATTTTTTGATCAGTTAGCTTTTTAATGAAGCTATACCTGAGAACTGACAGATTTTACCCTTTTCATAAATTAGTTTTCATTGCAACAATATTTGCCCTTCTTAGGCTTATCTTAATTAAGGGATAAAAATTTCTGTTTCCCAAACAAGTGCAGACTTTGTCTGTGACTTCAGCCAAAGTATCTCACACATTTCTGCTGTGCAGTGTTAGGGAGGGAGGACTCTGTGGTGTTTTGTGTGCAGCAATAAGTGTTAGGCAGCAGTCCTAGTTTCTCTGGGGTGGTACAAACTGAGGCTCCATAATTTCAGGATGTGTAATTATAGTTAGACACCTAAATTCCTTCTTAGCCATTCACACGAAAACTCACTATAGCACTACCTGCAGAGAACGACTTGTAAAGGTTCAGACAGTCTTGAGTTTGAGGAAAAACATACTAAAAGTATGGGAGAACAAAATTACTAAATTTTAGTAAGCTACTCTTCTGGGGGGAAGGATGCACACAACTCTCTTGAGCCTTTTGGAAAACCTTAACCAAAATACCTACAGGTAAGATCACTATATGTGCATTTATCATCTAAAATAACTATATTCCCCTTTTTTAAGCCAAGGCCTCTTTTTCAACGTATGATTGCAGATATGCTTAGAAAGTTTTTAATATCACCTAGATTCAGTAAGGAAAAGTATACTGAAGAAGTGAAAAATAGGTTCACAGCACTACAAAGGGGTGTCAGCTGGATGGGGATTCTTCAACTTCAGTACCTGGAGATGGAAAAAATCCCAGTTCACTCGTAAGGAAAAAATGTTTAAAGATCAATTCTCTGTAGACATAAACACATATCCTCACAGGAAAAAGAAAAAAACCACCAAACCAGGCAGTTTTAAAATATGGGGGCATTATGTAGTACTTTTTGTATAAATATAGCATACAAGGGTTTGAAAGACATGCTTGAAGCAGCTATACAACTTATACAGTTATTTTCTTTCCATTTTAGAATCAAGTCTTCTTCACCCATAGCACCTAGTAAATGAAAGAGTACCTTAATGCATTAGTCTCCTCTCTCTCACATAAGATATTCCATCATTTCAAGAAAGGGAAGGGAGTGGCTTTGTGTATTCAAGTGTGTCAAAAAAAAAAAAAAACACCCAGTTGAAAGGGAAATTTGAAACTTTGGAAAAAAGTACAGTAATTAAGACTTTACTGACAATTACATTAATGCAACTCCCTGGATCATATTGCCTTTGCCAGAAATGGAGTCAGAAGTAAAAATACATCCATGTTGTCTATTCTTGAACCTGTACCTCTGCGCCTAAAAGCAGAATTTTGTTCAACACTTATAAATACATCTGTCAGATCAATAAGCTAAGACAAACTCCTCTTTCATTATGTTTTTTGCTAAAAGACCAGGCTGAGGACTGGAGATTCTGAGACACAGGAATGGTTTTCCTTATGACTGCTTGAGAAAGGTAATCTATATCTTCCCCAGGCTTGGAATAGTAATCTTTTTCTTCTCTGAGCAGCAGAAATCCTCATGGAAGAAAATTCAGAAGGTGTTTCTGTTGAGCTTTGAGAAGCTTTCCAACGTTTTGTCTTTTTGTCCTTGACTAAGCCAGGATCTATTTTTAAATTTAATCATTACCATGATACCAATAATGACAGCATGGCAAACCTCTTAACTTACCTGGGTCCTAATGTATCAAACTTGTAGCATATCTCTCAGGCTTTGAGATCCCTCTCAATAAACAATTGCTAATCCTAAACTCCAAATTTGTTTCTTCTTGAAAAATCAGTTTCTCAGAGTTGGGCTCAGCGAAGCTTGACTGTTCTGTAAAGGAAGGCAAGCCAGGAGCCAGTGTGACAGCAAGTCAGGTGGGAGCAGTGGCCTCACTGACAAAATCTCAGAGCTCAGAATTAAGGTCAAGGGCTGCTGACCCCAGTTAGACACAGCCCAGGGTGAGGCTGAGCTGGGAAGTTAATCCCAAGGGTCCAGCTTTTGGGCCAGACAGGGACAGACTGTGCCCAGACCAGCTGTTGCACAGCTGTGGCACAGCAGTAAACCCACAGCTGGAAATGCCCCCTTGAGGAACTATTAAGCAAGTCCTTCCCTCCAGCTTTCCTCTGCACTGGTGGGAGAGCCGACCTTGGACTCTAGCAGCTCTTCAACCTTCACTTCAACTTCTTCACTCTGTCAACTAAATACCAGAAGATGTTCAAACTCACAGACCTGGCAAATGTGACTTCGTGCCAGAATTTGGAGATGTTACACACATACATCGGTATACATGCTGTACTTCCATCAGCCTCAGAGAATAATTACAGAATTGCTTCAGCTACTCTGGCTTTGATACCAAAAAAAATTATAACTCTATTCTGAAAAAAAAAAGTTATCAATTTTGGAACAGTTGTCAGGGCTTCCAATTAAGCTGGTTCACTTACTATAAATGACCAAAATACAGATTTTGAAACTAGTGGCTGAAACATTTTGCTATATATTTATAAACTAATCCTAGAATCTCTTCAAATTTTTGGGCTGGAAAACTAAACCAATCACTGTGGCAGTTTTCATTTCTCTCAGTGTGCCTACAGGATGCAGTGTCACTCTTTTACTGCATTACAATATCACACTGACACCTAAGACATTTGGAAGAGGGGAGGAGTCTTGCCTGGCTACAAGCTCTTATTTCACCCAATTTTGTTGGACCTTTCATGACTAGTTTTCAAGGCTGTTGCATGCCTACAACACAGCAAGTTTGAAACAACAGCTGTAGCTGCTACAGTAGATGAAGAAGAGGCATAAAAGCATTTAGTTGTCTTGTAATGTTCTTTAGTTCAGAACAGAAAAAGTTGGCCACTTATGTTTAAAAATACTGCCATTTGGGAAGGAGGTATAGGGGGAGATTTCCACAGCCACAGGGGAACCTTCGACTTGTGTGTGCATAGGCCTTCTGTATCTCTCTGAATGCTTTCCTGATGAAGAACGTTTTCCTGACTAAAACCCTTTGAATTGTAATCCTAATATGTGCTGTCTTGATAGATTAACAGGATATATATTTGTATATTGATTAGGAAAACCTCAGATCTATAACTAGTAGAGTACCTGTTTGTGTAGCAGCTTTTTGTGGAATTTTGGAGGGTTTGTAGGGGCTGTATTGTTGGGTTTTTAATACATGGTTTTTAGACCCTATATGCTAGGGTCTATTCTTTGATTCAATGTATCACTGCCAAATGAATTGAATTAATCAGAGACCTTGGTGGGTATGCAAATTACAAAGAAATTTTATTTAGAAGTTACTTTTAGAGATGGAGAGATTGCATGCAATAATTTTTTCATACTTAACAGCCTGTGTATATCCTGATATATTAACATGAAATACAAATATATGTAGGCTATTCTGTCTCTTTAATGAAACTTTAATTTTTTATGGTTGCCTTGGCAAGTTTTGTTACTTAGTATTTAATTTACTAGTCTGAGTTATCCTGCAGAGCTCAGGTTTTGCTAAACCATGTCAACAGGTATTCCAGGAGGTCTGAATGATAGGAGCATGGCTGAATCTGTAATCCTTAGTTTAACACGTATTTTTGCAATGCCCTTCATAATACACTTTGCCTGTTGGTCAAGCCTGTAGGAGTCAGGCAATTTGACTGGATGATCATTTTATCTCCCTTACAACTGAAAATTTTAATTCTATTCTATTCTAGTCTAGTCTAGTCTATTCCAATATAAAACATACATTTATTAACCAGTTAGTAATTGCTATGAATAACAACCACATGTTACCAATAGAAAATCATTTAAATATTGTTATTCTTTCATGCCTGGTTTAAATGTCCAGCACAAATGAGGACTGTCCGAGCAATATTTTATATCTTATATATCTGTTTTAGCATCCAAGTGGTTTATCTAGATAATGTGACCTGGAAAAAAAACATATTTCATTTGCTACTTCTTTTTTTCTTTGTTTTTGGAGGTGTAAAAGGATCTGAAGCAGTAGCTAGTTTGTTTAGCAGCTCAGTGCAATGCAAAGGAAGTGATTTTAACTGTAAGAAAGAACAATAATTTTTATTAAGCTAGTTTTGTGTATTTGCAAAACTATTTATTTGCTTTTAATACAGAAATTAATGTTTTGTTACATAGAAATTGCCACAGTGAGTGAAAGAAAAACTTAAATCTTGTTAAGGGTTTGCTAGAGCAGCAGGAATAAAACAACCTTGGGGAAGTACTCTGAAGTACAAGGGCAGGAAATAATCCAATCATGAAGAAATAGTCTTCTTAAACAATTAAAAATAGTTTGAAATCTAAAATTCTAGACATAGATTTATAATAATTCCTTCCATAATTATTGATATGCATTTGTTATTTATACTAACATAAACTTAGATGTTGACCTTATCTCTATAATTTGCAAAGTATACCTAATATTCTGCTAGACCCTTGTTCTTAATGATAGTTTTAAACAACACAATTTATAAGTAATACTTCCTTGCAGAAATACTCCTTGGCTAGTTTTACAATGTGTCAGCAAAATTATTTTAACCAGTTTAAAATTTTCTACCGTTAATTTATTAAACTGAACGTTTCCTTGTTCTTGTGTCACATGGGATTATATTTACATTATCTGTGTTTTAAACTGGAACACAATATTCTTTCCTAAACTTACAGCCATCTGAATTTTCTGGAGACAAGATTTCATTTGCAATTTTGTATTTGTTACTGGTGTTTTTACAGCTTCTTGTGCTGTAATTTCAGAGTTTGGGGGATGCCTCTGAGTAACTGTACTTAAATAAATCACTTGTAGTGTGTACATACAATAATTCTCATCCTTCTAAGAAATATTTTCTCTGCTGTGAAGTACATATAATATATTGTTTGCTCAGAAACATCCTGAAATAACCAATTGTACAACATTCCTAACATAGAAGAACAACTCCAACTGAAGCTGCTGTTCATGCACACTGTAGGGATACCAAGCATCTGAAAAAAAATAATAAAGGAAAATACTTGAAAGCTACCAGACAAAATTTCTGCAGAGAAAATGGGACATGTCAAGAAAGCACATTAGGCATGGCACTTTATGGTTTACAATAGATTTTTTTCACAGGAATCATATTTTCATGTCTGCCTTTCAGTACTCTGTCACAGTTTTCTTTGAAATCCTCTGTGAGGAAGCATGATCATCAGCATTTTTTTCAGTCACTATAAAGCATAAAAATCTAGGGTTGGAAAAAGAGGTGGCACTCCTTGATACAGTGATCTTAATACAGTATTATGTATACTCTTTCTGGGTGCAGCATCAGTATAAGAAGCTACAGTTTGGCTTCCTAAGGAAAAAACCACATAGTCTGAATACTGGAAGATTTTAAAAGTTATGAAATACGAAATACTTACCTGCACAGATCTTACTAGTTATGTGTTTATTTACAATAACATACAACATGAATGATAGCATGGATGCGTCAGTTGCATCAGAAGGGCCTTACGCAACCATTAAAAATTCATTAGAAAAAACTTAATGGACTTTTGTATTTTGTTTTTACTGGAGTATAACTATCAATCAGCAAAGCAAGTCTTCAGAAAGAATTCCCACTTGTTCCTCAGCTGAAGATACAAAAGCAAGGTGCTTGCACAGTAGTAGCATTCCTCTGTATAGACAGACATTTTCAGCCAAAACTCCTTGTATTGCCATGGAATGATGAGTTGATGAACCATGATGAGAATTCACAGAGGGTCATTTTAGCCTTTAGTGCCTCATTTCTCCTGTTTCCTTTTATGCCAGTCTGTGTAGAGGAGGGGTTGATTCCTTAGAGGATGTTTTTCAATACAAGCCTTCTCCTCTCCCTCTCCTCTCCCTCTCCTCTCTCTCTCCCTCTCCCTCTCCTCTCCATCTCCTCTCCCTCTCCCTCTCCCTCTCCCTCTCCCTCTCCCTCTCCCTCTCCCTCTCCCTCTCCCTCTCCCTCTCCCTCCCTTCCCTTCACCTTATACAGACTATCCCTTACAATTTTAGTGTCCAGGTGACTGTTCCCACACTGGTGCTACTGACTCAGGGGACCAGGCCACACAGTTTTCTAAAAAGCCTGTCAGTTTACTAAAGACTGAAGCAAAAAAAAGAAGTCACTGAATGCCTCTGCTTTTTATTCATCCCTATTAGTCAGGTGACCATCTTCAACACACATAAACCTCTGTAATTTCTGCAAAAAGATTAGCAGCTATGTACAGGAGAAAGAAAACAAATTCAGGATTTCTGTGGAGCATGAATTCCCCAGTTAGCTATTCAGGAGGCTGGCAGCTGGCATTGCACATACTGGCCAAGGTATCAGAATACTAGAAATGAGCTGCAGTGCATCCTGTCACTCCTCTTGCCTAAACAGGTGGGACATGAAAAATAATGACAGAAAACACAGAAGAGCAAAATGAGTAAAAATTATATCCAAACTGATAATGTGAGGGAGAAAGGGATGAGTTTGATTTTTTTATGCTTTTTGCTGAATGGCATCATGAATATGGGCTACATTATTAGAAATCACATTTCTTTAGGCCCAGTGATCACTTGTTTTTTTCTTTGGGGATAAAGTTTGTTCTCTTTCATGGCTGCCATGTTTCAATAGGTAGATATTGGCGTTCCTAAATTATTCACTCCTAACCATTTAGAGTGTACCCAACATGGTAACATTGAACAGCCAGAAAAACTTTTAGATGGAAGCAGGTTAGGGTGCCATCATCTAATACTTTTTTCTTTTTCTATTTTCCAATAATTGATTTTGTTTATCATTGGAACAGAGGGTAGGAATACTTGTGCAGATAAGAGTGTCAAACAGTGACAGCTTATCTTATTTGAAATATTCCACACAAAGCTGGCATTGAGAGATTTCTCTGATGAATGACTAATATTAATAAAGATTAATAGTGAAGTCTGTGCTGGTTTTGACTGGGGTTCGGGTAGTTTTCTTCACAGTGTCTAGTATAAGGCTGTGATTTGGTTTTGTGCTGAACATGATTTGGTTTTGCGCTGAACAGAGAGCTGATCATTCAGAGATGTTTTTATTATTGCTGAGCAGGGATTGCACAGAGCCAAGGCCTTTCCTGCTTTTCACACCACTCCACTGGGGAAAGGGCTGGGGGTGCCTGGGAAGCTGGGAAAAGACACAGCCAGGACAGGTGACCCCAAACTGACCAAAGGGATATTCCCGACCATATGGCATCACAGTCAGTACAAAGTGCGGAGAAGAAGGAAGGGTGGGATGTTTGGACTGATGGTGTTTGTCCTCCCAAGTCACCCTTAGTATGCCGGCGCTGTGCTCTGCTGGAAATGGCACAACAACGGGAAGCAGGGAATTCATTCCTTGTGTTGGTTTGCTTCTCCGCGGGCCTTTTGCCTTCTCTATTATAAACGGTCCATATCTTGACGCATGAGTTTTGTAGTTTTCACCCTTCCAACTCCCTGCCCAATCCTGCTGGTGGGGACTGAGGAAGCAGCTGCCTGGCGCAGGGCTGCTGCGGGGGTTAAAGCACGGCAAGCCCTACAGGGTAGTGGTGAGAAGGGACAGTGGTGAGGAGCGGCAGTGGAGAGAAGGGACAGTGGTGAGGAGCGGCAGTGGTGAGAAGGGACAGTGGTGAGGAGCGGCAGTGGAGAGAAGGGACAGTGGTGAGGAGCGGCAGTGGAGAGGAGCGGCTGAGGGCCCGTCCGGGGCGCTCCGGGGGCGGCATCCCGCACTGCCGGCCCGGCCCGGCCCGGCTCCTCGCCGCGCCCCGCCCCGGGCCCCGCTCCCCATTCGGGATTGGTCGCTGCCGTCCGCCCCGGCTCCTGATTGGGCAGCGGAGGCGCTGCTGGCGGCGGGATTGGCCGCGGCGGAGGCGGCGGGCGGGAGGCGGCGGCAGGAGCGGGCGGGGTGAGTGCGGCCCCGGCCCCGGCCCGGCTCCGCAGGGCGCCTTTAAAAGGGGGCGGCCGGGGGCCGGGGGCGCCGGGCAGAGCCGCTGGTAGGCCTGGGGACGGGCGTTTGTGCTGTGGAGCAGCCGCCTTGCTCTTTCCCTCCGGGACGGGCCTGCGGCCGAGGGCGGGGGCCTCAGCCGGTGGGTCAAGAGGCGCCGCGGGCCGGCCGTGGTGGCCCCGCGAGTGCCCGTCCGTGAGGGGCCGGGGCCGTTTGTGGGCGCGGGGCAGCCAGCGGGGCGCGCAGCGGTAGAGCAAACACGGACAGGCCTTCGGGGGCAAAGGGCTTGCAATGAACTTCCTTTCTTTGTTGTTGGTTTGGTTTTTCTTGTTTGCTTGGGTTTTTTTTGTTGTGTTTTGTAGTTTTTCTCCCACAACACCGTGGCGGTGACGCAGTACCCCGGGGAAAGGGGAGGTCCCGGCGCGGGGTCTGCGTTGTGCCATCCAAGCACCCGCGGGTGTGAGGAGAGTCTCTGGCGAAGTGACATCGCTGACATAGCTTCAGCGTGGTTGTGAAACACTCGCACTTCTCTCTTTGCTTGAGGAGAGGATGTCCGAGCCAGCAGGGCGACCCTCAAACGCAGGGTCGGAAGGAACGTGCTTTGGGCCCAGAATCCAGGGAGATCTGTCAGTGCCTTTTCTTCCGCACGAGTGAAATTAATTAACCTGTAGTTACACTTCCCAGGATGGTGTTTGCGCCTGTAGGAGAGTAGTACCTCCTGTTGCACCTCTAGAAGTTCTCCCCACTGCTTGTGGGGAGCAGTGTTGGCTGTGGTGGAGCTGAGTGTTCTCAGGTAGTCCTGCCCTGCGCATGGGTTTTTTACTGAGTACTGCTGGTCAATTAACACTGAAACATTTCAGCTGCATAGCGTGGTACACAAAAACTTAGAAAGTTTATTCTAAGTTTAGGGGCTGTGTACTTTATAGGATGTGTTTGAAAGCTTAAAGACTGTGTTTAGGTCCTTTTTCTATACTGTAACATATTCAGCACTTTTTTTTTCAGTGTAGTTCTTGATTTGCATTTGTCTGTGCACACAGTTAAGTAGTTTAGAAGAATGACTTTTGATTGGATTTTTGCCACACTATCTAGAAAAAAAACGTGTACTGTAGCAATGAAGAGTGGTGTCAGACTGTTAGTGTTCTCTTTAATGCAGAAATGAAGAATACATACTTTATGGATTGAAATTTCATTTGGGAGAAGTATGCTTATTTAAAATTGTGTAAGCAAATGTATGTAATAAAATAAGTTTTCTTGTAGCTGAGTCAGACTCTCTCAGAATTTATTTTTCACTCACCCACTAAGAAAGGAAGATGTCTAAAAAAAAGTTGTTCACAAAAATCTTTATTTTGAGGTTGCATTAAAATGCAGGATGAGGAAACGTCTGTGAAATAGACCTGAGTTTAAAATTTCCTTTGCTGATGGAGTAAATGGCAGTGTACTAAGGTGCAAGAGTTCTTGACAGATCAAAACTTCATCTAAACAGGAAATCCTCATGAATTGTTGCCTTTTTAAGATAACTGATCCTAGGAAGATGTGTGGCTTTACAAAAGTAGTTTAGCATAGCAAGTGAAAAACACTGATAGGATGTACTGAATTACTTCCACAAACACTGTAATGGGTATTTGTTGCAAAAAGTTGAGCTGGCATTGCTACCATTTTTACACTGTAATCTCCCTGGTGGCCCATAGTTCTTGTTGAGCTGTGTTTGTTTTGATTCTTGAGTTCTTAGGAAGGCCTGAATGAAACCAAAAGTATTACTGTGCTGTACAGCAGTAGGGCTGTTTTTGGGGCAGTCAGGTGGTTTGTGGGGTGAGTCACGTTCATTTGGCATCTGAGGTAATTGGAGGTGTGGATGTCATTTGAAGCTGTGACCATATAACTTACCATTCTGACAAGGCTTGTCCTAATAGTATTTTGAATAGTATTTTGACCAAAGTATGGGGAAAAAAATATTTCTAATTCTTTTAATTCACTGACACAGTAATTAGCCCCCTGCATTTTAATGGATATGTTTATAAGTCCAGTAGAGCCCACTTCAGTTACAATGGTGCTTCAGCAATCCTGTATCTATATGTTTAGTAGTGTATTTTGACAGGTTCTGAAGGTCTACTTTGCAACTTATTTCAGTTGGAAAATGTGTTTAAAGACTTCAGTTACTACTGTGAAATAAATGCTCAAGTTACAGAAACAACTTCAAATGTGGAATAAGCAGATAAACCCTGACTACTAGAGAAGGACCATGAGCTCATCTCAGCCTTCTGTTCAGAACATCCATGGACAGGGGGTACTGTGAGTGTCCCTAAAGGACATACTGACCTGAACCAGTGTCTGGAACTTCAGCTTCTCTGGTTTTGATAGTCTGGACTCAAACAAAACTCACCATGCAGTTTATTACGAGAATGTCCTGAAGCGCTTGTAGCACCTTTAATAGGGGGGCAGTTATTTGAGTTGTCAAGGTGCAAAACGCAGTGGTTCTTAAAAGAGCCTAGGTTGTCATACAGGCCACACCTGGCTGTCTGTTTATGTGGAGCAGGGCTATGACTTATTTATATGGGAAATAGAGGTAATTATTGATGAGCTCGTAGTAATGAGTGCAATACTGTGCTAGGATGACAGAGTGGATGGTCATGTAAATTGCTAAATAAATGCTCATGTGTTGTGATGGGAAAAAAATACTTATAAATTCTGCCGCCAATGGCATTAATCATTCTGAGTAGTTTTAAAACAGCTTTTCAAATTTGATTAATTTAAAGTGTGATGTTTTTATACTAAATCCTTATGCAACTTTTCAGGTAGGTAAATATGTGACTGTGGAAGCAGACAGAATTCCACATGGCACGTGTGTGTGTGTCCTTAAAAATTATTAAAACAGAACCTGAAAAGTTTGTGATTGTTTGGATTCTGAAGTCCCCTGTGATTTTTATTTATTGCTGTAACATCATCAATATCTCTCTGCTAGAAGCAAAGCAGGGAAAAGAAAATCCAAGGTCATAAGAAATTTGAGATTTCAATGATGCCATTAGTTGATACTATAGAAAAGTGTAATACAGAGAAATGGTTCTGATCCTGAGGGTAGATTGTGGATTATTTCTCAGGAGATTAATGATAATTGGTTATACCAAAGGGTCCTGTAATGTCAGCTTAGTGTCAGAATATTCCAAAACATTCAAGGGAAGTTTCCCTAACCCAGGTGCTTTTAAGCAGTAGTAAAATTTGCCTTTTGTTTTGGTGGTGCTATGGTCAACTTCATATGTTAACTAGATCTTTATTCATTATGCGTTTGGTGAATCAGATATTTATTGTTTGGAGTTTAAAAAAAATGTGGTGCAGGGTTCTGAGAGTACTGTCAGGACACTGCAGCAGTATTTTTGAGGCCTAAAATTTGGCTCCTAGGTAATGGATCTGTAATGTGTTTCCATGATTGTAATAAGGTTCTTTAAATGCAATGTAGTGTCTTTTAAAAGGAGATGACAAAAAAAGTAAAAGTACTTGTCCCATACCGAGTAAACCTGGTGCAGTTTCATACAGCATATTAATTGTGTAACCTTTCAAACATTTTTGAAAAGAAAAGAAGTGCAAAAGTAATAAAAATTGTGATTTATCTTCTGTGTGAAAACAAGGAAATAGTTATAGGTAGTCACGTTGTACCACCAACAGTTTGGAGGAAAAAATCCACAGATATTCCGCTCCATCCGAAAGTACGTATGTAGAACTGTGATTCCAGCCTGGGGGTAGGATAAATATCTGAAATTCTGGAGCTTTGGTTAGGGAAATGACTGTGGAGCTGGTAAGGACCTCGAGCTTGTCAGGCTTATCCTCTTTCCCAGCCCTTCCTCCAGTGAGTCTTCTCCCGATGTTTGTTTGAATACTTTTCTTTGGGCTGTGTTTCTGATGGATATTTTTCAGCCTCCCCAGGCAATCTGTTTTAGGGATACAATGTCCTTACTGGTAGAAACATTTCCCTTGTGTCATTTCCATGTGTTGTTTCTCTGTGTCAGGGAAAACCGTGATCTTTTTTGAAGCAAGATTTTTAAAAACTATATGCAGAGCATAAGATCTGATTTACATTGTTGGTAACAAGTGTTACTCTTCCTGTCCTGTAGTTTTCACTGTAATGCAGCTCCATGTGTTGCTATTTGCCAAAACAGAGGGAAGTAGTGACTTTTGTCTGTTGTGGTCCTCTATAATCCTCCACTACCCTTCTGTTTAGCTGAACATTGCCAATTGTTCCGCCTTTAGTAACTCCCTCAGTTGTTTATTCCTGCTTGACATTAATCTCTCATGCTTGTCTTTTTGAGAATGATTTTACTTCTTCACAGGTTTATTGGAATCACTTCAGATTCTGTTTCATGACACTTCAGGTGAGCTCTCCTGTGTGTTGATTGGATCAGAGGCTTTTGTTACCCCTTTATCCAAGATAACGAATTAAATTTATGAAAGAAGATTTTGAAGTGCTGAGACCTCACTGTTCTTCAGGAAAAAAACCAAAACCAGCAACAAAACACCGGCAAACTTTGAAAAAAAGATTTAAAAGTTGCTTTTACTGCTTCTGATAATAGATAAGGTTTGATTACATGTTTTAGGTTAATTTTGCTTTAATAAAGACAGTTATATAAGATGATAGCAATGCAAAAACACATCTTCTGGTGTTCTAATTCTGATGAATTATATCTTTCCATCCTGTAAGAGTTTCCAAGTCCTGCACTTCCACCTTGGGATTCTTTTGTAATTCCTAGTTGCTGTGTTTATCAGGAGGAAAGTAAGCAATTGTTCTGGTTTCTTAAAGTGTTTTGGGGTCATCTGCACTGACAAAAGCAAAAGTGTACCTTTTCTGCTTAAAGTGTAGACAAGGCATTTTGTTGATTATTTGCTTCTATTTGAAGTATTTCACCTCCAGAGACATGGTTCCTCCTCTGGGAAGTTTATAATCAGAACTTAAATAAGAATATGAGATGTGAAAGTCATAAGAGAGAAGAGATATGGGGGTGTGGGGTTGGTGTCTGAATTTCTGCATGTCTTCCAACAAGCAGTAGGGTAAAATCGCTACTTCTGCTCCCTTAGTTTAGTATACCTACTTAGAATACAAAAACTTGATATTGGGGAAGGAGGGAGATAAGAAAGCTTGCCTGATGATTAGCAGCACATAATAGTGTTCTGTATTAACAGAGCAGATTGCTACAGGGACTACTGGTGAAGTTAGGCTTTTTATTCTCAAAGTTATAATGCTAGCTTTCTATGGGAGGATGCAGCTTGCTGTTACTTGGTTAGTACATGGCATACACATTGTCCTCATCTTTAAAAGCTTTTCGTACTGCAGTTGCTTAATCTTCCCTCTTGAGACTTAATGTGTAATTTCTGCTGAAGCTATTAGTTAGGATAAAAGCTGTAAAACTGATTATTACAGCGGTAAGGCAAAGCTGTCAGTTTATCAGATCAAACAGAGGATTGAGGATTTTCATCGGGGGAGATGAAAATGATGCATTCAAACTATTTACAGTTATGTCTAAGAAAGTAAAGAGAACTGAGCTAAAGTTAGAGCAAGTCAGTATAAAAAACCTGGAAATAATGCCGGAGTTGTGTATAGCACTGAAGCACATAGACACTCAGAAAATGGTGTAAAAATCAGTACTGGAATGGCTCAGTTCTACCACCTCATCTGTGCTAATGCAACAGCCTGCTGAGCTTCTTAAAAATGAAGACAGACTTAGACTCTCAAAGAAGGAGATCTGGCAGAGCTGAGTTAGTTAATGCAGGCTGCTTTAGAGCTTGACAGCCAGCCATTGCAGTGACACCTGAGGCTGCATCAGAGGCACCCTAACTCTGGCTCCTTGGCTGAAGTAAACAGATGGCAAACATCAGCCTAGGTGTTTGGGCAGATTTGGGGAATCAGGGAGATTCTGTACCCTCACGTTGGTCAGAAGAGCCAGGATGAGAGGAGCTGTGTAGTATCTTCAGCTGTAGGAGGATGTTTAAGGACAGAAAGGAACTGCCTTAAGATGGTCGTTTGTGGCAACCTGCCCATTTAGACACCTCTGTATGGAAGGTGATGGCTGGGCTCAACTTATTTAGGGAGTTCTGGACTTGAAGAATTTTTGTCTCTGCTTCATGACTTGTCCTGTGAATATATCCAATGCATTTCTTTTAGAGCAACCACTGATACTTTCATGCATACTCTCAATTCACCCTTGTTTGTATAGTGGCAGCACTTGCTCCATTTCAAGTCTGGCAAAATTTGTTCATAATTTGAGTAGAGTTTTGAATTGTTTATCATGTTTATAGGGGGTCATTATTGAGATTTGGAGTATACAGAAAATGTCCAAAATAGTAATCAAATTCTTTCTTTTAGCCTTCATGTTGACTAATGCGTTGGTAAATGCAGAAATTTAATTATTTGTAAAATTAATAGTAATATGTGTAATATTAATAGACTGTCATAATTCAGAACTTCAGTTTTGCATTTATGGCACAAATTGCATACAAATGCAGGCTTTTAGGGAAATGCAAAGCAGAAACCATTTAGTATTTAAGTGGGAGGAAGTTGCTCTTTGTTTGCTGGTGATCATTTGCCTCTTTTGGGAAGAGTCTCAGATCAGTATCAGAATATTTTGATATGATCATGGCTTTTGGGGGAGTCTGTTTTTTTTTTTGATGTGATGTGAGAGGTAAAAAAACCACAACTAAACAATCTTCTAATTTAAAATTAAATCAGTAGTGGACGAGCATAACAGCTTATTGAATTTGGGCTACTTGCAGCCTCAGGCAGAGAGTAGGAACTATACTGAGTAAAAACATTGACTTAGTGGAATCTGTAGCTCAAAGGGGAGTTCAAAATGACCTGTAAGGCTGATGAAAAGACAATGCCTGGAAAGTATGTCCCTGAAGCGTATTCCATTTGTCAGTGTACTTGTAGCTGAGCTGATACTGCTTATGAGAAAAATTGCTACTTGTGTTCTCAAATATCCTAGTGAGGAGCCTTAAGTCATTTCTAAACTAGAGAGTTTGAGTAAGGAACTTTTGGTTGAATAGACTGGATCCATGAGGAAAAGATTTGATTTTTGCTTTTCATCCAGTGTACTGTTTTAAGCTGTGATCAAGCTAAATTTCTACGTGGGAGTTTGCATGGGATAATGTTCTGTATGTTTGACTAAAAACAGTGTTGGTAACACAGGGATGTTTTTGTTATTGCTAGCTGAGCCCTTTTCTGCTTCTCACCCCACCAGTGAGAAGATTGGGGGTGCACAAGGAGTTGGGGGGAACACAGCCCGGACAGTTGACCCCAACTGACCAAAGGGATATTTGAGACCAGGTGGCATCATGCTCAGCTGGTAAGGGGAGGAAGGTTGGCCAGGCTGCTGTGACTTTGTAACTGTCTGAGTTTTGTTGGGTTGCTGGTGAGCAGTTAGGGGTTATTTGCATTATTCATTTTTCTGTGCTTTTATGTCTTTGTCTTCTTATTTATTGTTTCCCAAAAAAAAAACCCCAATTCCAAAACTCTCTTTATCACAGCCCATGGGTTCTTTCACTTTTACCCATCTTGTTCTCTCTCCATATCCACTGGGTTGGAGAGTGAGTGAGCACCTCTGTGGTGCTACTGGGGTTAGACTCTGGTACATGGTTTTCTGAGGTTGAGATTAATACCAGACTGCAAAAGTAAATTTTAACTGAATGTCCATTGCTTTGCATATTAATCTGCTAGTGTATGTAGTCTGAAACTTCTAACCATTGTAAAAAAATTAAATTATTTCAGTGTTAATCTGCCCATAGAGGCAAGAGAAGGAAATTGTGACAGTAGTATGTTGTTTCACTTATTTAAATTGAAATATTCCTCTCATTTTTGGGATTATTGTGTGCCTTTCTTCTGTTAACTGAAATGAAGTAATCTGTTGGCAGTCCTGAGCAGTGGTGCTTAGCAAACTGAAAATTCTCCATTCTAAATATTTTCTTTTTTTTATTCCTCTGCACTTATAAGCTTTCAATACCTGCAGGGAATAAAGAGATGTAGAATACTGGTTCCATGTAAAGAGTATTGGATAATACAGTTTATAAGAATTTGAATACTTTTCCTGCAACATTTATTTGTGTTGATCAGGGATATGATTCAGAAATAGTCAGTTATGGGGGAGGGTGTGAAGAATATGAATTGGTTTTAAGTTTTGCCCATTTGACAGCCAAATGAATTAATATACTTCTGGGAATAAATGCAGATTTATTTTTTTTAAGATGGTAACCTAGAAAACAGTAATTGTGTCAGTATAACATGCATTCCCTTTTAAAACTTTTTATGTGAGTGAGATCCTTTCTCCTACAAGGAGAAAGGATCTCATGGATCTAAGAGGAAAAATAGCAATTGAGGAGGATAAAGGATTTCTTTTTATTTCTATGTCAGGTGTTGAGATTGGGTCCAGAATGTGCATGCAAGTTTTTTTACAAATGCTAGGAAAATCTGAGGAAGAACATTTTAAAAAATTATTTGTTAAAAGATTGCAAATATACTTCTTAGAATTATTTGAGGTTACCTTCACATTTCTTAAAAAAAAAAAAAAAAAAAAGCTAGTTAAATAGTTCCTGCAGCAGAAGGAGAAACTTGGGACTGTTTTCTTCCACCTTCGTGCCCAATCCCCTCTGGGCTGTTCAGCCACGTTCTGCGAAGCTTTTTCCTTCTGTGTAATAGGCCTACTGTAACAAGTCCCTCTCCAGCTCTCTCGTAGTCCCCCTTTAGGTACTGGAAGGTTGCTGTGAGGTCTGCCCAGAGCCTTCACCAGGCAACACAGCCCCAGCTCTCTCAGCTGCTCCAGCCCCAGATCGCCTTCATGGCCCTCAGTCGTGCACTGACCCAAAAGAGCTGCTGCTCTTGTCACTGGTGCGCAGGGTGTGATGGAGTTGAGGAGATAGGAGGGAACAAAAGGTAATGGAGAGGAGAGTAAAGGGAGGTGACCAGGTTTCAGTGGGTGAGGACAGGATCCTGCCAGCATCTGTCTGAGCAGGAAATTCCAGTCCTACATGTAGCTCTGTAAATCGGTTTGAGATTTTTTTTGATGTAGTATTGTGGTCAAGAACATGGATGATTTCTGTAACTTTGGTTACAGTGCTACATTGTGAACACTTGCAGGCATCCATCTACTCTAATCTTGAACACTTACATCTGGAAAAAGGGGTATTTGTTTGTTTGTTTGTTTTTATATCTGTGGAAGTGGACAAGTTGGTTAGGATTTGGTCTAGATTCTGAGGCTTTCTGTGCTACAGCCTGTAATTTGCTGTCTCTAGGGAGTGGTGGTCCTTAGTACAGTGTTGGTAGAAGTAGAGAAAGCACACCACTCTGTCAGTGATTAGGGCAGTGCCTGTTAAAGGCTGGACCTATGTGATTGTGAACTGTGCATTTTATGAGAAAATTGCTCCTATTTTTTTAATGGTTTTTATCAGTTCTGGTAATCCAAAATGCTTTCTTGTTCATGATCCTTTTGAGGAGTTCAGGTGATTGTAATGTTCTGGAAGTATGAAGGTGTGTGTATAAACATCTTCATCCAGAGAAGTGAATAATTAGCTCTTTTGTCCTATACCTTAGGTATTCACTGGTGTGTTGCTTCTCTAAGTCTGGTCAGTGTTGCAGAAATGCATCCTGTCAGGGATATTGGGTGTGCTTTGAACAGGTCTAATAAGCAGACCTTGTGAAGCAATACCTACTCCTTAGTCTGAGCTAGCCTGGAAGAAATTCCTGAGAGAGCATATTATGTTTCACAGCTTTATTGTGTGCACGGTTTCTTGTAAATTGGTCTCTGCATTCATCTCGGCTAAATGCTGTTTATTTTAAGCATGTAGATAAATAAGTGCATGCCTCCATCTCTTATTTTTGAGATGTTTTGTATTTAGGTAGAAGTTAGCCTCTGCTGAAAACTAGGTGTGACAACCATACCTCCAGTAAGTGGTGAAAACTTTTGCTGTCTTGATCCAATAAGTCTTCCCCAGGACAGAACAATAAAAACTGCCTGCTCTATCTTCTAGAAACAGTTGAATACATGATGAGAGACTCTGTATGCGAGAGCATTATTTGGAACAAAAAATGTAGTGCAATTAACAGATTTTGCATGTTGTGAACATCAGTTTTTTAAAAATGAAACATTTGCATTCTGAGAGCTTGACTCTGTTGAGTGGACATCTGTTTTTGAACAATACTGATGTTTTAGAGAACAAAATGAAATTAAGAGTTATGCAATTTTGTTGTATTTTTACTTGTTTGTTTCAACCACTTGTTTGAGAACAGATTTCTGCATTGCCACTCTGATGTACTAATTTAACTATTGGATTTTATTCAGCAGATTTGGATGCGACTGCTAATTGTCAGCTCCCTCTGGCAGTCTGCTGACCAACCATGTTGTAATGAAGGGAGATTTCAGAATTGTCAGAGCTTGGTTGAAAATAAATAACTTGCTGGTTGACTTAATAAAGCTATTAACTACTGGCTGACTACATAGGAAACTGAATTGTCAGTCCTGTTATATCTTGCATTAGTTGCCAGGATTTTTGTTTTGCAAAGACACCAGAGTTTTCACCTTTCTAAAAATTGCAAGAATGGTATAGTTAATAACAAAACAAAGATTTTAGGTTCTTTTTTCAATGTAGGATGAGTAGGTCTGGACAAATACTCAAAAATATTTCCAGGGAAAATTATGTGTAATCAAGCTACATAGAGCTTCATAGATGAATAAGGAAAAAAATGCCTCAGATACCTACTATTTTTTTTTCTGCCAAGGTTCACTCTCATATGTCTTTGCTCATAGATACTCTCTTTTTAGGTGTAATGAAGAGATTAGTTGCATAGCCAGGAAATGAAAAAGCTTTCATTTCATTTTTCTGAAGTTCATAATACTCTATATTAATGGTTGCAAACTTTATCTTACTTGTTTTTAATGTTAACTTTTTAATTTGAGTTTCAAGAACAGAAACTTTTTAATTCCATATCTGCTAAAGATTAAAAGTGACTTAGAGGGACACTGTCTTAGATGTCACTGTATGTCTGAAATAGTGAACTTCTAATTGCATTTGTACAAGCAACAGCTTTTGGGCATGAACCCTTGTGTTAGATTATTATCCTGATAATACTGCTGTATTAAAATCTCTCTTTATTGCAATATTGGTAGCCTTTTTCCACCGTTTCTCAAGTTCCTTTTTACTCCTTATCCTATATTTTCTCGGTAAAAGCTGTAAGTTTGATTAATATGAAAAACTGCTGCAAGAAGAAGCAGTATGTGGGCAATGCTTTGTATGGCCATGCCTGAGCATACTACCTCTAGCAGTAAGAATAAAGCATTCTCCCTGGGACTTTCATTTTAGAGGGTGTGATTTGATTATACTTTTCCAGTCACAAAGATAAAGTAGCTAGGGCTGCTTGAATTGTGCTGTATTACCTGAAGGATTTTCCATTGTAGTGCTTGCAAATCTTTTCTGCAAGCTGATGTATGTGTTGCGTCAGATTTATGAACAGAGTGAAAAAAAAAATAAGCTGGGACATCTGGGATTGATTTAAAAAAAACCCAAATTATTAAGTCTATTATGTACTAAAAACACGTTAAGATGGGGGCACAGTTAGTGTTTACCAATATTATTTAGTGTAGATGAAAACTCAGTTTCATAACATATAGGCCCAGAGCACTCAATGTTCTTAATAATCATATTGTAAATGAAGCTTAAGACTTTAGAGAAATAGAAAATTCCTTGATAAAAAAATCTACCAATGTTTTAGGGGAGGGGGAAACTACAAAGACATATTGTTGTTTAACAAGTATCTCTGTCTTTTTCTTTCCTCCATAATCTTACGTAGCAATGGGCCAAGGACTTGGCAAAACTGCCTGGCCCAAACCTGCAGGAGGATATCAGACTATTACAGGTGGAAGAAGACATTCCTTTGTTGGGTTTAGACCATTTTTTAATAATCAAGACATAGATGGACATCAACAGAACGGCGACTGCAAACAATTAGAATTGGAAGATGTTCAGAAAGAGAATTCTTTATGTATGTACATATCTTTCTGTATGTGCCATTTTATTGCAAACTGGGATGCCTGGGGCTGGAGGAGAAAGGCACATTGAGAGCCACATATAAGTGGCTCATGTTATTAAGCCACTTCAATAACATGAAAAGTACATTTCCTATGTCTTTAATTTGCTTTTATATTAAATGTCATTCTATAAAGTATAAGTAATCTAATAAATCTATATTAGGCTATGTAGTTTTGCTTGAAGAACATTCATAATGAGTTAATGTGTTCTAATAAACTAGAAAACAATAGCATTGTTTAGCTCAAATTGTTTTGTCTCCAAATTAAAATTCACATTTGGAAGAAAATGCCTATTCTAACCTCCTGTTTAGAATGAGGCTGTGAAATATTTGATGCATCACAAACCAGGTTGTTCTCTTTGTCAACCATAGTGAAAATTAGTTTAAGCCTCTAAAACATCTTTAAAAGTTCCTTTTTTTGTGCATACCAGTTAGACCACTTCCTTTTCTTCTTTAGTGCGTACTGGATGTTAGTATTTACCAAAATGCCTCCTGTGACATTAGCATCTAAATAATAATTTAATACAGGAATACAGAGTGCCTTCTTGGATTAGAAATATGGTCCCATTTCTTTGCCTGAGGTTTTTAGCTTAAAAAACCTTATTTGTTATAACCTCAGATCTTTGAAAGTGCCTGGGGGGAAAGGACCTGGGGGTACTTCTCAACGCTGGCTGAGTAGGGGCCATCAGTGTGCCCAGGTGGGCAAGGGTACCTGGCCTGTGTCAGCAATAGTGTGGCACCAGGGCAATGACAATCCCCCTGTGCTGGGCACTGGTTAGGTTCCAGCTCAAGTGCTGTGTACAGTTCTGGGTCCCTCAGTGCAGGAAGGACATTGAGGGGCTGGAGTGTGTCCAGAGGAGGGCATCAGGGCTGGGGAAGGGTCTGGAGTACAAGTCAAATGAAGAGCAGCTGAGGGAGCCGGGGGTGTTCAGCCTGAAGAAAACATGCTTTGGGGGACCTTCCTGCTTTGTACAATTGCCTGAGTTGAGGCTGGAGTGAGGCAGGTGTGGTTCTTTCTGCCCAGTAACAAGTGATGGAACAAAAAAGAATGTCTTCAGGTTGTACCAGAGGAGGTTTAGTTGGCTCTTAGGGAAAATATGTTCACCAGAGGGTTTGCCAGTCATTGGAAGAGGCTGCCCAGAAAAGTGGCAGTTGCCAGTTCCTGGTGGTCCTTGAAAGGTGTGCATACATAGTGTAATGGTGGACTTGGCAGTGTCAGATTTATGGTTGCACTTGGTGCCTTAGTGGTCGTTTCCAGCATAAGTGATTCTATTGCTCTACATGGTAGCTTTTTTCGCCCCTCCTTCCCTTATAGACTATTTTGAAACTTCTTTCTTAGAATTTTTTTTTTTCTTTTTAAATGATAATGGTATAGCGCTCTTTTAGCTTTGTATTCAATTGCTTTTGTAATCTGTTATGTGATGTAGATCATCTTGGGGTGGTTTTAATTTTTTGTAATTGAAGTGTGTTTACTGTTGTCCATGCTGCATACATTTTCTATACTTTGATCTAGTTAAAGGTCTATTTCCTGTAAGGCAGTGTTGAGTCTGTAGTGGAGTCCCTATATAATGCTATCACATTTCTTTTTTCAGTTACACAGACATGCATGCAGTTATTTTATGGGTCATTAGATATATGCAGTTTAAGGGGGTATTATCTCCCTGTTCCTAATACAGTTGCTTTGTATGTAAATTAGTCTAATAACAAAATCCCTTTCCTTTATATGCATTTGTGTGTGTATTACAACTCTTCAAATTTATTTTACAGAACCATTTTGGATTGGTTTACTTTCTTTGTTTCCACTAGGCTACATTTTTCCCCATCTGGTATTTTATTTGGCTGGATAGGTATTACCTAAAATGCTGCATATTTTCTGAATTAAAAGGAGCTCACAGGAATCGAGTCCAATTCCTGGCCATAGGACATCCCCAAGAATCACTCTGTGTGCCCAGGAGTATTGTCCAAACAATTCTTGAACTCAGTCAGGCCGGTGCTACGACCACTGCCCTGGGCAGTCTGTTCC